>NC_073389.1:41817704-42165204 GCF_028641065.1 Leucoraja erinaceus
ATACCCTTAGTCCCATGTCCCCCTCCCCTTTGCATCTCTGTCTTACTGCTCTATTTTGTTTTGTTCTTGACTCACAATGTAAAGCGACTTTGAGTCCTTGAAAAGCGCTATACAAATAAAATGTATTATTATTATTATTATTATTATTATTATATTGTGAATCATCTACAAGATGGTGCTGCAGCAACTTGCTATAACTCCTTGGACAGCACCTTTCAATTCGATATGACATGATACGATACGATACTACTCCTTCTTGCGTATGGCGTGCACAGCCTAAAGTTGTAGGACAACTTGTTCTATTTGATCTTATTTGACTGTGCACACCAGGTTGATTGCATTCGACGGTACGATAGAACTTTATTTAGCCCAGGAAAATTGAGGGAAACAGTCATAAAAACACAAAATACATGAAACATGAAATTAAAGTGACATAGAAACACACCTATATCAGGTAGGCTGCAGTGGTTCAAGAAAACTACTCACTGAAACCTTCTCAAGGATATTTAGGGATCACGAATGAAAAATGGCTTTATCAGCAATGTTCATAAGATCATAAGTGATAGGCAGAATTAGGCCATTTGGCTCATCAAGTCTACTCTGCCATTCAATCAAGGCTGATCGACCTCTTCCTCCTAACCCCATTCTCCTGCCTTCTCCCCATAAACGCTGACACCCGTATATATGTACTGTATGTTTCATGCACTGTGAATGAATGATCAAGTAGCAAACAAGGATGAATAAAGACCGTCTCAAGTGACATTTAAACATGTTAAGCATTTGTTCCAGTCAAACAGAGAGATGTTGATGCTGGGAATAGAAACATTTTCTATTTCAGGCAGTTTTTGTCAGTTTTAAGTATTTTCAAGATAGCGGTAAAAAAAATCATGTTACATTATATATGTTCCCACTATGTAAATTACATATTATATTATAGCGATTTTAACACTGCTCCCTTATTGTGTGAACATTCTTGATCATTAATGTAGTACAAATGATTTTAAATCAGTTATACGGGAAAATATTAGCTTGGGAATTCGTAAGTAATGTTACCATATGAATGCTTGATGCATCGTTATCAAATTTATCTCTCCATTATTTTAATGGAGACCTTAACTCATTTTAAAAATAACAAATGGCTTGCACTTCTACTGAAAGAACGAAAGGAAGAATTTGATACTGCTCTGTTATGCTTTAATATTACTCACAGTCATTTTTGAAGCTTTTATGAAGAAAGATTTTTCTTGTGTCAGATGAAGTGAAAATCATAAATCTATTGTTGATGAATGTGTTTGCGATTGCCGTTACCCCAAGCAAGCAGAGGAAATCTTTGCAAATATAAATTTACCAGTCTGACGACTATCCCCCTGATTAAATGTTATCTCTGTTTGGTTTTTTCTTACCTTTTGCTAGCTAACAATGATTTACTCTACATTTTCCCTTGATCTACACCCCCTTTGATGTCTTGTTTTCACACCTTGCACTTTCTCATCTCTGTGTCTCCCTCTCACCTGGCTCTCAGTCCAAAGAAGGGTCTCGACCCGAAATGCCACCCGTTCCTCTTATCCAGAGATGCTGCCTGTCCCTTTGAGTTACTCCAGCATTTTGTGTCTATCTTCAGTGTAAATCGGCATCTGCAGTTCCTTCCTAAACATCGTCTGTGTTGAGATGATTTGGGTTTAATTTCAGCTGTGGACAGTTTAACAATTTGTATTTTGATATTGTGTAGAAGAGCAAGTATGAGTAAGGAAGCAATAAGCAGGAACCGTCTTTTCCTCTCTGTCACGTGGTGGCATGAGCAGGCAAAAGGGTTAAAGTTTGCTTCTTCTGGAAGAGTATGCCATGGCGCAGTGCATGACAACCAACACGGTTAAAGCATGTGAGTGTGGACTCTGCCAATAACAAAGATTTTGAAAAGAAATTCAGGAAAACAATGAAATGTTTATGATGTCAGCATCGGCAGTCCAGTGATTCCACATTCAGCTGTGGAATGCAAACCAGAAAGACCAGAAACGAAAAGTGCAAAAATATATATTTACTTAAAACATAAATGAATGCAAATAGCAGATGTGATTACAAAAGAACAAGTGCACAAGAGTCAACTCCTTGGTCGTGATTAGTTATTAACCCTGATGAAAGGTAAAATAATATAGTTGATCTTTACCCATTGCTTTCACTGATTCTGAGCATCTTCAAATTCCTTCATTATTTGCACGTTAGCCATTTTTGTTGTTGTTGTTGTTTTTGTTGTTGTTGTTGTTGTTGTTGTTGTTGTTGTGGTTTGTGTGGTTGTGGTTGTGGTTGTTGTTGTTGTTGTTGTTGTTGTTGTTGTTGTGGTTGTTGTTGTGTGTTGTTGTTGTTTGTTGTTGTTGTTGTTGTTGTGGTTGTTGTTGTTGTTGTTGTTGTTGTTGTTGTTGTTGTTGTTGTTGTTGTTGTTGTTGTTGTTGTTGTTGTTGTTGTTGTTGTTGTTGTTGTTGTTGTTGTTGTTGTTGTTGTTGTTGTTGTTGTTGTTGTTGTTGTTGTTGTTGTTGTTGTTGTTGTTGTTGTTGTTGTTGTTGTTGTTGTTGTTGTGGTTGTGGTTGTTGTTGTTGTTGTGGTTGTTGTTGTTGTGGTTGTGGTTGTTGTTGTTGTGGTTGTTGTTGTTGTGGTTGTTTAAACTTCCTTCCCCCCCATTCACCATCTACATAGAATATGGAGTCATCCAGTTTCGTCTTTTCTGCAAAACCTGCTGCACGTTTTCATGTATCATTCCTCAACTCATTGGGAATACGGGGTTTACCAATACCTTAGGATACCTGCACAATGGGGTGGGAGATTGCAACTTTCACGTGGTCCACCGTGTTTCGACTAATACAATCAACCCGACGTGCACAAATAGATCAAATAGAACAAGTTGATCTACAGCTTTAGGCTGTGCACGCCATACGCAAGAAGAACTCCTGCACAATAAGGGAATTTGACAGAACACTGGAACTCAGTGTAAAGACAAAATGCTGGAGTAACTCAACGACACAGGCAACATCTCTGGAGATAAAGAATGGGTGAAGTTTTGGGTCGAGATCCTTCGTCAGACAGTTCCTTCCAACACAGTGTAGAGTCACATAATGTACTGAATGTTCTGAAGTTTAGTTTAGTTTCGAGATACTTTGGCCCACCAGGTCCACACCGACCAGCGATCCGCCCCACATTAACACTATCCTACATGCACTAGGGACAATTTACACACTTATGCCAGCCAATTAACCTACAAACCTGTACGTCTTTGGAGTGTGGGAGGAAATCAAACTCCAAACCAAACACAGAGAGAACGTACAAACTCCTTGTGCTGAAATTGCTGTAAGGCAGCAATTCTACTGCTGCGCCACAGTGACGCCCTTGTGTGCATGTTATGTGTAAGTTCATCAGTTGCATTTAAGAGCTTCTTCCCTAAGAAAAATCCAGACTACTTAATTCCATGGGGCAAACAATATCTAGATGTCACTTTAGATTATTAATCAGTAAGGAACTGTGTCACCGTTACTAAGAGCTCAATACAATCAGCCACTTGGAAATATAAGAGGTGAAAAGATTTTGGGTTTCTTGCATTACCTCTTACCAAGTGTCTTGGGGAAAGGTTCAAATTCCACATGGGTTCCCATTTCTATGCAGTTTTACATGATTATTTTGCTCCAACATAGGGTTAAGTTGTTTATTGTACTAACATTTAGGTATTTTCAAGTCAAGAGAGTGTTTACTTCCCATATGCACTGACAATAGAACAATGAAATGAAAGATAATATATATTAACCAAAATTAAAAAAATTAATAACCCCAATACTAATGCAAAAAAAAGCCCTAAGATATTAGTGCAACCGATTTCCTATTTCCATTCATATTTCCAGTTCTCTTTGTACGGGCATCAAATTTGGAACATAGGTCCATGGGTATCACTTACTCACCGGTACCCAACTAACCTGACCTTTCACCATGTGTGATTTTGCAGTTAACTTTGTCCTGAGAAACAACATGCCATGACCTTCATTCTGTATTCAATGGCCATTTAAGTGTCTGCAATGCCAGGGAGTATCATAACAAAAAAACGAGTCTAGTTTTTTCCTGACTTACTCAACGGTCTACCCTATCTATTCCTCTCATATACCTGCCCAAATTTATTTTAAACGTTGTCATTGTACCTGCCTCAACAGATTTCTCTTCCAGAGAGAGACCTAGGTCCAACGGCATGGACTCTGCAATTGTTGAGAGTCTCTACCTGCTGCAGCCTTCTTCCACCTTCTCAGCCAATGTGGTGCTGCACCTACTGACCAGCCACACTCTTCCACCAGCATCACCGTTGAGTTCATCTTCTTGGGCTGTGCTTTATCATGAAACCCCCTCCAATCAACCTGCCCACCTCGGATGACCCTGCTGTGAGTATAGCTTCTGACAGTTCAGCTCTCAAGATCTTAAGACATGCAAGTTTCACCACCTTGACAAGGTGGCAACCCTTAGAAAATAGCTTTCCTGTCATCGCTCCCTTGCATTAATCATCATTCTTATAGTAGCTCAAAATACTAGTTTCCTTCAATTTCTTTTTTAAAATAAGATTTGAACCAGTTTGTACCAGAAGTGAATAACATTTCTTTCCTTTACTTCTACCACCTTCATAGCGAGAGGATTTCAGATTAGGAGCAAAGAGGTCCGACTGCAGGCGTTCAGGGCCCTGGTGAGACCACACCTGGAGTATGGTGTGCAGTTTTGGTCTCCTAATTTGTGGAAGGCCATTCTTGCTATTGAGGGAATGCATCGCAGGTTCACCAGGTTAATTCCCAGGATGGCGGGACCCTCATATGATGAAAGAATGGGTCGACTGGGCTTGTATTTACTGGAATTTAGAAGGATGAGAGGGGATCTGATAGAAACATATAAAATTCTTAAGGGATCGGACAGGCTAGATGCAAGAAAAAAGTGGAGGCCAATTCACTGGATGTTTTCAAGATAGCGTTAGATTTAGCTCTTAGGGCTAACTGAATCAAAGGATATGGGGAGAAAGCAGAAATGGGGTACTGATTTTGGGTGATCAGCCATGATCATATTAAATGGTGGTGCTGGCTCGAAGGTCTGAATGACCTTCTCCAGCAACTATGTTCTGTGTTTCGATGTTTCGATGTCTTTCTATGTTTCGATGTTTCTATCCCATTACAAAAATCACGACAATGAACTGTTTCAGTCCTTCTCTTTACTATTAGATTTACATGCTATTATGGAAGTTGAAGAGTTGCCTCTGATATCTTAGTGAAAAATCTACTAATACTTGCTCTATTTTTAAAATTCTTCATGTTGCCTTAAGTCTCAATCAGATTTTGCTTTCCTTTAGGGTCAGCTTAGCTGAGTTGTCGCACTCTTAATGGATCATATTAAAAGTAATATATTTATAATGCTGAATATGTGCAATAACAAAATCGTGAGTTAATCATCTCCAATCATACCAGTATTGGAAACGCAGTGCTGGGATGGTATATTCTGTTTCAAGCAATAAAGAGGGATTATTGCTTCTGTTAAATAATTTATAAGTAAACTCTCTTTGTGGTCTTCATACTTACAATTAGAGTTTATTAACAAGTTGCATATGTAATTCCCAGGCTGCTACAGAAAATATTAACTTTTTAAAGTATTGATAAAGATATATTCACTTAAGTGGCATACTTTCTGTCAGAGATGCTCTCCAACTTACTCCAATAGTTTGCTTTCTGTTTGATTTTTATACACGGAGATTTTTCAAACATCTCCTCGGGAGTTAAAATGCCTCAAGTTGAAGTGTTTAAAATCATAAACACTATTCCATTTTTAATTCAGACTGCAACTGCAGGCAATGGCTGATAGCCACATGGAGTTGAGGTGATAGGCACTGGTGGTTGGATATGGCTGGGAGGACAATCTAAAACAATGGATCATTCTTGAGCCATGGAAGCTATCAATTTCTTCCCAGATTGTCCCTGCCATTAGTAAATCTCTTCTGTTCTTCTGATGCTACAATTGATGATGCAGTAATTTTGTTAACAAACTAATATGTTCAAATCCCATCATAGCTACCATAAATAAATTCATAAGTGATAGGGGCAGAATGAGGCCATTCAGCCCATCAAGTCTACTCCACCATTCGATCATAGAAACATAGAAACATAGAAATTAGGTGCAGGATTAGGCCATTCGGCCCTTCGAGCCTGCACCGCCATTCAATATGATCATGGCTGATCATCCAACTCAGTATCCCGTACCTGCCTTCTCTCCATACCCCCTGATCCCCTTAGCCACAAGGGCCACATCTAACTCCCTCTTAAATATAGCCAATGAACTGGCCTCAACTACCCTCTGTGGCAGAGAGTTCCAGAGATTCACCACTCTCTGTGTGAAAAAAGTTCTTCTCATCTCGGTTTTTAAAGGATTTCCCCCTTATCCTTAAGCTGTGATCCGTTGTCCTGAACTTCCCTAACATCGGGAACAATCTTCCTGCATCTAGCCTGTCCAACCCCTTAAGAATTTTGTAAGTTTCTATAAGATCCCCTCTCAATCTCCTAAATTCTAGAGAGTATAAACCAAGTCTATCCAGTCTTTCGTCATAAGACAGTCCTGACATCCCAGGAATCAGTCTGGTGAACCGTCTCTGCACTCCCTCTATGGCAATAATGTCCTTCCTCAGATTTGGAGACTAAAACTGTACGCAATACTCCAGGTGTGGTCTCACCAAGACCCTGTACAACTGCAGTAGAACCTCCCTGCTCCTATACTCAAATCCTTTTGCAATGAAAGCTAACATACCATTCGCTTTCTTCACTGCCTGCTGCACCTGCATGCCTACCTTCAATGACTGGTGTACCATGACACCCAGGTCTTGCTGCATCTCCCCCTTTCCCAATCGGCCACCATTTAGATAATAACTGATAGATCATGGCTGATCTATCTTTCTCTCAACCCCATTCTCCTGTCTTCTCCCCATAACCCCTGACACTTGTACGAATCAAGAATCTATCAATATCCGCCTTAAAAATATCCATTGACAGCCTCCACAGCCTTCTGTAGCAATGAATTCCACAGATTCATCACCCCCTGACAAAATAAATTATTCTTCTTTCTAAAGGTACGTCCTTTCATTCTGAGGGTTTAGCCCCTGGTCCTAGTCTCTCCCACTATTGGAAACATTCTCTCCACATCCACTATATCCACTCGAAATATAAATAATTTCAAATTTATAAAAATAATAATAGTCTTAATAAAGCTGACTACAAAACTACAATATTGCGTAAACCCACTTAACTTGCCAATGAAAATTCTTCACTGCTTTAGCCTATACGACACTCAGGCCCACAGTAATGTATGTTTAATTCTTAATTTCTCTCTGAAATAGCCCATCAAACTAATCGGTTACTGTTGTATTAAAACATAAAATGGTCCACAGTGGCTCCAAAATGCTTGAGTCAGGTAGGGATGGCAGTAAATGCTGGCCTTGTCAGTGATATCCATCAACCATTGAAATGAATGAAAGATGATTAAACCTCCTCCGAACTCAGTTTTTATTTCCTTACCCAATGTTACAAAATCCCTCACTCACTCTACCACCTCCCTTACACTAAACCATACTTTTAATTGGTGCTGAATTTCAAAAAACAATAAATCTTTAATTTTCGGCAGTTCAGATAAAAGATTGTTGATTGGAAATGTTGACTATTTCCCTCTCAACAGTTAATGTGTGAACAGTGGAGTATGTTCCACTTTTTTCAGTTTTTGTTCCAGATTTCCAACGTTATAAATTCGTCACAGGAGCAGAATTAGGCCATTTGACCCATTGAGTCTATTCTGTCCTTTTATCTTTCCTTCTCAATCCCATTCTCCTGCCTTCTCCCCATAACCCTAGACAGCACATTACGTTGGCAGTATTTTGCATCTGTTTCCACTGTGACATTTTGTAGGCATTTCTTCCATGCACTTTGAAGATTTCTGATGGAGAATTTAAAGATATTTTGCTTTGCTACTCTTATTATGGACTGCTTGCAAATTTACAGAGAACTTATTTCATTTTCATTTTGTTTTGTTTTGCCATTCTGTTATTTAAGTTGTGGAGAAAGAAGATGTCTTGGGAAAATTAGTTTAAATTTAATTTCTCAATGGCTAGATTTGTTTCAGCACTTAAATCATATGAGACTGTGTGTTTAGTGATCAGGAAAATCAGAATAATAGAAACCAATTTATTATTAATGTGTGTTTATAAAAAAATATAAGGAACAGAATGTGCAGTAAAAGTCGCGGAGCTAAATTTTGAGTTTGTGCCTTGACGGGTCATGGGTAATAACACATTGGAACATTTTGTACATTTCTGTTATTTGAACAATGTATAATGTCCCCTTACAACCATGTTAAAGTATCATACAGTCAATCAAGCAATCTTTTAATCTCTACACTTCTCTCATTCTGGCATTTTGACATTGTAGAATGGTTAAGTTTGTTTATATGGTATTATTATTGTTGACAATATTAGAAAATAAATAGATTTATGTGTATAAGAATTTATATTTGATAACTTCTTCATATATTTTGTAAAAAGAGAAAGAAGATAAATAAATGTAAGAGTAATCTTGAGGGCATTCAAGCCTGTTTTCATACATAATACAATTGTGACATCCTTCATACCATATTCCCCCTTGTTACCAATAGCCCAGAGTGTCTTTGTATCTAGAAATATATTCACATCCTGAAATATATTTGGTATTTTGACCTCTGTGGTATGGGCAACTATGATGCCTCATTCCTATTAACAGTGATGCACCTAAACTTGGTCTGTAAAGTCCAGTGATAAGTCAATGTTGCTGTCCCTTCACTCACATTAATACACACAGGAGACCTAGACAAACAAGGTTCAGTGCAACTGCCACAGGTAAACTCTGAAAAATGTTTGGTGGTACAAAGTCATCTTAGGCTTGCGAAGCATCATTGCCAATGTCCTTCAATGTTCCTAAAGAGAAACTACCTGAATCACCATGTGGAGGAAGGAACTGCAGGTGCTGGTTTACACCAAAGAAAGGCACAAAAAACAAACTTTTGTGCCTTCCACCATAGTGATGAATGCTGTGGTGGATGTTTGTGTTAAATTTTTTGATTGAGTGTTCTTTTTTTATTGTACTGCTGCTGGCAAATTCATTTCACTGCATTTTAAGTGCAAGTGACAAATAAAACTTGACTTGACTTGACTGCCTAGTCCTGGGCACACAACATATACGGTATAATGAAAACATGGCCAACAAACTAGAATCTCGTTATTATATATACATTGAACCATAGTCCAGCTTTGTGTGAATATGTCAAGTAATTCAAACTAAACTAAACAAATCAATAGTTGTATATTGGAAGAATTAACTAAGGGGAAAGTTTTAAAAGATAAACATCTCGATTTATAACAGGTTTGTATTTATTTACATTAATGTTTAGTTTCGTTGTTCTGGTTTAGTTTAATTCATTGTCACATGTACCAAGTTACAGTGAGAAGCTTTTTGGTGCATGCTATCCAGTCTGTGGAAAGACCAGAGATGATTACAATCCAGTTGTCCACAGTGTACAGATACTGAGTAAAGGGAATAACATTTAATGCAAGATAAAGTCCAGTATAGTCCGATTAAAGATAATCCGAGGATCTTCAATGAGGTAGATGGAAGCTCAGGACCGCTTTCTAGTTGTTGATAGGATGGTTCAGTTGCCTGATAACAGCTGGGAAAAAAAGTCCATGAATATGGAGGTATGCGTTTTCATACTTCTCTACCTCTTGCCTGATTGGAGAGGGGAGAAGAGGGAGTGACCAGAGTGAGCACATCCTTGATTATGCTGGTGGCCTTTCCGCGGCAGCATGAAGTGTCGGTGAAGTCAATGGAAGGGAGGTTGGTTTGCGTGATGGTCTGTGCTGCATCCACAAATCTCAGCAATTTCGAGCGATCTTGGATGGAGCTGTTCCCGAACCATGCTGTGATGCATCCTGGTGCATCTGTAGAAGTTGGTCAGAGTTGTTGGGAATGTGGCAAACTTCCTAAGCCTTCTAAGGAAGTAAATATCATGCCCCCTGACCTGGAATAGCTGAATAACGCTATTTTTAGCACAGGATATAGCACAGAATAATATGCTGTGTTTTCCAAAAGATTTGGAATGATTATAATAGTGAAGTTTTAATTAATTAAAGACCATTTGGACTTAGTAGGTCAGATGACCACCAGGTCACTTTGATGATTAGGTCACATCTGTTATTGCATAGTATTTTGGTTGTCTAACTGCGGGGAGTATATAAAAGTGAGATGCTTCTGGATTTATCATACCAGAACAAAAAGAAACCAATCCAGGAAGTACAGAACTGGGTTACAGACTTCTGTCAAGTAATTTGGAAAGAGGCAACATTTCTGGCGAAGAATGGGATGTGGCTCAATGAAACAGCTGGAACAAATGGTCACTGTGCTATAAATGTCTTATTTGAAGTCTACATCGGGTTGTGGATGAGCAGTTTGAGTGGAAAAGAAAACATAATGCGATTGAAGTGAGCTCTTCTGGCCTTTGAAGCTGGAGGGCAATATTGAATATGATAGAAGTGACAGACTTGGATGTAGACTTTCTTAACTCAAAAGATTATCAAAGATGTGAGACAGCGATCTCAAGATAAGCATTTGAAATGTAAAGGGGGTTATTAGATTTGACGTTTTCATTAAAGTTATTGGATTCCTTTAGCAAAGAAAATCATGGTTAATGCTTGATAGAATATATTATTTTAAAATACTAGATAATTCTTCAGGGGAATTTTGAAATGAAGAACTGAAAATAGGCAGATGGATCAGTTTAAGAAAAAGTGCAAATATAGGACAAAATAAAATTAGGAATGTGAAAGGGGAAAAGAGGGGAGGGGAGGGGAGTGAAGGAAGAGAGAGGGGGAAGAAAAGTTAATGATAGACATTAGATTTTAGAGATACTCCCTGAATACACAACAACTGCATCAACACAAAGCTTCATCTCTACTATGCAATCCGGAAGTGGCGGCGCTCTGAACAACTGCGGCTCGCCTGCAGTCCGTCTGTTTTTACTTTTTTTGTTGTTGTTTTTTTTGTCTTGTTTTAGTTCAATTTTAGTTTATTAGGTTGTGTTATGTGTGGGGGGGGGGGAACGGTGAAATATTTTTCTGTCTCTTCCTTCCTTCAGGGGAATGCGACTCTTTCTGTCGTATCCCCCCTTCTCTGCCTCCGTCTGCGCTGAGGCCTAATGGCAGAGCTGGCGGCCTCCAACTGCGACCGACCTCGAGGCTCCGGAAGCAGAGCCAGCCAGGACTTACCAACGCAAGGCTGGCCGAATTCGGACCTGTGGCGGCGTTCCAGCGTTCCAGTGGCAGCGGCACGACTCGGGGCTGAGGCGGTGCTCCGATGGCAGCGGCACGACTCGGGGCTGAGGCGGCGTTTCGGTGGCTGAGGCAGCGTTCCGGCGGCGGCGGCGACCTGAATCCAGGGCTCGGCCGCGGGCCAGTGGACGACATCGTCGGGAACTCGCAGGTTACAGGTTGGAGACCTGTTTTTACGGAGCTCCCGTGGCATCAGCTGCATCCGCTGGACTGGAGGGCGGCATCTTCGGCAGCTTCGACCACCCCGGGCCACGGAGCTTGAACCGGCCCATTCGCGGAGCTCGGTTGAGCTGCGGGACTGAATTACCATCGCCCGGTGGGGTAACAACATTGGAGGCCTGGATCGCCTCAGCGTAGAGGAAGAATAAGGAGGGAAGAGACAGTGACTTTAAGACTTTTGCCTCCATCACAGTGAGGAGGTGCCTGGTGAACTCACTGTGGTGGATGTTAATTTGTGTTTATTGTGTGTTTTGTTATTTATTATTATATGTATGGCTGCAGGCAACAAAATTTCGTTCAGACCGAAAGGTCTGAATGACAAATAAAGGAATCTAATCTCTAATCTAATCTCATTGGGACAAAAAGACTAAAAGCACGCAGGAAAAGTGATTAATGATTCTGATAAATGTTTGAATAGATAACCTGATGGGAAATAAGTCACACTTAACTGGAAGTCAACAGCTGCACTATAGGAGTGGAATGTTTTACCAATGAATAAGAAACATGTCATCATGAAGCAACTATTAGTTGTTCTCTGACTTCTTCGCTTCTCTTCCCATGAAATATAGATGGGTTAAGAGCAGCTTTTATTACAGCAACAAATCAGCATCTTCCCAGCTACACATATTTGTGACGTGTACGTCTGCCTATGTGTAAATTGAATTTACTCTATTGCAGCAAGGCACCGATTGCCCTTGCCATCGCACACAGAGGAGCAAGCAAAATGTGTAGGAACAAACTGCAGGTGCTGGTTTAAATCAAAGGTAGACACAACGTGCTGGAGAAGGGTGTCCACCCGATACATCACCCATTCCTTTTCTCCAGAGATGCTGCCTGTCCCGCTGAGCTACTTTGGCATTTTGTGTCTACCACACGGAGGAGCAATGCACCCTATGTCCCTGGAAAAATCTGCAGGTGTAAAATCCGCCCCAAAGGCTCCGTGAAGGAATAAGGCCACGAAACATGACACCTGGATCACAATCTAAACACTAGGGGAAATTTACAGAGGACCAATTGATTTACAGACCTGCACATCTTTGGGATGTGGGAGGAAACTGGAGCACCCGGAGGAAACCCACACAGACATGGGGAGAACATGCAAACACCACACAGGCGGGCAGCACCCAAGGTCAGGATCAAACCAAAGTCTCTGATGCTGTGAGGCAGCAGCTCTACTAGCTGAGCCACTGTGCCATTGATACTGGTACTGTGCCTACTTCGGTGGCCGTCATGATTAGTTTCTATGGCCATCCTGGCCCTAGCCACGGACGTACCAGCGTAATATTGGCCAACAAACTGCCTTTCAAAAATTACCTTGTGTTAATGTGATTATACTGAGACACATGGCTTCTGTCTTCCTGTCAAGTCCCTTTAAAGAATGCTTGGGAATAAAGTATTCAAAGATTTTAATTCTTGCATACATTTTTACATTCTTAATATGCAGGGTTCTGTTGAAGATTGAATGGAGCCTGGCTAACATTTATATAACTGTTAATTAAAATATTAAAATGTAGCAAGATTACAATTTTAATTTTATTCATGCAGCACTGTCAATTAATAGGCATTCATTTCCATCATAATTTTCATGAAAGTATTGTTATCACAAGAGTGAGAGTGTCTTGCCAACCTCACTGATCTATCTGGGCATCACATTATCATAACACAAGGACAGATACTGAGCCTATAATATCCACGGCATTTGAACAGTCCATTGACATAATCATAAGTAGTCTGGACTGCACAATTACTTGTCAAGTGTAAACATGTTAATGCACTAAATAATTAAAATGTAAAATAAAACATCCTGCAGATGCAAGAAACCTAAAACAAAAACAGAAAATGCTGGAAGCAGGCCAGGCTGCATCAGTGGAAAGGAAACGGAGTAAACGTTTCAGGTTGAAGACCCTTTGTCAGATCCGTGGAAAGAAGATACATTAAGTTTGTTAGACTGCAGTGTGGATGGGGAAGGGAGATATCTCTGTTGGGTTCTTTTCAGGACAGGGAGCATTAAACAACATTAGTTTTAGTTTTAGAGCTACAGCACGAAGCATGCCCTTCGGTCCACGGCCGGCCTGGCTAACGATCACCCCACACTCTAGCACTATCCTACACACTAGGGGCAATTCACAATCTTTACTGAAGCCACTACTGGAGTAACTCAGCGGGACAGGTAGCATCTCTGGAGAGAAGGAATAGGTGACGCTTTGGGTCGAGACCCTTCTTCAGACTGTTCTCAGGGGAGTGGGCCATACATAGATAAGGAAGTCTATAGATAATGATGTGTATGGTGTTAAAACAGGAAAAAGGGAATGGAGATCAAGGAACATGTAGAACAGATCGTTGTTAGTTGGGAGAAGGTAACAACAAGGCAAACGGAGATAAATTGTAGTCGGAGACAGTAAGACTGGTCGGAGAACTGGGAAGGGAAGGGAATGGAGAGAGAGGGAAAGCAAGGATTACTTAAAGTTAGAGACGTTAATGTTCATACCGCTGGGGTGTAAGCTACCCAAGCGAAATATGAGGTGCTATTCCTTCAATTTATGTTGGGCCTCACTCTGACAGTGGAGGAGGCCCAGGCCAGAAAGGTCAGTGTTGGAATGGGATGCATGCTCTGCGTTGTTCTGTACCTTCCCATGCCTCCAGTGTCCCCCTCTCGGACTCTTAGTCTGATGAAGAGACTCGGCACAAAATGTCATCTAAGGCAAGACGATGGATGGAACTAAGCTTGCAGCAAAAATACTGTCCCAAGGATCTCACTAAAACCCAATATCAAATCTCCCAGGCTTGAAGGAAACAGGATCCAAGTAGACTGTTGGTCATATGGCCATTACAGCACGTGGCAATTCTAGTCCTTGTCTGTCGCTGAATCAAACACTGAACATATTATCACATTCTGCCCATAACTCAAATTAATGGGGATATATTTGAGATAAACTCCCTCTCCAGAAAGACTTTAAATGGCTGATGATCATTAAACTAAAGTTATAAATGTTTCTGCAGAACATGGCAAGGCAGGAGTGTGTATATAATACAACTTATGTTATTCATGAGAATACGTTAACTATTTAAGGAAGCATTTAACCTAGCTTTTGATTTGCAATCTGCCACTTATTCTGTGCAATTTGCAGATTTGTAATTATTCTGCGCAGAATTCATTCAGAGTATAACACTAATCAATGCATGTCTCCGGCATGATTATATATAATATAATCAATGAGTTCTGAAACTGTCCAATTCAATCTGCTCCACATAATGAGGCATTTTGTTCTCAATTTAACTGATTCAGTTGTAAGAATGTGGAGTAATTCTCCAATCTGAATGAAGAAGCATTCTCCTGAGTTTCTTGATTTGATAACTGGGTTGTTTTAAAAAAATAACAATGCCCAAAATGGAAGAGGACTGAACAAAGAAAGAAACGTCAACAGAAAATAGAAAAACAAAACTATGAAAGGCCGAGGAGAAGCTCAGAAGGTGGATAGGTCACCTGGACCAGGTGGACCACACCTCGGGTTCTGAAAGAGGTAGCTGTAGGGATTGTGCAGTCATCAGCAGTGATGCTTCAAGAATTACTATAGTCAGAAATAGTTCCAGAGAACTGGAAAATCGCAAATGTAATTCCACTGTTTAAGAAGTGAATGAGGCAAAAGGAAAAGGAAAATTATAGGCCATTGAGTCTAACTTCTGTGGTTGGTAACATTTTTGAGTCCATTATTAAGGATGAGGTTTTTGGGTACTTGGAAGCACATAGGCCAAAGACTGTACAGTTCTGTTTAGGGGAGATCTTGCCTGAAAAATATGTTGAGTTATTTTGAGGAGATAACAAGCAGAACAGCCAAAAGGGAGTCAGTGGATGTTGTTTACTTGTATTTTCAGAAGGCCTTTGATAAGGTGCCGCATGTGATGCTGCTAAATAAGATAGGAGCCCATGGTATTAGAGGCAAGGTTCCAGCATGGATAGAAGATTGGCTAATTTGCAGAAGGCAAAGATTGGGAATACAGGCAGCCTTTTCTGGTAGGCTGCCAGGGACTGATGATGTTCCACAAGGTTCCACAGGATGCTCCAGTAATGGGAAAGTCTAGAACTAGAATATAAGGAAGTATTGTATTACGATGGAGATGGAGAGGAATTCTTTAAGCCAGTGGGTGATGAAGCCATGGAATTCATTGCTGCAGATCACTGCGGATGTCAAGGCATTGAGTATTTTTAAAGGAAAGATTGTCTGAAGAAGGGTTTCAGCCCGAAACATTGCCTATTTCCTTCGCTCCATAGATGCTGCTGCACAGTCTGAGTTTCTCCAGCATTTTTGTGTACTTTCGATTTTCCAGCATCTGCAGTTCCTTCTTAAAACATGGTTGATTAGTAAGAGTGTCAACTGATATGGGGAGAATGGGGTTGGGAGGAAAAAAAAGATCAGCCATGATTGAATTGCTGAGTTGACACTACCCTACACTTACAAAGGGACATTTTTTTTACATTTACACCAAGCCAATTTATCCTACAAACCTGTGGTTCTTTGTAGTGTGGGAGGAAACTGCAGTTCTCGGAAAAAAACCCATGCAGGTCACAGGGAGAACATAAAACTCCGTGCAGACAGCACCCAGGATTGACATGGGTCTCTGGCACTGCAAAGCAGCAGCTCTATCGTTGAGCAACTGTGTCGCCCATGCAGTTCAGAGCTTATTTGGAGGTTACAGTGTTTAATAGACTGATGGCAATGTTCTTAGCCTACAAAGCTTCTATTATGTCTGACAGAAGTACGAAAGAAAGCTGGGTTGGGAATATATACCTTCTTAACTAACATTGGATCTAATTTCTGAGTTAGCCTGTGATTGAAGTATTAACGTTTTGGTAAAGTAGGAACATGTTTCATTCTCTTCCCTTCTATTTTTCATCAATCCAGCAATGACAAAGCTTGCTGGCACCAAAACAAAAGACGCATTAACCTTGGGGAAATATTATTCATCAAAGTAATAATCGACTGTATTAACCCTGCTACTGCGCGCTTATAACAAGGATAGTAACAGTTGTTCTGGGTGGGTCAGAGGTCAATTCCATGGAATGCCATACTTGCACCAGAAGCAAGTAAAATATCGAATGACTGGAAGAAAGGATTGAGTTTTTTTGTGTGAAACAAGGCCAGTACGCACACACCTGTCCTTCATGGGTAGCGCCTTTCATACTCTGACATGGCTAGGAGCTGTTGATACTATTCATGCTCTATTCTTATCATAAATCTTGACCCTGGTGATGTTTGTGTGTGATCGATAAGACAACAAACCATCAAATTTGTAACTGAGCATTCTTGTGGATCTTGAATTCATAGATTTTGAGTTTTAAGATAAAGCATGGAACCAGGCCCTTCGACCCACCCAGTCCATGCCGACCAATGATCTCCAACGCCGACCAATGATCTCCCGTTCACATTAGTTCTATTTTGTCCCACTTTACCTCTCCCTACACACGGGGCAATTTACAGAGGCCAATTAACCAACAAACTTGCACGTCTTTGGGATGAGAGATGAAACCGGAGCACCCGGAGGAAACCTATGAATAAACTAATGTGCAAACTCCATACAGACAGCACACAAGGTCAGGATCGAACCTGGGTCTTTGGTGCTGTGAGGCAACAGCTCTACCAACCGTGCCATAGTGCTGCTTGGAACTAAAATTATGGATCTGCAGAAAGGACTATCCGAGAAAACACAAGAATTATGCCTTTGCAGCACATTATTTTTAAAATATATAAAATTGTGCAGACATTACTTATTTCAATTTTGAATGATAGACAGTCTTTATTCCATTACATTTACTTTCGACTTTTGACTTTAAGGATACAGCAAGGAAACAGGCCCTTTAGCCCACCAAGTCTGTGCTGATCTATCCTACACATTAGGGGCAATTTACAAATTTATCGAAGACAATTAACCTACAAACCTGAGATAGACACAAAAAGCTGGAGTAACTCAGTGGGGCAGGCAGCGTCTCTGGAGAGAAGGAATGGGACTGCAAAGAAAGAAGGAATTCCAGAGATGCTGCCTGTCCCGCTGACTTACTCCAGCCTTTTGTGTCACTCTTCGATTTAAAGCAGCATCTGCAGTTTTTTCCTACACAACCCATAAAAAATGAATGTTTTTGGAGTGTGGGAGGTAACCGGAGGACAGAAGTCACAGGGAGAACGTGTAAACTCCGTACAAACAGCACCAATGGTCAGGATCAAACCCGGGTCTCTGGCCCTGTAAGGCAGCAACTCCTCCGATCCACCGTGCCGCCCTGCAGGTATTTGCAGATTGCTTTTTTAAATAGAAAAAAAATCAGATTTCTTGATTACGATGGTAGCTTCCGGCTGAGCTGATCTCTGCTTGTCAAGTGAATGGGAGACATTGGCATCAAACCATAATCGCAACAAATCTACCACATTAGCCAGAACTCTAGTCATTGGCTAGTCAATCATTCTCCAACCCAGGAGCAAACAATAGACAATAGGTGCAGGAGAGTAGGCCATTTGGCCCTTCGAGCCAGCACCGCCATTCAATGCTGGCTGATCATCCCCAATCAGTACCCCGTACCTGCCTTCTCCCCATATCCCCTGACTCTGCTATATTTAACAGCCCTGTCTAGCTCTCTCTTGAAAGTATGCAGAGAACAGGCATCCTCTGCCCTCTTAGACAGAGAATTCCACAGACTCACAACTCTCTGTGAGAGAACGTTTTTCCTCATTTCTGTTCTAAATGGCTTACTTTATTCTTAAACAGTGGCCCCTGGTTCTGGACCAACATCAACATATACATATTCTTCCACCAACATCGGGAACATGTTTCCTGCATGTTCCTAAAACACACAAGGAATTGCTGCATTCAGTTGTGTGCATTGCCCTTACAAAAAGGTGTAGCTTTAATGTTGAAACCTTACTGTAACATAAATTATTCAAAGGCATTTTTTTTTCTTTTCAATTTAATGCTTTTCAAATTTTTTTCCTCTTCCAGTAAAAACAAAGCTTTGAGCTCTGCATCTGTCTTTGGTAGTTGAAGCAGAGTTGTTAACAGTCACTCAAACTAAAGGATTGTACCCCTCTGTTTTTCTTTCTTCCATCTCTCTCCAAGGTTTCAAGTAATTTTCAGCTATTGACTCTTCAGCCTCAACAAAAACTTGGCATTCGTCCCTCATGCAACAGTCTGCAATTTTCTCTGATTTTTCAAACGGTAAATTCTGTGTTTTGAGCCATGTTGTGTCGGCACTTAAAATCAGTGTGATTCCTGCCACAAAATTAGTGACTCCAAAAGGTATCAATATTTTTTAATAATGTAATCACAGTAGAAGCATTTCATCCATTGAAAGGTAGTGTGCTCATTGGGTTGAATATGTAGGTCATAAAGCCTTTATTTTTCAAAGGGCACAAAGATAATTTTGTTGACTGAAAGAAAACATATGCAAATGATGGAAATCTGTCTTCAAATGCAAATGTTGGATGTACAGAAAGAAATGTCAGTATATTTATCAAATATTTTTCAGTATATCTCAAAGATAGATACAAAATGCTGGAGTAACTCAGCGGGTCAGGCAGCAGCACTTGACAAAAGTAATAGGCGACATTTCGGGTCGAGACCCTTTGTCAGCACATTTATCTTTGCAATTGAGCATTTACTTGTTGTACAGTACTTGTTGCTTGATTTATTGCTATTTCTCTATCTCGGAATGACTACCTTGGTGAGTGGGAAAAGTGCTATTCCGCTCAGAGATGTTAGGTAGAATTAGAATATGGCTGCTTTTGGTGGGACATGTTAAGCACTAATGTCATACACATTAAGCAATGTCCCAGACACATTTCAGTAATATGTTGGAGCCCTAAGTCCCAGATTTCACAACTGTCCCCCATCTCATCTCCTAATGCGTGCCTCTGATTACTCTTCCATGAAATATTTTTCTATATAGTATATATTTCCCCCCACTCAACGTCATGGATAACTGTTTCCTTTTACTCTTTGTAGAAAATTATCTCTGTTATTTATTCATTGTTTATTCAGTTCCATTTCTAACAAAAAAAATATCTGAAAAGTTTCCCATTCGGGATGTTGTATTTCCTTTGTTTTGTTTGGCACTGTACAGCTTTCATTCAGGAGCTAATCTAGCTGTTCTGATGTCATCTGTTATTAGATTTTCCTTACTCCCTTCCCCCTCTGTTTGCTGTACAGAAAAGTGACACAAAATTGGGCATTTCCTCACTGACAGGTTCAAAGAAGCTGCCACCTGAGCGATCCCCATAATCACTGAACTAAACTCTGAGGAAGGGTCCCAGACCCGAAATACGTCACCCATTCCCAGATTTCTCCACTGTCCCCCATCTCATGCTGCTGCCTGTTACTCTTCCATGA
Organism: Leucoraja erinaceus; assembly: GCF_028641065.1. Taxonomy (NCBI): domain Eukaryota; kingdom Metazoa; phylum Chordata; class Chondrichthyes; order Rajiformes; family Rajidae; genus Leucoraja; species Leucoraja erinaceus. Next base: position 41,837,683 of record NC_073389.1, read on the forward strand.
AATATTTTTCTATATAGTAGTTCCCCCCACTCAACATCATTTAACTGTTTCTATTTTACTCAGTAGAAAAAATGGTGTTTATTCATTTCATTCCATTCGGGATGTGAGCAAGCCACTTTACAGCTTTCATTCAGGAGCTAATATAAATATCGCCTTCCCCCTCAGGCTGTCTAAGCTTCTGTTTCTTGTCTGAAACTCAAACCTCAGAAAAAATGGTGCTGACACCTGAGCAAGCCACTCATTATAAATATCGCCAGGCTGTCTAAGCTTCTGTTTCTTGTCTGAAACTCAAACCTCTTTACGCTCCACAGCAGGGAGAAGGAACAGATTGGCATCAAATCTGTTCTGACTCCAGCCGAACTAGTAGCAAGCAAATTGCAAAAGGCACTAATTCAAAATAAAATCTGATACCTCTATAATAAATGTGTCTACATAAAGGATAGGTTTTGATGTTTTCTCGTAGAATGTTATTTGTTTTACCGGCATAAAAGCAAAACATAGCATTAAATTGTTTACAAAATGCAAAACCTTTTCCACGTATTTTTGAGCACTCATGTTCGCCTGTGTTGCATCTTCTAAAGTAGATGCTTCCTCCCACTCCTATCTTCCTTCCTCTGGCTTCACAATCTGTAACTCTTCAGTCTGTCTCTCTGACACGTCCCACTTTCATCTCTCGCCTTTGTTCCAACCATCTAAAGTCTATTTAAAAAAAACCTTGCCTGTGTCTACCTATTTTCTTTCACGCTTTGTCCTCTCTTCAAACTTTCTACACCCCCCCTCACCTTCAGTCTGAAGAATGGTCAGGACTGAAACGTCACCTATCCGTATTCTCCAAAGACACTGCCCTACCCGCTGAGTTACTCCACCATTTTGTGTCGTTTTGTCCGTTTTGGACCTACATCTGCTGCAGACTGCATGATTTTGAGGCATATCGTTGCCTCCGCATTGCTGTCCAGCCAGGGAGGAGGCCTTTATTGTACGACTGCTACCTCACTATCAGCCACACGCCATTTACGTTTTGATGTAGTGAAAATTCAACGAGGCTGACACATCTTTGGCAACGCTGGAGGTTTGACATTGAAGTGGCCTTGTGTGATTTGGATGAGATTTGATTAAAGATCTCCACACCTGAATGACAGAATGCTTTACTGCAAAACTAAAAACTACTTTTGCCACAAACAGTGCAATACTCCTGGCACACCCACTTAAAACTAACAGTATGATGAATCGCATGCATTTTTAATTCAAAACAATAGCTTCTATCATTGATTTTAAAATATAATATATGCTGTTTCTCTTGGTGCATATGGCTACTGCATTTTTAAAGTTTTGATTACTCTGGGATGAAGAGTTCTTGAATATTTTGTACTCCACACGCAAGGAGATATTCTCATTCTACTTACAAGAAGCTGAATCAACATTACACAACTGTGCCTTCTTATCCTCGTCCAGTCTTTCTAAAATCATGCACAAATTTGTTCATTGAGTCCAATGATCTTTTACACAACATTATGAGATTCTTTGGTGGAAGATGTGGGAAATGGAAAGAGGGCAAATATGCATGTTAATAATGTGTTAAGTAATTGTGAAATTAAGGTTATCTTCTATCTCTTGGTTCCATTGACTCCATTTGTACCTCACGCTGCCTCGGCAAGGCCAGCAGCATAATCGAGGACGAATCGCACCCTGGCCACTCCCTCTTATTCTCTCTCCCATCAGGCGAAAGGTATAGAAGTATTGAAACACACACCACCAGATTCAGGAACAGTTTCTTCCCAGCTGTTATCAGGCACCTGAATCATCCTACCACAACCAGAGAGCAGTGCTGAACTACTATCTACCTCCTTGATAACCCTTGGACCATTCTTGATCAGGCGTTGCGGTCTTTACCTTGCACTAAATGCTATTTCCTTATCATGTATCTATACACTGCAAATGAATCGATTGTAATCATGTATTGTCTCTGCTGACTCGTTAGCATGCAACACAAACTTTTCACTGTACCTTGGTGCACATGACAATAAACTAAACTGAACTAAAACTGAACTGAACTGAACTAAATGTTTCATTAGTGGTGTGGTTGGTACTAACCCTGTTTATGTTGGACAGAAGTGGATGGAGTGGGGGGTGGATAGGACAAAAAGGTGGATAGGACAAAGGGAATACCGCTGATAGGTTATGCCAAGGTGAATTCTGCCTCGCTCAATCTCTCAAAGGTCAATAATCAACCGGGAAATTATCACTTGCTTGATCCAATGTAAACTAAAGGTATTTTATCTGTTAAAAAAATGAATGCAAATTATACATAAGAAGCTTTGAAGTATCAATTTTAATGACTGTATTTTTCGTGAAGCATTGGTAAAAGTGAGCAGTTTTGATCATTTCTCCAGCTGTTGTATCCAGCGTTGAAATTGTGAATTTGAGATTTCTACTTATCGTGGATTGGAACCATGTTTCTCCATTAAAAAAATCAATAAACATGTTGTTTCTAATCAAGTTTGTGAATTTGTTTCAACTAATTACCAAATGAATACATCAGAGGATGATCTATTTAACTAAACTTCCCTGAAACCTACCCTCTTATTAACCTTGTGAGGTAATCCTGCAAAGGGAACAGTACTGCATTTGAAGTGAGATTATATTACTTAATACAGAGGAAATAATGTGGTCGGTCTGCTTATTTGCCTAAGTACAGTTTTTGGTACAGATTTCTTTCAATTTCCTGCTCACGCTACCACAGAAATCCATGAGGAACAATGGGCAACGGCCACGGTTTTTATCTATTTCCTCGCAGAGTTCCAACACTCATACCACTGCTATCCTTCATGTTCAAAACATCACATTTCAGATGCCAATAATTCCTGAGGGGACCTTGATAAACTGAACTCCCTTAAATCCCAGGTTCTCCAGCAACTGGCAGCCCACCATGACGTTCCTTGATAATGACACTCTAATTGATCTCAGAAGTCTCCCTTTAGAATGAATTCCCACAGGGGGTCTCTGATTTGACTTTAAAGAAATGGGCTAGTTAAACATTAGGTTTCAACGTCACAGACTGTGACTTACCTGTAAGCAATGCCTTTGATCAATTAGTACTGTACTAATTCTTGCGCACTTAGATTAAAGTCAAAATCCTAATTTAACACTGAGTTTTGTAGTACAGTTCGAATAGAATCTTGAAAACCATCTCAACAAAACTCTCTGATGAATGTGAAAGTCAGTTTAATTCTTAATGTTTTTCCTGAGTGTCAGAGAACCAGAATAGAGCTATTTAAGATGGTCATTATGGCGGTGAAATAAATTAATATAATATCATAAATGCATGAGCAGTCGGCCCTGCTTTTACTCTCAATACCTTGATGAATGTTCTTTGACATACAAATGAATTTAAAAGCAAGCACTTCCTTTTAAAACAAAGTAATCTTTAATGATACTGAATCTGCTTTCCTAAAATTACATTGCATAGTTGTTGCCAAGTTTTACAACAGTGGCAGATATTGTAGCTTATTTAAAACAACAACGTGTTTAGTTTAGTTAAACATAGAAACATAAAAACATAGAAATTAGGTGCAGGAGTAGGCCATTCGGCCCTTCAAGCCTGCACCGCCATTCAATATGATCATGACTGATCATCCAACTCAGTATCCCGTACCTGCCTTCTCTCCATACCCTCTGATCCCCTTAGTCGCAAGGGCCACATCTAACTCCCTCTTAAATATAGCCAATGAACTGGCCTTGACTACCCTCTGCGGCAGAGAGTTCCAGAGATTCACCACTCTCTGTGTGAAAAAAGTTCTTCTCATCTCGGTTTTAAAGGATTTCCCCCTTATCCTTAAGCTGTGACCCCCTTGTCCTGGACTTCCCCAACATCGGGAGCAATCTTCCTGCATCTAGCCTGTCCAACCCCTTAAGAATTTTGTAAGTTTCTATAAGATCCCCTCTCAATCTCCTAAATTCTAGAGAGTATAAACCAAGTCTATCCAGTCTTTCTTCATAAGGCAGTCCTGACATCCCAGGAATCAGTCTGGTGAACCTTCTCTGCACTCCCTCTATGGCAATAATGTCCTTCCTCAGATTTGGAGACCAAAACTGTACGCAATACTCCAGGTGTGGTTTCACCAAGACCCTGTACAACTGCAGTAGAACCTCCCTGCTCCTATACTCAATTCCTTTTTGCTATGAAAGCTAACATACCATTCACGTTCTTCACTGCCTGCTGCACCGGCATGCCTACTTTCAATGACTGGTGTACCATGACACCCAGGTCTCGCTGCATCTCCCCTTTTCCTAGTCGGCCACCATTTAGATAATAGTCTGCTTTCCTGTTTTTGCCACCAAAATGGATAACCTCACATTTATCCACATTATACTGCAGATAAGATTAAGAGATAGAGCATGGAAACTGGCTCTTCAGCCCATTGAGTCCACGCCGATCATCGATCACCCGTTCACACTGGTTCTATATTATCCCACTTTCACATCACTCCCTACGCATTAGCGGCAATTTGCAAAGGCTAATTATCCTACGAAACTGCACTTCTTTGGGATGTGGGAGGAAGCCGGAGTACCCGGAGGAAACCCACGCAGTCACAGGGAACCCACGCAGTGCAAACTCCACACACACTCCATGCTGTTGGGAAAGTGAGCAGACATTCACTGGTACAGTTCAGCCTGAAGGTGGGATAGAGAAACGATGACCGAACGAACAGCTTATGCTGTAGGCAGCATCAGTGCAAATGGTCTCTTTATGTTAGGATGCAAGGATCGGTGGGTGCAAGTTGGTTCCTCATGACCGATTCTTAACAGAGAACTGCAAAGAAGATTGTGCTTCTCGTAGGGTATTTTTTGATGGTGCAAGGTGAGTGGTGTTGCAAAACAGTACACCATGGATTATTTGCCACCTGGAGTGCCGAGTAACAAATTGACAATTTTGCCAATGCAAATGAAAATAGAGGATATTTTTTATTCAGGAACGAGAGTAATCCACATACAATTTTTCCTGGACCCATATTAATAGCAACTGACATAAAATCATTACAAGGTCCTCAAGGTACTTTGAAGAGATGATGCTCCTGAAATTAGCTGTAGAATATTGAATTATATCAAACAATTTGTATGATGACAAAGTCGTTTGGCGTACAGCAGACCACACAGTATTTTGATAGTTGCCCTGTTGAATACTGCAGAACTGCTCTAGTGTGGAACTCCTGGCTGGGTGAAATCCAAATGGTTAATGGGCTAGCTATCGGCATTCAAATATCTGCAAATGCATTTAGACAATAGACAATAGGTGCAGGAGTAGGCCATTCGGCCCTTCGAGCCAGCACCGCCATTCAATGTGATCAATGGAATCAGTATCCCATTCCTGCCTTCTCCCCATATCTCCTGACTCCGCTATCTTAAAGAACCCTATCTAGCTCCCTCTTGAAATTATCCAGAGAACCGGCCAGAGATTCGGAGATTCAGAATTCCAGAGATTCGGTGGATTGAAATCCACAGAATCACACACAAAAAAAAAAAAAATAATGTGCAAATAGTGTAAGTGGAACACACAGGTTATGGCAAGACCCTTAATAGCATTGATGAATAGAAGGATCTTGAGGTCCGAGTCCCTGAAAGTGGTATGTTTGCCTTCATCGATCGAGGCATTCAGTATAAAAATCAGAAAGACATTTTACAACTTTATAAAACTTTGGTTTGGCTGCATTTGGATCATTGTATGCAGTTCGGGTTGTAGATGGACAAACTTGAGGAGAGGCCATTTCACTGTGGTGACTTCACCACATCATCCTTTTAATGTAAACAATTTTACATAGTATGTAAAATTATGAGAGGTGTAGTAGTTAGGGTAGACAGTCAGGACCTTTTTACTCAGAGTGGAAATGATGAAGATAAGAGGCCATAGCTTTGCGATCAGATGAAGACAATTTTGAGGAGATGTACAGTATATGGCAAGTGTTTAATGCAAAAGGTGACGAGTGACTGGAACATGCTTCCAGGGATGGTGGTGAATGCAGTTATGACAGTGATGTTAGCAAGTTTGTGCACTGCTGTTAGAATAGATGCATCGTAAAATACTAGGATAAACCTGAATATATGCGCATTAAATGCCCAAAACCCGGTTTAAGGTGAAGGGGAAAAGATTTAATAGGAATCTGAGGAGTAATTTTGTCACGCAAGAGGTGATGGGTGTATGGACCAAGCTGCCAAGGAGGTAGTTGAGGCAGGGACTTTCCCAACATTTAAGTAACAACTGGACAGGCACATTAATAGGACAGGTTTGGAGGGTCCGAACATGGGCAGGTAGGACTAGTGTAGCTGGGACATGTTGGCCCATGTGGGCAAGTTGGGCCAAAAGGCCCCTTTCCACACTGTATCTATGTATCTATGACTCTATAAACCACAGAATGCTGTGATCACAATATTCTGCTCATCTGTTCAACAAATATTTGTTATTATAGGGATAGAAATGTTTTGTTAAACAAACCAAAGGCATGATTATAGTACCACACATGCATTGAGCTATGTTTTGTAAATGCAGGTTTGAATTTCAGAAGAACATTTCACTGTGGTGATGTCACAACGTCATCCTTTTAATGTATACAACAGAGGACAAAGTTCTGTACATATCAGATAATCAGCCCAGCGACACATCAAAGGAGACTGTCAAAGTGGAACGAGAAAATACAAAGATATATCAAGCATAGTAAGTGTAACCTGCTTAATATTAGCACGGCAAATTAAAAAAAATAGCCAAAGTTATCTTTCCTTGAACTCTCCTGTCCTCCAAAATGAATGGACAGGTAGCAAAAGGTCTCAGGATCCTGCCACATTTTACATTGTGCATGTTTTATTCACAAACGTGCTTGAAAGAGCTCTCGAGTTCCTTTGTGTTCGGCAACCAGGAGGAGGTCATTTTACACCGCAATGATGCAGCAAACAAGTGGGGAAGGATCACATTTCAGAAAGGAAAGCAATGTTTCATTGGAAAATAGGGCGATAATGTTTTGCAGCCTTTGAGCTTGTGTCGACACTGTGTACCAATCTTTCCTCGCAGTTTGGCCCAATTCTCCTGTCTCCAGAGAGACTTGGGTGTGGATAGCGGGTGCCGTGTAGAATATCTCCTTTACATCTGTTGTTAGGCTCGGGTTCGAGGATTTTTGGTAAGTATGTGTGCCATTGGATTCAGGGGCACTCCATGGTTGTACTCAGCCCAGTCTGTGCTTTTTTTTAATAAACCCAAGAATACCCTGGCAGTTTTCTCTTCCACTTCACTTTCTCAGCTGCTCCGACCCTCCCGCCACCCCTCCTCATTAGAGCCATAGAGTCATAGAGTGATACAGAGTGAAAACAGGCCCTTTGGCCCAACTTGCCCACGCAGGCCAAGATATCTCAGCAACACCCACCTGCTTGCATTTGGTCTATATCCCTCCAAACCTGTCTTATCCATGTATCTGTCTACCTGAAAGCAGCACAGCAAGCAGTGACCAATTCATTCCAGAAATGAGGTGAGACCAGATTGGGCGTTTTGTGTTCAGTTTTGGTCACCCTGTTATAGGAAAGATGTTGCCAAGCTGCAAAGGATGCAGAATAGATTTACAAGGATGTCGCCAGGACTAAAGGGCCTGAGCTATAAGGAGAGGTTGAGCAGACTAGGACTGTATTCCTTAGAGGGCAGGAGTACAAGGGGTGATCTTTTAAAGGTGTACAAGATCATGCGAGGAATAGATGGAGTAGGGGAATTGAAAGTCAGAGCACAAAGGTTTAAGCTGAAGGAGGCAACATTTAAACAGGAATAGCAACCCGAGGGGGCAGTTTTTTTATACAATGTGTGGTACATGTATGAAACGAGCTGCCTGAGGATGTAGTTGAGGCAGATGCCACTAACATTTAGACAGGAACGTGGTAAGACCATCAGGTCATGTGATAGGAGCAGAATTAGGCCATTCGGTCCATCAAGTCTACTCCGCCATTAAATCATGGACGATCTATCTTTCTCTCCTAACCCCATTATCCTGTATTCCCCTCATAATCTCTGACACCCATTCAGGATAGGTTTAGAGGGGTATGGGCCAAATGCAGGCAGGCGGGACTAGTGCAGATGGGCTTTTTGATCAGTGTGGGCCAGTTGGATTGAAGGGCCTGTTTCCCCATGCTGATTCTAAATCTATGTCTAGAAATTGGATTTGAATTTCTGATACATTGCATTATTGTTGCATTTTGTCGCGATGGGATGAACAAACTGTCAGGAAACTGGCTGCATACGGATTTTGAAATGGTGTTGGGGATACGTACAAAGAAAAGATTTTCTAAAACCTATCCTGCATGTCTTCATATGAAACGAGGGTCAATTGAATTCAAATGAAAGCAGCTTATGACAATGTGATGTGGAAAAGTTTGAGATGATTAAAAAGGCACGCTTCCTTATGATGGTCAAATGCCAAATGACCAAATGACCAAATGAAGAATTAGACAGGTACAGTACATGGATAGGATAGGTTTAGAGTGATATGGGCTAAACACAGGAAAGTGGGACTAGTGTAGGTGGGACATGTTGGTCGGTGTGGGCAGGTTTGGCCCAAGGGCCTGTCTCCACATTACATGATTCTGTGATTCTATGACAGCAACACCGTGGGTCCCGTGGAGAAGACGAGGGCTGCAGGGACAAGGGAGAGAACTCTGGAGAGATGCATGGCAGAAAGATGGTACTGTTCACAAAGATGGGGTGAAGGGAACAGCCACGATAACCATGAGAAGAGCCTTGCAGCAGATGGCTCCATGGTCCCTCCAAACATCCTGACAAAATATTTTCAGATATTTTCAGTAATTGGATTATGACTTTGTTCATTAACGTGTTATGACTGGCGCAGGAAGTCCTCAAAGGAGATGGTGAGGGATTATTTTGAGCCACCTGGGCTCTCTTGTCTGATTATTAATAAACTAAGTTGTTCAGTGTTTGCAATATGGAATGACCCAGTTTTTCTGATTAAGGGCTATTATTTAGCAGGTTCCTTGTAAAAGTATAGTTGTGTGATTACTTGTAGAACTGTGGTGGAGCCCATCCCAATACTCTTCTAGAAAATCAGTAATGGGCCATGAATGGTGTCCTTCCATTGATCTTCAGATCTTGAAAATCAATGTATATAAACAAGTGTTTAGTCAGGGAGTCTCTTGTGCTCCCGGAGAGCATTGCCCAGCCGTGCTGTAGTAATCCCGGTAGCTGAAATGATGGTGAGAACAAGGGCCAATGGCGGTCCAAACGAGGAGGGCTGTTGGTGAACCATCGGTGAGCCTGGTGGGCCGTCAGAGAGCCGTTGATGATTGGCTGAGGATGGGTCCACGTGAAGGCCAGAGGTCGGATGGGCTTGTGGCGGGTGCCGGAGGTCGTTCGAGATCGCGCCACTGAGAACAAAGAGGGACCCGGCGTGGGGAGGTCGCTGAGAACGAAGGACCATTGTGACTACATTGAACATGTTGTAACTTTGTCAATGCCCTATACATGGCGACTCTTTGCATATTTTGTGTATGGTATGCAAAAACAAAGAATCTAACTGTGATATGTCACATGTGATAATAAAGTATCTTTCATACATTCATTCATCATTCATTCAGTCATTCATTCATTCAGTCATTCATTCATTCATTCATTCATTCATGCATCCATACATTCATTCATTCATTCATTCATTCATTCATTAATTCATTAATTCATTAATTCATTAATTCATTCATTCATTCATCCATTCATTCAATTCATTCATTCATTCATGCATTCATTCATTCACATAGAGCCACTTCCTAGTGAGAGATAAGGCTCAGACGTGCTGCTGAGATGTCCGTTGGGTGGTCTTCCTCGTCCTTCTGCTCCTGTTACTCCAGCTGTTCCTCAGCCTGTACCTCGTGTCTCTCAGTCCGCAGGTCTCCTGGCAGCTTTGGATTTGGCTCTGGATGTTGCCTTCTGTTTGCCAGCATGCAGCCACCATTACCAACTCTCCACACCCGATGGGCACATGCTCCCTGTACACCTGGGCTGATGAAGCAGCAGAATTCCATCTTCCTGGGAACAAAAGCATCGCTTGCTGTTTTCCTATTTTGTGAGATGGCTTGATTTTCGTGTGTTTCTCCACAGAACTTGCACCAAAAAAGGGTGGCGTGGTGGTGGACTTACAATACTGTTTGAGCTCTCTATAATGAGTTTCAAATATTTCTCAATCAAGGCTCTCCCAGTGAGAAAATTCAGGCTTGGTTTTGTATTTCCAAAATTACTGAATAGTAAATGAATCCCTTCATTCAAAACATGAGGGAGACAGAAAGGTGGAAACTACAGGCACACCAATGCCTCTACTTCCTGAGGAGATTAACGGCAATGTGACTTGGCTCCAATGACTCTTATAAACTTCAGCAGATGCACCAGATGCATTGGGTTGAGTTGCTTCACAGCTTAGTTTGGGAACAGAAATTGCAGAGTTGTAGATGTAGCCCAGTCCATCACACAGACCACACTTTCCACCACGATTGAGTCCATCTAAATTTCACACAACTTTACAAAAAAAATGATGTCAATGAAATCCAAGACTTGTCCTGCCTTGGTCATTCTGAAAAGTTCTTCCCTAAACAAGTGTACTGTCTGATTCACCTCTCCTCCATTCATATAACCATATAACCATATTACAGCACGGAAACAGGCCATCTCGGCCCTTCTAGTCCGTGCCGAACATTTATTCTCCCCTAGTCCCATCTACCTGCACTCAGACCATAACCCTCCATTCCTTTCCCGTCCATATAACTATCCAATTTATTTTTAAATGATAAAATCGAACCTGCCTCCACCACCTCCACTGGAAGCTCATTCCACACAGCTACCACTCTCTGAGTAAAGAAGTTCCCCCTCATGTTACCCCTAAACTTCTGTCCCTTAATTCTCAAGTCATGTCCTCTTGTTTGAATCTTCCCTACTCTCAGTGGGAAAAGCTTATCCACGTCAACTCTGTCTATCCCTCTCATCATTTTAAAGACCTCTATCGTCCCCCCTTAACCTTCTGCGCTCCAAAGAATAAAGACCTAACTTGTTCAACCTTTCTCTGTAACTTAGTTGCTGAAACCCAGGCAACATTCTAGTAAATCTCCTCTGTACTCTCTCTATTTTGTTGACATCCTTCCTATAATTAAGCGACCAAAATTGTACACCATACTCCAGAATTGGCCTCACTAATGCCTTGTACAATTTTAACATTACATCCCAACTTCTATACTCAATGCTCTGATTTATAAAGGCCAGCACATTCCTTGACATTTGGATGGTTGTGTAATCTCAATATCTGTAAGCACAGCCTGGGTACAAAGTACCAAGACCAAGTTGCCATTTACCCTTTGCAATGTTAGTTTGGCGACCGACATGTTTTGATATTACAATTAACTGACTGTTCCTGGAAATGGAAATAAAAATGGCCTCATAGTGTGAAAGAGTCGTACAGCACGGAAACATCCCTTCAGCCCAACAATAACCTGAGGCATCAAAATACTGGGATTTGATTAAATGCCCTTCGGTGGGATGTGCGGGCAGGTATTGGTGTGATGTTCATGGACTGAATGGTATGGTTTTGGCTTTAGTTTTAGTTTTAGAGATACAGCGTGGAAACAGGCCCTTCAGCCCACCGATTCCACGCCTACCAATGATCACCCTTACACAAGTTCTGTCCTATAGACTAAGGACAATTTATGGAAGCCAATTAACCTGCAAACATGCACGTCTTTGGGATGTGGGAGGAAACCGGAGCACCTGGAGAAAACCCATGCAGTCACATGCAGAGCGTACAAACTCCACGCAGACAGCACCCGAAGATCAGATCGAACCCGGGTCTCAGGCGCTATAAGGCAGCAACTCTACCGCTGTGGCACTGCACTCACCCCTGTATACAAACATGGAAACATAGAAAATAGGTGTAGGAGTAGGCCATTCGGCCCTTCGAGCCTGCACCGCCATTCAATATGATCATAGCTGATCATCCAACTCAGTATCCTGTACCTGCCTTCTCTCCATAACCCCTGATCCCTTTAGCCACAAGGGCCACATCTAACTCCCTCTTAAATATAGCCAATGAACTGGCCTCAACTACCTACCTTCTGTATGATATAATATGACTCTGAATGATGAGATTCATATAAGCATTGAATACATGCTTATGTATTATTAAACTTTATTATTTATTTATAAATAGTGAATAAAATGTTTCTGACCTAAGATAATTTATACCTATGACTGACAATCTATTTATTTACAAACTATCAACATTTTAACTAGTAGTCAGCCAAAAGAAAGAAATGTGTGAAAACGGGATCAGTTATACTTTTCTGACTGTATTCTGATCCCTTGCTGTGGGAGGAAGTATCATCTTCAGAATGTTGTCTGTTTGGAAAATGAGATAGCTTGCCATTGAATAGTTTGTGGAATTCTTGACTCAATGGCCCGTTGAAGTCATTGTGGAGAATATGAAACATGCAATAACAGCTGGTAAGGCAGACAGAAGTCTTGACACAGGGCGAGCTATCTGCACACCCCAGGCCAGGCACCATCTGTGAGGGGATCAGATCCATTAATGCCGTAGATTATTCCTGATGTTCCGTTCCTTTAGTCCTAATCCTGATCACATCATCTCCAGACCTGATGACAAAGGGGTCTGTTGTTGTATGCTCTGTTAGGACTCCACCTGGCCAAAGCCTAACTCTCTGACTATATCTATCTGCCTGCTGAATACTGATATATTTTTCCCTGATAGTTATGATCTAATTTCCTCTTCATAACGCCCATTAATTCCTACAGCTACCTGAAGAAGTATTTTATTTCACTCTCTCGGACGCTTGATTTCCGTGGCTTCGCTTCTGGTAGCTTCAGCAGACTTTGTTGATTCATTTGAGCTGCCGCCTTGTCTCTGCAGTAGTAGACATGGATTTTGACTTGAATAAAACACAGAAAATGCTGGAAATGCTCAACAGGCCAGGCAGCATCAGAGGAAAGAGAGCAACGGACAATCTGCTGGAGGAACTCAGCGGATCAAACTGCTCAACCTACTGAGTTTCTCCAACATGATGTTTACTGCTCCAGATTACAGCATCTGCTGTGAAATGTGGCTTAGTGGAAAGAAAAGTAGAGTTAAGGCTTCATAAAGTCGATAGGAGTAGACTTAGGCCATTTGACCCATCAAGTCTACTCTGCCATTCAATCATGGCTGATCTATCTCTCCCTCCTAACTCCATTCTCCTGCCTTCTCCCTATAACCCCTGATAAATGTACTAATCAAGAATCTATATTTATCTGCCTTAACAATATTCACTGATTTGGCCTCCACTGTCTTCTTTGGCAAAGGATTCCACACACTCACCATCCTCTGACTAAATTAATTTCTCCTCGTCTCCTTTAATTCTGAGGCTGTGACCTCTAGTCCTAGACTCTCCCGCTTCATTTTGAGAGAGAGAATATTTTATTATCATGTGTCACAAAACAGAACAATGAAAGCACAACAGATATGTAAACATATTACTCAGCAAAGCCCCATAGTACAACTCTCTCTCTCTCTCTCAGTAAAGCACCACACACACACACACACACACACTCACACACACACACACACACACACACACACACACACACACACACACACACACAACACACACACACACACACACACACACACACACACACACACACACACATTTATAATCAAGCAAACAATAGTAGTGCAAATATATAAATAATGTCCCCAAAATCTGTGTAATTGGGAGCTTATTTGGACGTTGTAGTGTTTAATAGCTTGATGGTTGTAGCATCCCAAAGTGGCTCCTGAACAGGGATTTTTCATCTTTCTGGCTCCTATACCTTCTTCACGATGGCAAGAGATGTTGGTCACGGTGGTGTGGGTCTCTAATGATGCTGGTTACCTTTTTGAGGCAGCGACTCCTGTAGGGTTATGGGGAGAATGCAGGAAGGAGAATGGGGTTGAGAGGGAACGATAGAGCAATGATGATTGAATGGCGGAGTATGCTTGATGGGCTGAATGGTCTAATTCTGTTCCTATAATCTATGAATTGAAGAACTTATGAACTTCTATATGAGGTACCTATTTGCATTAATTGCCTCAGTTCAAGTCAAGAATGTTTAATTGTCTTAAGTACCAGGTCTCCTCGATATCCCACAGCTCCGCTCTTGCTCCCCCTTCCCCCATTCGTAGCAAGGACAGAGTCCCCCTTCTCCTCACCTTCCACCCCATCAGCGACCTCCAACGGGTTCCCACTACTGGCCACATCTCCACCCCTTTCTGCTTTCCGCAGAGACCATTCCCTGTGCAACTCCCTGGTCAACTCGTCCCTTCCCATCCAAACCACCCCCTCCCCAGATACTTTCTCCTGTAATTGCAGGAGATGCAACACCTGTCCCTTTACCTCCCCCCTCGACTCCTTCCAAGGACCCCGACAGTCTTTCCAGGTGAGGCTGAGGTTCACTTGCACCTCCTCCAACCTCATCTACTGTATCCGCTGTTCCAGGTGTCAACTCCTATACATCGGCGAGACCAAGCACAGGCTCGGCGATCGTTTCGCTGAACACCTCCGCTCAGTCCACCTTAACCTACATGATCTCCCGATCGCTCAGCACTTAAACTGCCCCTCCCATTCCCAAGCTGACCTTTCTGGCCTGGCCTCCTCCATTGTCAGAGTAAGGCCCAGCACAAATTGGAGGAACAGCACCTCATATTTTGCTTGGGTAGCTTACACCCCAGCGGTAAGAACATTGACTTCTCTAAATTCAAATAGCCCTTGCTTTCCATCACTCTCCACCCCCTCCCCCTTCCCAGTTCACCCACCAGTCTTACTGTCTCTGACTACATTCTTATCTCTGTCCTGCCCACTCCCCTGACATCAGTCTTCAGAAGGGTCTCGACCCAAAACGTTACCCATTCCTTCTCTCCAAAGATGCTGCCTGTCCCGCTGAGTTACTCCAGCATTTTGTGTCTACCTTGGACCAATTAAGTTCTTACTTACAACGGCACAACAGGTTTATAAACACAGTTCCGATAAACTGTATTTAATGTCACTATCACTACATTGCAGACTGGATGACAAGTTAATCAAATCACTCCATTCTTCCTGGCAACGTGGAACAAATAACATGTGCTGACAGGATAACATTGAAGAGAGTACAGGACTTCAGCAAGAGCAAAAATAAGTTGCATTCTCAAGATTGCTCAGTTACATTTGTGAGTTTGATTGTGAATGAAGTGCCTTGTAAAGTCTCAGATTGCACTGCATATAAAGTAATTGATTTTTAGATACAGAAGCAGGATGTTCAATCATAACTACTTGGAAGGAAGGAAGGACAAGTTTTATTTTCTACTGACGCTGAAAGAATGAGAAGCAGATGGAGAGGGGAGTTCCACATGGAAATTACAAACGGATACAAAAAGCTGGGATGACTCAGTGGGTCAGACAGCATCTCTGGAGAAAAGGAATAGGTGGTGTTTTGGATTGAGACCCTTCGTCAGAAATTGTAGCATTTTACTGATTGACTCATTTCTGCAATTTCCTTTCATTCGTTTTGATGCTGAGCCAATGGTGTAGATGCTGTTCATGCATCTCTGTCAAATGTGTGAGTCTGGGTAGCAATGAAGGCTTCCTGGCAGTGAACATAAGGCTTGTCATGACCCTAAACTGGTCAGGAGACTGGGATTAATTATCGTGACATCTCTACTCCATTATTAACTTGTGCTCTGGCATTTCATCGTTCACCATTTGAAGATCTGTCAGCTGGGCTTGAAAAATTCAAATAGATAATCAATGACCTGGATGAAGGGTTTTCTAGTTGTGTGTGGATAACTTCCTACCACCTAGCTGTGAATATCTAATCATTCATTTGAGTTTGTGTATGAAAAATACTTTCGATATGGAGAGATCTTATCTAATTGAGTTTCATCTCAAAGAAGAATTGAATACAAAATCTTCCTGCTCCATAGAGTTCAGCATTATTGCAAATAATGTCTTTACTCGTAAATATTGGCATCGGTATTGTGTTATAACAAGATTACTATTCGAACTCATTGAGAAGTTAAACTAAATGCTTTTATTCAGTGAATGATACGTGTGTATAATTCACTATCAAGGATGCAGATGTTCTCAAAAGGAGAGTGAGTACATGAGAGGTAGGGGAATGGAAACAAATGCTGGAAGGGTAATGTGTGGGAGGTGGAATGGGGTGTAATCAAAAGCATACTAGTTGTGACAAATCGTGGAGTCCTGGGGCGCCTTGCAGAGGGTCGCCAGCAGCAGTCTCCACCCGGCGCGGCCTGCGGACTTTGGAAGCCGCCGACTCCGGTAGGAGGGGGCCGACTCTATGTCCACGCCGCTGAGGACGTCCCGCAGCCCCCACGTCGGACTTTTAACATCCCGGCGTGCGGTCCTGAACATCGGGCCGCCCGTAGCGACAACTGCGGAGGGCTTGGGGAGGCCCTGACCACGGGGAATAGTGGAGGAAGAAGACTGACTTTGGTGCCTTCCCACACAGTGGGGAACTTTGATTCTGCTGTGTGGGGATGTTTTATGTCAAACTCTATAGTGTGTTGTGTCCTGTTGATTTTTATTGTATGGCTGTATGGAAACTCATTTCACTGTGCCATCAGGCACACGTGACAATTAAATCTATCTTGAATCTTGAATCTTGAATCTTGGTCCCCCATGTATGTTCTACGTGGCTATTTGCAGTTCTGCAAAACAGTTTATTGTCTTAGATAAGAATAACAGTAACGTCATAAAACAAGAATCTGTATAATTTTACAATAGATAAACACGAAGTGCTGAAGTAACTCAGGAAGCATCTCTGAAGCAAATGAATGGGTGATGTTTCAGGTTGGGACCTTCCTTCAGACTGCTTAAATAAAAAGGCACGGAGGCAGAGACGACGGAAGAAAAGCTCTACGTCACAGAGGTGGGTCCGTAACTCGTTGAGGTGGGGGAGGAGGGGTGCAAAGCTGAGGCCTCTGTTGCCTTTGGCCTCGGAAAGGGGGAAGAAACTGGTCAGAAGAAGGGTTCCCACCTGAAACGTTACCCATCCTTTTCCTCCAGAGATGCTGCCTGACCCGCTGAGTTACTCCGGCATGCTGTGTTTATCTTGGGTATAAACCAGCATCCGCAGTTCCTTTGTATGCACTCAATATAATTTTAGTTTGACAGAGAATCAGACAAATCAGCTGTCCCTTTAAAAATCAATTATCAAAAACAATTTTAGGGCTTCCTTTGACATCTGTTTGTTTGTTCCCTAGTTTTTCCTTGAACAATGTTTGGAGTTTTGTAGCGTGACACATCTGTATTAACAGACATGCAGCTGTAACCCAGTTTTTATCCTGGGTAGAAGACTGAGCTCCAGTTACCACAATTCGGATCAGTAAATCTACAAACCTTTCTGTACGATGACAACATTTGCACAACTGCGCAGGAAAATAAAGAGAAAAGCAAATAAAGCCAGAGATCTTTTGTAAGAATCTTTTGCGACTGCTTGTTCGAGAAGACAGCGGACGTCTCTTGCTAAGCAAGCTCCATGGTATTGACATTTACTTCTTTAATGAGATCAGCGAGATTGTGCTCTTGTGTATTTTCCTTCACACTACATGAATCGATGTTTGCAGCAGTGATTTATGACTTGTACATGTCACAGTGAGATTCATTCCACAGTGATCACAGCACATGATGCCAGCTGCCAGGCATTGCCTCTTCCTGCGTTACCTGGCTTAATACCATGTGATTACTACTCATCCACTTTGAGGAGGGCAGGCATGAATAGAGCTTTGTCACCTGATGGGCGACTATAAAACAAATCACAAATGGAAAAAGAATAAAGCCACCATCAAATACCACCAAATTTCTCTTCACAAGTTGCAACTCTTTTCTCCTGATCTCACACCTTTTGTCTATTCATCTCTGGCCTTCGTCCAACCATCTGCCTATAAACCCCCCCCCCCCCCCCCCCCCCCCCCCCCCACCTGTGGCCACCTGTCACTTGCCCCCCACTTTTGTCCTCTACGTCCTATCTATCTATCAACTTTCTCTCCCCACACTTTAATCAGTCTGAAGAAGTGTATAGGAAGGAACTGCAGATGCTGGTTTACACCGAAGATAGACACAGAATGCTGGAGTAACTCAGTGGGATGCTGCCTGTCTCGCTGAGTTACTCCAGCATATTGTGTTTATCGTCAGTCTGAAGAAGGGTCCCAACCCAAAACGTCAGCTGTCCATTTTCTCCAGAGGTGCTGCCTGACTTGGTGCATAACTGAAGCACTTTGCTGTCCTATTTTATAAACCAGCATCTGCAGTTCTTTGTTTCTTGTATGTTTCTGTGGCTGGTTTGCAGAATTTACGTGAAATACATGGGCCAGAATAAATTATTGACACTGATTTGTATTGTTCTGGTTTCATTGTTTCCACACTGATCGCTGTCCTCAGTTTACTATTATAGATCCAGCCCCAAGATCAACACCAATTTAATGAACACTAATTTAATCCAATTGATTCACAATAAATGTAATATTAGACCAACAATTTAAGATGCAAGAGGGAAACAAAGCCTTTGACAATAGACAATAGACAATAGGTACAGGAGTAGGACATTCAGCCCTTCGAGCCAGCATCGTCATCCAATGTGATCATGGCTGATCATCCCCAATCAGTACCCCGATCCTGCCTTCTCCCCATATCCCCCGACTCTGCCATCTTTAAGAGATTTGTTGGTTGTTTTCATGACATTTTTTTTGGGTGTGATACATTTTGATTCATCCTCACTAAAATATGCCCAAATGGATTAAAGTGCTCCATAAAATGATCACCTGAACGTTGCTTGATGTGGAATATATTCCATTGTGAATATTGAATGCAATGCAACAGGTTGGAAGAACAGATAGAAAGCATTTTATCAGGATGCATCACAGGTTGGTTTAGGAACAGCTCCATCCAGGACTGCGCAAAATTGCAGCGAATTGTGAATGCAGCCCAGGCCATCACACAAACCACCCTCCTTTCCATTGCCTCCATTTTGGCTGATTGGAGAGCATGCAACAAAAGCTTTTCACTGTACCTCAGTACACATGACAATCAAGTAAACTGTAAAGAAAATGGTGAAGGGATAGGCGTTGCATGTCTTGTGGTTGCATGACAAAGTGGAGTGAAAAAAAGTTGGTGGATCAGCAGATTAAGAAAAAATATTGATCTAATTTCTGTACTTCATTTTATTCAGATTGCTGAAGAGATTGTCTAAATGTGTTTATATTTATAACCATATTTATGCGATTCTTTTAAATACATTGGCAACTATTATTTCAACGCGAGAGAGAGAGAGAGAGAGGGGGAGAGAGAGTAAGGGGCTTGCCTGTTTTCTACCGGGATGTGTTAAGAGTGAGGAATCTGGTTGTTTTCAGCCAGCGTGTTGCTCCACGAGGGGAGGGGGATGTTGCGGCTGCGGGAGTGGCCGGTCCTCAACAAATCATGGCGGGTGTCGAGGAGAGGCGTGCGCCCAGAGTGGTTTTAAATGAGCTCTTACCCGCTCTGTCAGATCTGCTCATCGGGCCTCGGTTCCGGGATATCTCGGGCACAAGTTCCACACAACCTGAGCCGCCTTTCGGAGATGATTAGCGTGCCGTTTCGTGATGCAAAGAGACGCTCACTGTATAGAATGTTCCTGCACATTCTGCACCTCCTTGCCTTTGTCTCCCGTCCCGACACACCATGGCGGACGGTGTTACCACCTGAAGGCGGGGAAGGTCCCCAGTGGGGGTCCCTCTACAAGGGAGTTGCCCCCCTTTACGTGGGGGACCTGGGGTGGAGAGTGCTGCACAGAGCGGTGGCGTGTAACAAACTTTTGAGTTGGTTCACGGGCTCGTCCGCTGCCTGTATTTTCTGTGGCGAGGAAGGGACCGTGTTCCACGTCTATATGGAGTGTGAGAGGCTATTGCCCCTGTATCAATATCTGAAGGGGTTGTTCCTAAAGTTCTGGTTACATTTTAGTCCTACGATTCGTGTGTTTGGACACAAGGCAGGGTGTGGGGAGAGCCAAGTGGGAGGGTGGGACCTACCTGTCGGTCTACTCCTGGGCCTGGCCAAGATGGCCATATGTGGGTCCAGGCAGCAGGCGATGGATGGTAAGGCAAGAGTTGGCTGCTTGCCCCTCTTTCGGGCCTACATCCGTGCACGTGTGTTCCTGGAGAGGGAACATGCGGTGTTCACGGGGACTTTGGAGGTATTCCGTGGGCGCTGGTCACCGCGTGGGGTTGAGAGTATTGTGAATAATGATTGTAATGTTGTATTATAATGACACGATATAATGTAAGTTCGTTTTGTGTATGACTTGATCTGTTGTATTATTTGATGTGTTGAATAAAGTCTTTGAAAAAGAAAAGAAAAAAAAAAATAAAGAGAGGGAGAGAGAGGGAGAGAGACTGTTCAACTTGTGAGATTTGCAGTTGGTTATTGGCATAGGGGTGATCTTATGAAGATTTCAATATGTGAGTGCTGCCACTGGGGTTAATTGCTTGACCTGGAAGCAATTGGCTGGTCATTTGAACAAATAAAAGTGTTAGGAAGCCTGAACTATAACCCAAATATAAAAGCATTTCATTTATAATGTGTGCATCAATATGGAGGCTTGTTCTAATGTGGTTACATTCACCAATCATTCAGGAATAATACATTCTCTGGAGCCAAGAGTCATGAAGAGGACATTTGAAAGTTCATAAAGGTATTAAAGTCCAAGCCATTGCATTCAAATACTTTTATTTATTGAAGGCAGAATGCTCATAGAGTCATTGAACTGTACAGCACGAAACAGGCCCTTCAGGCTAGTCCCATTTACCTGCATTTAGTCAATTTCTCTCTAAGCTATTCCCATCCACATCTAACCAATGTGTCCTAAAAGTCGTAATGGTATCTGTGTTTCATGTTACTAACAAATTAATTGCCTATCTGAGAGGTTGCCTCACTGCACACTCCTTGGACCAGGAAGCTACAGTCGAGGCACGGTGGTAGAGTTGCTGCCTTACAGCGCCAGTGACCCGGGTTCGATCCTGACTACGGGTGCTTGTCTGTACGGAGTCTGTGCGTTCCCTCCCGCGACCTGCATTGGTTTTCTCCAGGGTCTCCGTTTTCCTCCAATACTCCAAAGACATGCTGGTTAATAGATTAATTGGCTTGGTATAATTGTAAATTGTCCCTAGTGTGTGATGGTGTAGGTATGCGAGGATCGCTGGTTGGCATGGACTCGGTGGGCAGAAGAGCCTGTTTCCACGCTGTATCTCTGAACTAGACTAAACTAAATGTAGAGACCAAACACAATTTCCACTTCAATTTTGAAAAAATCCTAAACCTAATCTTGAAGGAAGATAAACTGATTATCCGGCAAGGCCTGATCACTAAGAGGGAGTAGGAAAGGCTAACTCTTTTGAAGTGCTGCTCCTGACAAAATGCTTGAAGTAGGGTCTTATCATAACTAATATCTTCTTATTAGAACATCAAACATAAACTTCAAAACATCACCCCAGTCCAAGCACTGAGAACCTGTAGATTCAGTGTTCCATTTGAGAGGCTGTTAAAATGCTTGCGGTGCCTGTAGACTGATAGACAGCAATAATTGCTTGAGTGACCGGTGTCTATACTTTTATCTGTATCCAATGGCCCATAAACATAAACATTATGCAAGAGGCACTATGTTTTGGCACCATTTTCAAAGTCCAGGTCTCTAGTTCTCATGAGCAGTGCCCGATCCTGGCAAGCCCCAGGCTGCTGCGGGGCCTGGAGCCATCGACTTCTTTGGATGGCTTTGGTCCCTCTTCTCGCCCGTCCACCTTTTGTGCCTCCCACCGCCGGCCTTGAGGGAGCGGTAGACCAGACCACGGTTCCCCCTCCTAACGCCCTTGCTCCTCAATTCTCAATCCTGGGGTATTGCCTAAAGGGCATGTCCCATTTTCACGACCTAATTCACGACCTTTTTAACTCGTGGACATTTTTCATCAGGCTAGAAAAACGCCCCGACCTACTTGATGCCACGAGTACCTACACTAGCATCACGGCCTGCTATGACCTACCTACTGAAAGTACTATTAATGCTTAGGACAATCCTACCATCCACCACTGGGATAAGGGATCATAGGGGAGCTTGTTTTCTTTCATTTTTCTACCTGGACTCACTTGGAGTTTGAATTGTTTTTTGAACAGATTGAAAAATACAGCATATAAGCAGGTCCGTTGGCCCACATAGCCCATGCCAACTACTGATCACCCGTTCAAACTAGATTCTATGTTATTCCACTTTTGTATCCATTCTCTACAAACGAGGGGTAATTATGGAGGCCGATTAACCTACAAACCTGCATGTCTTTGTGATGTTGGGAAGTTAGAGCACCTGCGGGAAATGTACATGGTGACTAGGTGAACGTGCAAACTCCACACAAACAGGATCAAACTCGGGTCTCTGAAACTCTGGAGATTTGCGCCCCACTCAAGGTTTCCGTGCGGTTCCCGGGGTGTTGCAGGTGGTTGCCGGAGGTTGCAGGTAGTGGAAGCAGGTAGGGAGACTGACAAAAACCTCTGGGAACCGCACGGAAACCTTGGGTAGGGCGCAAAGTCTCCAGTGGTTTCCGTTCAGGTTTCCTAAGTGGGACAGGGGCATTAAGAAACAATAGTTGTGTTGTTCTAAATTGTATTTGGGTTATATTCATAATCTGATCTAAATTGAATATTTCCATCTACACAATGGAATACTATGAAGGTCATTTACATTCCTTCTCAATCTTCTGTCTCTGCTTCACCAGCAAAGGCTTGCCCTTGTTGGCTGAGAAAGGAGTGTTGGATACTCTTCATGATTATGCTTCAAAACAAGTTAGTAACTGGCTATGAAGTTAAAGGTGTACATTGGTATGGGGTTGGAATCCATTTTAGTGCAGGCAGTGCAAGAATGGCAACTTTCTTTCCTGAGAAAGATGTCACTGAACCAGTTCTGATAACAATCCAGAAGTTTAACGCTCGGTTATATTATTTAAGGATATTCAGTTCAGATCTTGTTTCTGAATGATCCAAAATCAAGAGTCAAGAATCAAGTCAAGAGTATTTTATTGTCATATGTCCCGAAATGGAACAATGAAATTCTTACTTGCAGCAGCACAACAGATATGTAAATATGGTATTCTGTAAGTCCCCGGCATTGTGATGGTAAGATTTGAATTTGTTCTCATGTATTTTTCGCTGTTCTTGTTTGAGGTGTGTGTGTGCGTGTGTGTGTGTGTGTGTGTTTCTTTGTGCGTGTGTGTCTTTTTGTATGTGCGATTTTGTATGTGCAGTTTTGTGTGTGTGTTGTGGGTTTTTTTTGGTGTGTGTGAGAGAGTGAGAGAGTGTGCGCTTGTTTTTGTGTGTGTGATTTATTCAAAAAACCTCAAGGACACCTATCCTCAAAAATACCCTCCAGATCTGCATTGTGGAAACTCTAGCTTTGCTGGCTTCAGATTCCATACAATCATTGCATTCCCTTTGGGGAGGTGGAAGGTCCTGAGTGAACACAGCCCGTGGTGGAAAGGGTAGGCGACAATGTCAATACACCTTCAAGCTGTCATGCATTTTGAGCACAAACACCTAACTTTGCGCTTCAGTGAGAAAACAATTCCAATGATAATAAGATTTTCAAGATTAAAAAGCAAACACTGCATATTGATTGCAATGATTTTTCATAATTCCGTGTTCTATTGACAAAATACATTAAATCATATCTAACATCTTTCTTTCTGTTTTTTCTTATAATTCTTCATAATTCATTCTGTTAACAAAATGCATTAAAACATATCTAAAATCTTTCTGTTACCCGTCCAGTTTTACAAGGAAATAAATTTTAAACGGTGCTAAAGCTATGTTGTGCCAGAATGCATGCTGTAGACCAGAACAAAAATAAATAATGGGGAATGCCATTTATTGAATGGAAACGCATCTAAACAACGCACTATCATTAGTCTGCACTCGACACCCACAATCCCATGAGGGGGAGGGGGAACAAGTTCCAGCTTTTTGAATTCTGCGCCCATCTGTCTCATGTCACTGATCAGGTTAATAGTCTGAAGAAAAAGCTATCTTGTCATTGTAAACTAAACTTTCATCTTGACTAGATCCCATTTGCAACTCGATGTCAAGTAGGCAGATAGGAAAAAAACACTTTAATGATCCATTCAATTTATCTTATGGACCAGCTGCTGCCAGTTACTGATGCTGGACTGACTGACAGCCAGCACTTTCTAGTTAAATACACGTCAAATGCTGCCGCTTTGTTCAGGAGCCACAAAAGGGCGATGCTTGCCATTCCAGAGGGTTCAAGCTTTATTTTGCACTGTGTTAATAATACCAGAGCCAGATTGTAAAATAAAGATGGCTGCGCCATGTTCCAATCTTCTAAAGTTGTATCATAGGAAGAAATGGTTCAATGATGCTTTAATGCCACGTGTGCATTGCACAGTGACATGCTTTTTGCACAAGCCTCTATATTGGAGTCATAGAGTGATACAGCGTGGTACCAGGCCCTTCAGCCCAGCTTGTCCCATCTACACTAGTCGCACCTGCCTGCATTTGGCACATATCCCTCCAAATTAGTCCTATCCATGTACCTGTCTAGCTGCTGCTTAAACATTGGGATAGTCCTTGCCTCAACTACCTCCTCTGACAGCTTGTTCCATACACCCATCACCCTTTGTGTGAAAAGGTTTTGTACAGGAGCGGCTCCTGATCCAGGTAAGCCCCAGGCTGCAAAAGGGCTTCCTCCAGTGCCCTAGTGCAAGGGTTCCCAACCTTGGGTTCCCAACCTGGGTGCATGGACAATAAAAACATATACATTAGGCTGTTGTTCAAAGACTACTCCTCCGCAACTGGATTCTCAACTTCATCAAAAGGCCACAGTCTGCAACACTTCCTCCTCAACAACCATCAACAACTGCGTGTTTAAGAAATAACTGCAGATGCTGGAAAAATCGAAGGTAGACAAACATGCTGGAGAAACGGGTCTGCATCTATGGAGAGAAGGAATAGGCGGTTACGGGTCGTGATCCTTCTTCAGATGCTGCATCTATGGAGAGAAGGAATAGGCATTTTTGTCTATCTTCAACACTGTGTGCTCAGCCCTCTGCTCTACTTTAAACCTCTGCCCTGTCGTTCCAGACTTCTTCTTGGTGGAAATAAACTGCAAGGTTTGTTTCAAGAAGATGTAGTATTAAGTTAATTTTCTGTAGTGAGTTGTGACCTAGATTGTACTGCCAGAAGGGGTGGGGATTTCAATAGTAACTTATTAAAGGCGCATTGAATAACTAATGTTAATAATAACTCGCTAAAAGTGGATTGGATAACTGTGTACTTGAAAATGAAGCATTTGCAAGACCTGACCTACAGTACATGGACAAAAGACTAAGGAGACTGCAGATGCTGGAATAAATCAAAACAAAAAATTAAATGCTGGAAGAACAGCATCTATGGAGACAAAAGGTGTAAGTTGACATTTCTGCCACGTTATTCCAGTGCTCTGCACTTTCTTCGCATGACCGATTTGGGAAAGTCTTTCAAAGAGAGTACATCTCCTTGCAAGCTGTAAGATTGCCACTCTTGTTCTAGTGTAGGCCAGACACTTTCTGAGCTGATTTTCTGTCAAGCTGATAAATCTAACCATATTTTTGGACATTTCCTTCCATTCACCATGTCGTTTATTATAATGTATCACTCCCATTATCTAATATGGTAATGACATCAAGGTTTATACATAAGACGTTTTAATGACAATGGTTGTGCATATTTAGTTTATTCAGCAAAGAGCTGGGGCGATACTTTGGCGCAGCAGTGGAGTTGCTGCCTTACAACGCCAAAGACCCGGGTTTGATCTTGACTATGGATGCTGTCTGTGTGGAGTTTTACGTTCTCCCTGTGACAGCGTGGGTTTTCTGGGACTGAGGTTGGGTTTCTCTGGGTGCTCCTGTTTCTTCCTACACTCCAAAGATGTACAAGTTTGTAGGTTAATTGGCTTTGGTAAAAATTGTAAATTGTCTATAGTGTGTAGGATAGTGTTAGTGTATGGGGAGAACGCTGGTCGACGCAGACTCTGTGGGCTGAAGTGCCTGTTTCTGCACTGGATCTCTAAAGTTTAAAGGCTAAAGTAAAGCCCATTTGATATTAAAATTTGAAGTTAATAATAAATCCAAAGATTATATATTCAAGAAAAGCAACTATTTTTACCAGTGATTGTTGAAGAATGATAAGTTTCCTCATTTGTGAAAATTAATTGCCTAATACAATGATATTGACACCAAAAATATTGAGAATGCTTTGGTCTAATTGAAACCTAATCCATTAGAAGTCTAGCTATTGGATTTGTATTACACCAGCACTACCCTACACAATAGGGGTGATTTAAAATCTTTACCGAATTAACCTACAAACCTGTACGTCTTTATAATGTGGGGAGGAAACTGGAGCACCCGGGAAAAACCCATACAGACAGCACCCGTAGTCAGGATCGAACCTGGGTCTCGGGCGCTGTGAGGCAGCAACTCTACCGCTACGCCACCATGCTGCCCTATTGACTAAGTGACAATAATAGTGCTAAAATATGCACCAATCTACAACTATGATCTTCAATCGACACCAAAGAAATCCCAATTAAACTCCAATTGGCCTCATTCTGTGTTTACTTAACTGCAATTAGTCTGTGTGGCCTTACAGAAGCACAGATTCAACTCAGCAGCAGAAAAATAAATGCAGTGGATTATATAATATGCTGTCATTGTTGAGCGGTACCTCATCTGTCAACATGAACAATGAAGTTCTGTTAATATATTAAAAAGGCCTTTGTTGGCAACTAAACACGCAAAATCTGTTTGGACAGTTTAAATCTGTTTGTCAGATCATTTGTCACTGACAGAATTTCTATAGTTCACTTTATGTTCCAGTAAAAAAACATGTTATTTTCTCCCTTTCATTTCTTTACAAAGTTGTAAATGGCATGGTTGTGGTTTAAAGCAAATATTGGTTTCCTTTTGATGCTTATCACTTAAATATGTATCTAAACATAGAATATCGAAAAGAACTTTACAACACAGGAACAGGCCTTTCAGCCCAAAATGACTGTGCCTAACCCCAAACGTCACCCATCCTTATACTCCAGAGATGCTGCTTGACCCGCTGAATTACTCCAGTAGTTTGTGTCTGTTTTTGCTAAATTAAACTAATCCCTTCTGCTTGACATGATCCACAACCCTCCATTTGCTGCATATTCATTACTTATCTAAAAGCCTCTGAATCCCAACATCGTATCAGCTTCCATCACCATCCCTGGCAGCACATTCCAGGCACCTACCATTCTGTGTAAAAAAATAAAACCCTACCTGCACATCTCCTTTAAATTTTGCTCCCTTTCACCATAAAGCTATGGCCTCTAGTATTTGACATTTCCACCTTGGGGATAAAGGTTCTGTCTGTCACCCCGGTCTATTGCTTCTCATAATTTTATAAACTTCTATTAGGAGTTCTATTACAGGTACAGTACCTCGCGGAGACTCGCAGGTACTGTACCTGTAAACACCGAGGAGGTCTTCATGGATTATGGAAACGTGGTCGTCAGGCAGAACTACAAGTAAGACTGAAGTGTAGAAGACTTCAGCCCCCTGTCCCTACCATCCTACTAGCTAACATACAGTCACTAGAAAACGAAGTGGAGGACTTAAGAGCAAGGCTGCTTTACCTAAAGGAGCTGAGGGAATGTTCTGTGTTCTGTTTCATAGAGACATGTCTCACCCCCAGCTCCCCATACCGAGAGGTCCAGCCTGAAGATTTCTCCATCCACCGTATGGACCTTACGCAGGCATCTTGGAAAGGGAGAGGAGGGGTCGTCTGCTTCATGGTCAACTCTGCATGGTGCTCAGGCGTGGCAGTCCTATCCAGCTCCTGCCCTCCGCACCTGGAACACCTGGCGGTGAAGTGCCGCCCCTTATACTTACTGAGGGAATTCACCTCCATCATCCTGACCGCGGTCTACATTCCACCCCAGGCAGATGTCCGTCTGGCACTGGGGGAGTTGCACGCCCTGGTCAACAAGCACCAGACAGCTTACCCCGAGGCATTTACCACCATAGCCGGGGACTTCAACAAAGCCAACCTTAAGAAATCGCTCCCTAACTTAGACCCACATGTCTCCTGCAGCACTAGAGGACCAAACACCCTTGACCACTGCTACATGACCATCAAAGACACCTATCACTCTAACCCTCACCCTCATCTCACTAAATCCGACCATACTGCAGTGCTGCTTCTTCCTGCCTACAGGCAGTAATTGAAGAGCACACCCCCAGAGATGAGGACTGTACAGAGCTGGTGGGGGGGGGGGGGGGGGGGGGGGGGGGGGGGGGGGGGGGGGGGGGGGGGGGGGGATTCGGCAATGGACATGAATGAATACGCCACAGTCGTTACAGACTTCATAAAGAAATGTGTGGAGGACTGCATCCCAACAAAAACCTTCTGAGTGTTTCCTAACCTGAGGCCTTGGATGAACCGTGAGATCCGCATTCTTCTGAAGACCAGATACCGGGCATTCAGGTCTGGAGATATAGAGGTCTACAAGAAGTCCAGATACGACCTTGGTAAGGCCATCAAAAAGGCCAAAATGGACCTGCTCCAAGCTGGAGGATGAGACAGATGTTCGGCAGCTGTGGCGGGGCTTGAATGCCATCACCTCCTGCAAGGTGAAATCAGGAGGCAGCTCAAATGTCAGTGAAGCATCACTTCCTGATGAGCTCAATGCGTTTTACGCACGCTTTGATAGGGAGAATACTGACGTGCCTTCCCGAGCCCCCATTCGCCGTGATGGTATTTTAGTCACAGTCACAGAGGCCGACGTCAGAAGATCCTTCAGGGGAGTGAACCCTCGGAAAGCGCCTGGACCTGATGGTATACCCGGTCGTGTTCTCAAAACCTGTGTGGACCAACTGGCTGGAGTTTTTACGGACATTTTCAACATCTCACTTCTGAGGTCTGAGGTTCCCACCTGCTTTAAAAGGGCATCAATAATACCGGTGCCCAAGAAGAGCAAGGTGACGTGCCTCAATGATGATTGACCAGTGGCACTAACGTCTGTAGTGATGAAGTGCTTTGAGAGGTTGATTATGATGCGAATCACCTCGACAAAAACCTCGACCAACTGCAGTTCTCTTACCGCCACAACAGGTCAACGGTGGATGCGATCTCACTGGCCCTCCACTCCGCTCTGGACCACTTGGACACCAAAAACTCGTATGTCAGGCTGTTATTCATAGACTACAGCTCGGCATTTAATACCATCATCACCTCCAAGCTGTTACCAAGCTCTCAGATCTGGGTCTCTGCGCATCCCTCTACAATTAGATCCTCAACTTCCTCATCCACAGACCACAGTCTGTCGTATTGGTGGAAATGTGTCATCCTCGTTAACAATTAGCGCGGGAGCACCTGAAGGCTGCGTGCGCAGCCCCCTGCTGTACTCACTCTATACTCATGACTGTGTAGCCGGACGTAGTGTGAAATCCATCATCAAGTTCGCCAACAACACCACTGTTGTGGTACGAATCATTGATGGTGATCAGTCAGAGTATAGAAGTGAGATCAACCGAGTGACCAATTGGTGCCTGGCTATCAACACCAGCAAAACCAAGGAACTGATTGTGGACTTTGGAAGGGGACCCTCGTGTAACCCTTGTGTAACATCTTTGTCACATCCTCAAAATTCTCATTCAAGTTTGTAAGACATGATCTGCTCTCCATAAAGCCATGTTGACTGTCTCTACTTAACCCATGCTCCTGCAGATGCGAGTAAGTGTTATCCTCAGGAATGCTCTCTAATAGTTTCCCTACGACTGATGTGTGACTCACTGGCCTACAATTTCCTAAGTTGTCCTTATTTCCCTCTTAAGCGAAGGAAAATGTTGACAACTCTCCAGTCTGGAAGTCGCTGGAGTTTATGAGGAGTGGGAGGATCTCATTGAAACTTACCGAAAGGCCTAGATAGTGTGGATATGGAGAGGATGTTTCCTGTAGTGGGAGAGTCTAGGACCAGAGGCCACAGACTCAGAATAAAAGGGATGTACCTTTAGAATTTAGATGAGGAGGAATTTATTTTGCCAGAGGGTGCCGAATTTTTGGAATTCATTGCCACTGACGGCTTTGGGTATTTTTAAAACAGAGAATGACGGGTCTTGATCAGCTATGGTATCAAAGGTTACAGGGAAATGGCAGGAAGAATGGGGTTGAGAGTGAAAGATAGATCAGTCATGGTTGAATGGCAAAGCAGACTCGATGGGCCAGATGGCCTAATTCTGCCAGTGCCGACATGAAATTGAAAGACAAAAAAGTTTGACTCTATGGAGCGAGGTACAGAGTTAGTCATTTCAAATTAATGACCTTCAACATTCTCTCTTAATTTCAGATTTCCAGCATGACTGTATTTTGTTTTTAGATATTAAATTATATTTTGTCACTCAACCGCATGCCGTGTGACTCTTTCAGGGAATTATACAATCAATACAATACATAATTAAGAACATTAGCCTTCAAGCACTTAGCTGATTGATAGAAATGAGAGAACAACATACCACATTATCTCAGAAGCAAATATTTGTACTTACATGGCCCACATTATTCTTGAGCTGCCGACTTTACAGGGTCCCTAGCCTGCCCTCAATACTTTAAAAGTCTCAAATGAGAACGGATGAGGCCGATTTGCTTTTTATCTTTACAGCTGGATTTCTGTAAAGCTAATAAATTTATTGGGCTACAAAACTATTCCTTCAGCAACAAATTCATCTGGATGCGTGTGGGAGGCAGGTAAAATCATGGAAAATGATAGCATATGGAAACCTCACAAGTATCCATAGTGCCTCTGCTGAGCCATAATTTATTCCCTGGTTAGATTCATTCAGGATCACACTCTTTTACTCTCGAGCTGTTAAATGTTTACAACTCCACCTCTGCTGTTCCTTCGGAATTCAGCTCCTGTTACTGTCCAAAGAAAGCAAGTCTTAAATACACACTAGTTGTCAGCTGCAACCCACGTAACTCATATATTAAGCAGTGAAATCAACACACTCTGAAGGTGGTTTCATTATCCTTGACGCGATTGTCTGGCTGACAAAAAATCACAATTTAACATTCGGACTCTGGAGAGCATATTGCTTCTGAATTATTCCGCTGCCCTTCCTGAAATGACATATTCTGAATGCAAATTCAATTACGGCTGAAGTCATGTAATTCAGGCACATTTGGCCAAGCCGTTTAATAAATATGGGTGGGAAGGGGCTCGGAGCTTTTGATTTGTAATTAGGGGGATAAGGTCAAGTGTAATGGAATTGTCTACTTCAGATTGGAAAATGGTATTCTGCCTTCTGTTGCAGTGGGGAATGTCATCAACAGATCTGCACTTTTATGACAATTATTGTTGTTGTTCATTAGTTGCCATATGTAGCAGGGAACTGCAGATAGACACAAAGCGCTGGAGTAACTCAGCCAGTCAGGCAGCATCTCAGGAGAGAAAGAATGGGTGACGTTTTGGGTCGAAACCCTTCTTCAGACTGAGTGTCGGGGGAAAGGGAAATGAGAGATATGCACGGTGATGAAGAGAGATATAGAACAAACAAATTAAAGGTATGAAAAAAGTAACGATGCTAAAGGAAACAGGCCATTATTATCCTTATGCTAGATGAGAACAAGAAGCTGGTGTGATAGGTGGTGGAAGGGATGGAGAGAGAGGGGTTACTTGAAGTTAGAGAAATCAATATTCATACCACAGGGAACGGTAGATGCTAGTTTACACCGAAGATAGATACAAAATGCTGGAGTAACTCAGGCGGACAGGCAGCAGCTCTGGATAGAAGCAATGGGTGATGTTTTGGGTCGAGGCCCTTCTTCAGACTGAGTGGCGGGGGAAAGTCAGTTTGAAAGTCATGGGAGAGCGAGACACGGAGATATGGAAGGATAAGGTGTGAAAATGAGCGATCAGAAAGGACGACGTTCAAAGAAAATGTAGAATAGATCATTGTTATCTAGGGGAAGTTGACAACAAAGCATATAAAGATAAAATGTAACCAGGAGGACAGTCAGACTGGTCATAGAACTATGTATGGACATAGACAGGACTGGCTTTGATTGAGTGAGTGATTTGTGCATCTAGTCCACAAACCTGAATAAAAGAATTGCCACAGTACAATAATTGCTTACCCTATCTTTTTGCAATCAGCTAAAGAAAAAGACAGATAACGCATTTATATTTAGGTGTAATTGATTAAGAGTTTCAATTGTAAGTTTATAATTAAGTTATAGAGAGTATATACATAATGCCTAAGGGACAGGAAAAGAACCAATAGTCAATGAGCCATGGTCTATAATGATCCAAAAAAGGCCAATTCAGCTTCCCTTCTAAGGCCAAAGCATATTCACTTTACTGAAAGAAATTGCATAACTTTTCAATAATTTATCATGCTGCATTAAAATAATGATTTTAGATATTTAAAACATGAAAGGAAGGCACATTTGGATCAGTAACAGTTGATTGAATGACAATACATCCACACTTCATTGAGCATTTTAATTTTTGTCTGAACTGGAACTATATTTTTACGCTGAAGTACTTTTGTATTAATTTAATTTAGCAGATTCTCCACTTAGTTCAAGTAAGAAGATCAGAATATTCAATTTTACTTAAAATGAAATTTAATTACCAAAGTAATTTCAAAAGATTTGAAAACAATTAAATCATCTTCTAACTAATCAATAAACATCGCAAATTAAAGAAGAGGAGTTAAAGATCTAGAAATCAATCTATAAGTTTTGGCTGATTTGTAAGGTATGAAAATTTGAACAATCAATTTGATACTAGCATTGGAGAATTATTGAAACGTCCAAATAATAATGACAGAATTTTTAAGGGTCATTTACTGAAATCAGAGTATCGTAGGACTATGCAGGAAGGAACTGCAGATGCTGTTTACACTGACGAAAGACACAAAACTGTTTCAGGACTGGACGAGGGATGGTCAAGATTATAAACAATGATCTCCTTCCTTCTTTTCTTTATGTCTTATTCTCTTTTTCCTATTTTCTTTTCTTCAGCTTTCTTCATTCATTCTTCTTTTTTCTTCTTCTTCACACACTATATATCGCACGTCTTTCTATCCTTACTATCTAATTTATTTTTCTTATTCTTATTCTTCTTTATTATAACAAAAAAAAATAAGAAGCTGTACATAAAATGTATTATGAAAATATATAGTAGGCACTTTGATGCCATATGATTGCACTTACTTCTAATAAAATAAAATATTAAAAAAAAAAAGCAAAAAAGAAAAAAAAAGAAAGACATAAAATGCTGGAATAACTCAACAGGACAGGCAACACCTCTGGAGAGAAGGAATGGGTGACGTTTCGGGTTGAGACCCTTCTTCAGGTGAAGGACTGCATGTTTATGGACTGAATGTTCAGTGTGACTTTCTTTATGATGAACAACTTTTTTACGCCTACACAATCCAATTGAAACATTAATTTAAGAGTTACTTCGGAAATACGCTAATTTTTGAATGGTATGTGTGGCCTTTTACAGGAATATTGTACACTGCTTTTGAACCAGCTTCTACACTAGCATCAGAGTTGTGTGAATAATTAGGATTTTAAGGAAATGGGTGCTCTCCAGATATTCTATACTGGTTCCCAGTTACATGGTAAACTCTACTTTTTAAAACCCATGCTCCCGTTGAGCAAAAATATATGGTTTTAAATTTTCTGCTTCCTACATCATTTTCTGATATTTGCTGATTTTTGATGCTGCCTTACCCGGGATGAATAACGTAGATTGTTAAAGAGATAAAATAAACAGAACTAAGATCAAGAAAATGGTGGATTTAAACAGAATGCACAATCCTCTATCATTGAATTAACAGTTTCAAAGCTATGAAAACTCTGATGTTTTAATAGTTCCATTTTAGAATTGTTTCGTGCAGTATAGCTTTATGAAATTAAACCCATCTGGAAATTCATCTTATTTTCCAAAATGAATACCCGAAAAGCAAATGCAGCAAACATTGAACACTGCCTATTTCATTATTTTTAAGGTCACTGCTCACCAAAAAGGAACGATAACAACATATATTCACATTTAATCAAACCTGTGAATAAAAAGATAGACATTAAAAAAAAAACTCAGCGGGACATGCAGCAGCTCCGGGGAGAAGGAATGGGTCTCGACCTGAAATATCCCCCCATTCCTTCTCTCCAGAGATGCTGTCCTACCCGCTGGGTTACTCTAGCTATTTGTGTCTATCTTCTGTGTAAACCAGCATCAGCATTTGAAGTTCCTTCCTACACAGTGTGAATAAAAAACACATTTCAAAGGCATGGACGCCAGCTGATTTGATGGCCATTTAACTCGAAATCATCGTATTCTTTGAATATTGTTTGAGTATCTAGCTGGCTAATTGGTGAATACTCTACTAGATCTCATTCTGTGGGCAGCCAGACTCAGATTATTCAAGAATAAAAATCTTTATTTCATATAGTTTCCTGAATGTAATTATAGGAATCCAACAAGAAGTATTATCAAAGTTTATAATATTCAACAAACTTAGGTTATTGGAATCCCAGAATGAACAACACATTAGGTATAGACCCAAGGTGCTGGAGTATCTCAGTAGCAATGTTACAAAATGTTGAGATTTTAAAATCAAGTCTGAAATTTATCCCATCAAAGGACAAAGGACAAAGGACATTTATTGTCACATACACCAAATGGTGTAGTGAAATTTGGCTTGCCATGCAGCACACAGATAAAGATTAGACACAACATTAAAGAAATTTACCAATAAACATAAAAACATCCCCCCACAATGGTTCCCACTGTGAGGGAAGGCACAATGTCCAGTCTCCATCCCCAGTTCACCCATAGTTGGGCCTATTGAGGCCTCCGCAGTCGCCTTTACAGAGGCCTGATGTTCCAGGCCGTTCTCGCTGGGTGATGTAGCTCCGGCGTCGGGAGAATCTTCACAGCGGCTTGGGACACCTGGAACAGCCGCTTCCGTACTGGAGACCGCGGCTTCCGAAGCCAACAAGCCGCGCTGGATGGAGCTCCACAACTGGCGTTCTCGGTGAGAGATCCCAGGCTCCCGATGTTAAGTTCAGCGCCGCCGCTGGCAGCTGGCCGCTCCACAGACCCGCGGCTCCACAATGTTTCATCGGCGGTCTTCAGCTCACCGGAGCTCCAGCACGGCGACCCGGGCAAGGCATCACCCGCTCCGCGATAGCGCTCCAGCGCTGTGCCGCAGCCGAAGCCGAGGTTCTGGGCGGTCCCCTCAGGAAACGTCCCTCCAGGCCCGCTGGTAGGCCGCGAGGACAGGTTGAAGGTGCAGCCCGGAGAAAAGCCGCCTCTCCAACCAGGTAGGGACCCTAGAAAGTAGTTTCCCCCTTCCCCCCACCCCCCACATAAAAAAGACTAGAACTCCTAAAAACAAAAACACTCAAACTAACTAAAAATTAAAAAAAAGATGAATAACGGACAACTGCAGGCTGGGCAGCCATACCACAAAGGACGGTGCCCCCTCCCCCCTCAGATCAGATAACGCATAAAAATAAGTTTAATTTGAAACCTAATTCACTTTCATATCTTCATTATTTAAAAAGTTATGGCCATTTTCATACTCGGAAATTAGTATCTTGTTCCCTATTGCTTTTCCATTGACTTAATAGAAAAGCTGTGATCAAGGACAGTCAAAAGCCTATAACTTTCTTAAAAATTAAGAGAATGGAAGAAATTTTCAGTTATTGTAGATTGAGGCATTCTGAAACAAATATGAAACAATCTTACTTGGATGATCTCAAATTAAAGCATACAATTAGTTAGTTACCTAATTGTAGCTAATTACAAAATTCAATTACTAGATCTAAACATCTATCCATTTCTTAAGAAAAGATTAACATTTTTAAATAGCCTAAGTGTCCAAACAACATTCACACAAGTATTCACAATATAACATGATTTTTAAATCTCATTGTCATGAATTTATAGGCCAAATGGAAGGAATTTAATGTTTAATTCCCGTAAATTAATGGCCATTTTAATCATCTTGCGAGTGGGTTTTTGTGGAACGCGATCGATTGGAACGTTGCATTTGCGATGAATTTGAACCCCATATCAGCAGGAAAAACACTGCCAGTTCGTATGGGGCCATAATCACATTTTCGCCAATGAAAATTTGATTAAAGTCATCCTAAGAAGCAAGTTTATATGTAAAACAAACAACTTACCTTATGTTTTGTCCCCTACGTGAGATCCGTCGGCGTTGACGGCGTTAGAAGTCGCCTTTTAATTTACTCCAGCGATTAAATTGTCCCCGGATTTTTTTTTTAAACTTCCGAGAACGCAAGTCTGAACAATTTTTCAGCATCAGCTAGCAGCCCGAGAAAATATATCTCGGACAGGCAGGAGAACACGGCATTTTAATCCCCCCCCCCCCCCCCCCCCCCCCCCCCACCCCACAAAGGCACCAAAGTCGCGCACACACAGCCAGTGGCAGAACTGTAGCGCCGCTGAAGGTAAGTATTGTAACATACCTAAACTCAGTGGGTCACTTATGCTGCCTGACCCTCTGAGTTACTCCAGTACTTTGTGCCCTTTTTTTGTAATGTAACATCTTTACAACATTTGTAGCTTGTTTCCATGCTGTATGACTATGATTCTATCTGCAGTTCCTTGCTACCACAACAGTAAGTATTCCTACACATCCGGAAGGTCAATTATTACATTTTTGTAGTACTAAAAATGATTAATGCCACCCTATAAATATGCAAAATACTGATCGTCAAGATCTGAAGCAGCTCGGTAGCTCAACAGATTTTGTGGAGAATTTATTTATCAGGACATTAAATTATCAGTATATGTCATAATGCTCATTTGCTTTTTATCTGCTCAGTTTTGCTTGTGACCAGATTCTCCACACAGTTACAGCTTAGCTTGTGTAGGAAGGAATTGCAGAAGCTGGTTTAAACCAAAGATAGACTCAAAATGCTGGAGAAACTCAGCAGGATGGGCATCATCTCTAGAGAGAAGGATTGGGTGATGTTTTGGGTCGAGACCCTTCTTCATACTGAGGGTCCTTTACAGTTTAGTTTATTGTCACGTGTACCGAGGTACAGTGAAAATCTTTTGTTGCGTGTTATCCAGTCAGCAGAAAAAAACAATACATGATTACTATCGAGCCATTTACAGTGTATAGATACATGATAAGAAAATACCTTTTTGTACATGGTAAAGCCAGCAAACTCCAATCAAGGTTATTCCGAGGGTCAAAGAGGTACATAGCAGTTCAGCGCTGAACTCTACTTGGGACCATGCTCGATAAAGAGAGTTTAATTCAAAACTCCTATGAACCTTTCATCAGGAATAGAAAGCATTAGTAAAGATTTACTTGATGGAAGATCCAGTAATTTAACTATTCTTTGCAAAAACACAAATCTGGTGATTTACTGTTAAAGTTCACAGAGAAACTTTGGTGACAGAGGATAGTGTTGCATCGTTTATTCTTCTTATTGATCTGACAAAGTTCCATCTATGAGTATTGGTAGGTGATGGGTTCACATGTTGGCTTGCTCTACATCTCAACTTTCTTCCTGATTTCTGTCCTCTCCACATATGATCTATTCTGGAATGTTATTATTTTAGCCTTGCTCGCAGATATTACAAAAGCACAAAAAGTCTGAAATGCTCAGCAAGTCAGGCAGCATCTGTGGTGAGGTGAGTAAAGTTAACATTTGAGGTTCAGGAGCTGGACCTGGGGAGATGTTCAGGCTCCATCAAGAATCCTGCTGAATACTCTTCTGAAATATTCTGGGCCTGGCCTCTCTCTTAGGTTACATGTTGGCTAGATCAGTCAAGGGCACTGCCCCAGATTGCCAGAGCAATGAGAATACCTAGATATTTTTTTAGCCCAGGAAGGGCTTTGGTCAACAAACAATTGGGTACCATGTGTGATTACATTTACAACCATTCCTGAGCTCTGGGCATTTGTCACAGTACAAAAGCCAAAGGCTCAGCAAAAAAATCCACCAGCATTTCTCCAGGTTTCCATCAGCTGAATAACAGGGTGGCACAGTGGTGCAGCTGGCGGAGCTGCTGCCTCACAGCGCCTGAGACCTGGGTTCGATACTGGCCTCGGGTACTGTCTGTGTGGATTTTTGCACGTTCTCCCTGTGACCATGTGAATTTCCTCCAGGTACTCCGGTTTCCTCCCACATCCCAAGGACATGCGGGTTTGTAGTTGAATTGGCCCTGTAAATTGCCCCTAGGGTCTCGGGAGTGGATGAGACAGTGGGATAACATGGAAGTAGTGCAAACAAATGATCGAGGGTCAGCGTGGACTCGATGGGCCGAAGTGCCTGTTTCCATGCTGCATCTCTAAAACTAAAAACTAATCACAAATGAATGAATGAATGTTACCCGCCAAATTAATTCTTATTATTTGAATTAGTTATGCCTGGTGCCAACAGTTCTGAAAGAGCATTCGAAAGGAAATTGCTTGTGAAAGATGAAGATAGGTCACGCGATGAAGTGAGAGACCTCTCTTCCTTCATCAACCCAAAGGGAACGGCTTCTATTACCATCCGCCGCACAATCACGCTCTTGAACAGCTCAACAGATGACTGCTCCCATGGATGGGGCCCACTCCCACAGCTGCCCTGCGTTGAAGGATGGATGTGGGATGCTGCAGTGGGCTCAATTGCTGCCACGTTCTGTTTACTTAACAGTGGTCACGGCACTTCATGAGTAATTCGCTGTGTGATTACAATTCGCTAAACTTCCACCCAACCCCCTCCCTGCTTGGTGTGTGGACCGCTCCCAAAAGCACACTTTCCAAATTCACTGTGGGAAAGCACCATTTTTATTCCACTTAAAATCCATGAAAGCATTTGCCTTTCCAGAATTAATTCATGAACTCTATGGCACAATTGAGGCCACTGCAGCTTGACCAACCATGGTCGATGGGTTTTTTTTTTCATCTCTTGCCCTTGTCCAACCATCTGCCAATCAAGGAACCCCCTCCCCTGTATCCACCTATCGCTTGTGTAGGAAGGAACTGTGGATGCTGGTTTAAACCAAAGATAGACACAAAAAGCTGGAGTAACTCAGCGGGTCAGACGACAGGCATCTCTGGAGAAAACGAATAGGTGACATTTTGGGTTGAGTCTGAAGAAGGGTCTTGAACCAAAACATCACCTATTCCTTTTCTCCACAGATATTTTCTGACCTGCTGAATTACTCCGTTTTTTTTTGTGTCTATCCACCTATCACTTGCCAGGCTTTATTCTGCACCCACCTCAATTTTAGGTTTTTCACCCCCTCCCCCCACACCACAATCAGTCTGAAGAACGGGCCCAACTCCAGAGGTCATCTTCTCTAGAGATGCTAAGATACTCCAGTACTTTCTGTCTCTTCTTGTAAACCAGCAGTTTCTTGTGTCTTTCAATTTTAGCTTTCTTATCTCTCACAGTCGCAGACTATCAGGGAGAAATCGATTTACACATGACGGAGATTGTGTTTGCCAATCTCTGCAACTGTCTGCATGGGCAGCACATTGGCTCAGTTATAAAGTTGCTACCTTTCAGTTGCAGGAACCTGGGTTCCATCCTGACCTCTGGTGTGGAGTTTGCACGTTCTCCCTGTGACCATGTGGATTTCTTCTGGATGCTCCAGATTCCTCCCACATTCCAAAGACATGCGTGTTTGTAGGTTAATTGGCTTCTGTAAAGATTGTCCCTAGTGGTCGGAGCATGCGTGCTGCGAGTCGCCGGACCCATGTGGCTGGGGCCAGGGGCGTCCGGAGAGGGCCTGGCAGCGATAGTGGAGAGGTCGGTGCGACGGTCAATTGGGGAATTGACCGACTGATGAGGAGGGACCACGTGGAGTGAGAACGCTGCTGCCGAGGGAAGAAACAATGGAGATCCGGCGTGGGGGGCTGTCATGAGGGAGGGGGGAAGGGGAGGAGAGAGAACAATGGACAATAGGGACCTGGTGTAGGCGCATGTGGATGGGGGAGGGGGAGAACAAAGGGGGACCTGGCACAAATACTGTGGATACTTTATAACTTTGTCAGCACCCTGGGTATGGGTATACCTTGGGTATGCAAGCAAAGAGTTTTGCTGTGACTTGTCACATGTGCTAATAAAGCATTTATTCATTACTGTCTAGGATAGAACTAGTGTATGGGTGACGGCTGGTCGGCGCGGGCTCAGCGGGCTGAAGGGTCTATTTCCACACTGTATCTCTAAACTAAAACTAGACGAAGTGAAAGACTTAAAGAATTTTTCAAATGGGTAAAAAAACAGACAACTCAAATGTCAATATTATAAGCACTAACATGTGATGCAAATTTAAAGCATGCAAAAAATTGTTCCTGTGTTAATATTAGGAGAAGACTTTAACTCCCCCTCCCATTCCCATACTGACCTTGTTTAAGAGGGAACTGCAGATGCTGGAGAATCGAAGGTTACACAAAAAAGCTGGAGAAACTCAGCGGGTGCAGCAGCATCTATGGAGCGAAGGAAATAGGCAACGTTTCGGGCCGAAACCAAGGGTTTCGGCCCGAAACGTTGCCTATTTCCTTCGCTCCATAGATGCTGCTGCACCCACTGAGTTTCTCCAGCTTTTTTGTGTAACCCATACTGACCTTTCTGTGCTGGGCCTCCTCCACTTACAGAGTGAGGCCCAATGCAAATTGGAGGAACAGCACTTCATATTTCGCTTGGGCAGATTAAAACCTAGCAGTATGAATATACATTTTTCTAACTTCAAGTAACCCTTGCTTTCCCTCTCTCTCCATCCCTCCCCCATCTTAGTTCTGTGACCAGTCTGGCTGTCCTCCTGGTTAAATGTTATCTCTGTATGCCTCACTGTCAGCTTCCCCTAGTTATCAGTGAGCTATTCTACACTTTCCTTGCAACTTTGTCCCCTTTGATATCTTGTTTTCACACCTTACCCTTCCATATCTCCATGTCTCCCTCTCCCCTGCCTCTCTGAAGAAGGGTCTAGGCCCGAAAAGCCACCTACTCCTCCTGTCCAGAGATGCTGCCTGTCCCGCTGAGTTACTCCAGTATTTTGTGTCTTGCTCATAATTTTAAGTCTGTTCTGTGAGTTCGGCTTCCGATACAATGGGATCTTGTCTGATAGTAAATTAGCAATTGCCCTGCTCTTTTTAATGGTCGCTTGCATTCTGATCATTGTTACACTGCTGGGTATATCTAAGCTGTGGCTAACTGGTGTCTGATTGAGATGGAGCTGTCCACAGCCATCTCACTGTCCCTTCAAACCTTGCATCCACGCCTGCGGGATGCTGTTTGTTCAGTTGCGATTCATTAGCTATGTTATGACAGAACAGCCAAACTAATATTTGTGTCATGAGGAGATGGTTTATGAGCGCTCCAAAGGAAATGAAAGGACTGTGGAATTTCATGCAGTCAATGCTTTACTTGAATTATATTCAGTCTGGTTAAGAATGGGCTTTCTGTGAATTCTTTCTGAACCTGGAATATTTTTATCTTGTTGCTATTGTCAGAGTTTCATAAGGGTGTACAAAACAAGCAGCTCTGTATTATTAATTAATAAATATGACCGTGGAGCTCACTGCTATGAATACCTGATCAGCTACTAATAAAGCTGGAGTTGACACCTTGCAACATTACTACAATGAGATGAAGCACATTGATATTAATATCCTTTCAATGATTTGCAATGGAAGAATTGAACAATATATTTTAAAGGGAATAACTGAAGACAGATTCAACAGCCTAGGGCGGCACAAAGATGCAGCGGTAGAGTTGCTGCCTTACAGCACCAGAGACCCTGGTTCGATCCTGACTACAGCTGCTGCCTGTATGGAGTTTATATGTTCTCCCTGTGACCACATGTGGTTTTGTCCAGGTGCTCTGATTTCCTCTCACAATGTACAGGTTTGGGTAAAAAAAGTAAATTTCCACAATGTAACCATATAACCATATAACAATTACAGCACGGAAACAGGCCAT
This sequence comes from Leucoraja erinaceus, assembly GCF_028641065.1. NCBI lineage: Eukaryota > Metazoa > Chordata > Chondrichthyes > Rajiformes > Rajidae > Leucoraja > Leucoraja erinaceus. Next base: position 41,879,797 of record NC_073389.1, read on the forward strand.
CTCGGCCCTTCTAGTCAGTGCCAAACACTTACTCTCACCTAGTCCCATCTACCTACACTCAGACCATAACCCTCCATTCCTTTCCCATCCATATACCTATCCAATTTATTTTAAAATGATAAAATCGAACCTGCCTTCACCACTTCGACTGGAAGCTCATTCCACACAGCTACCACTCTCTGAGTAAAGAAATTCCCCCTCATGTTACCCCTAAACGTTTCTCTCTAGTGTTAGTGTACGAGGATTGCTAGCCGGCGCTGACTCGCTGGGCCGAAGGACATATTTCCATGCTGTATCTCTAAAGTCCAATGTAAAACCCAAAATGAAGTGCTTATGCCATCAATTGCAGAAATGCACTCAAGAACAATCTGTAATTACAATGCCAGGTCAAATCCCAAAGGTTCTCAGCTGAACTTCTTAATGATTGTTTCCTCAAAGTATTCATGAGGGAAAATGCAAAGCTGCCCTCTACTGAAGAATGTTGAAGAAAAATATATGATATGCAATGAAATAGAAGCCCCAAGACCAGCTGAAAGGGGTTTAAAATGACCATTCACTGACCTGAACATGTATGTCTCACGATTAAATCTTTACGGTTTGACTATAACCACTGTAAAACAGTAACATTACCTTAAACAAGACATTAAATGAAGAAAAATGATATACAACAGCAACTTTAATTTAAACAACACATTTAACAAAGAAACATTTGATTTACAGATAGATTTTGATTGTACTGCAAAGAACCAGCAGACTCCATTGTCTGAAGAAGGGTTTCGGTTGGAGTCAGTGTACCACACAACGAAGGAGGAGGGGTTGCAGAGTTTGATAGCCACAGGGTAAAAGGATCTCCTGTGGCATTCTGTACTGCATCTTGGTGGAACCAGTCTGTTGCCGGCTGTCAGAGGTTATGGAGAGAAGGCAGGGTATGGGGTTGAGAGGGAAAGATAGATCACCCATGATTGAATGGCGGAGTAGACAGGATGGAATGAATGGCCTAATTCCGCTGCTAGAACTTATGTCTTTGGAATGTGGGAGGAAACTGGAGAAAACCCACCTGGTGTCAGGGAGAACATACAAACTCAGTACAGATAGCACCCAAACTGCCTCTCAGTGACCCCATGAAACTGGAACCTGTTTAATGTTGGGTTACAATGTATCAAATGGGTTTGAATTCATCAACTCTAAATGAAATCTTGGGAGCAGCCTTAATAAAAATAAACATTTTACCATAGGATGGGATGGAAAATACATAATTTTTATTAATATTGATGTCTCACTGTATTAACGTTATTGTGCAAAATGGAATGTATTGATTAGTGATTAGTGCAGGGAGGTATACAGTTAGACAGAAAGGAAGAAGCCAGTTGCTGATTTATACAATAAGAATATTTGTTCCTGTATAAGTTCCCATATAGATGTTTCTCTGAGTCTTATGAAACAAGGCATAAGCTACAAGCCACCAAACCAACAAGCGCATATCATATTGAAACTTATATCCCAGTCACACCCCACAGTCATGCCTCTGTGAAACTTTGAAGGCTTATTTTGACCTATTTAGTTCATTTAGAATTTGGATCAAGGATTTCTCTTTTAGTGTGTTTTTAAAAGCACATTGCTGATCACCACTCGATGGACCATTGTTAACAAGAGGACAAAGGAGACCTGGGTTTGATCTTGACTATAGGTACTGCCTGTACAGAGTTTGTACGTTCTCCCAGTGATCTGCGTGAGTTTTCTCTGGGATCTCCGGTTTCCTCCCACACTCTAAAGACATATAGGTTTGAAGGTTAGTTGGCTCGGTATAAATTGTATATTGTCCCTAGTGTGTAGGAAGTGCAAGTGGGCGGGGATTGCTGGTCGGCGCAGACTCGGTGGGCCTGTTTCTGCTCTGTATCTCTAAACTAAACTAAACTAAACTAAACTAATTTAAACCAAACTAAACTAATCTAAATTGATTCAAGTCACTGAGGGATATCATAGCTTCTCCCTTGCTTTATATAACTATGCAAATAAAAATTCACATTTTTTGAAATACTTGAGTGTGGTCTATGTCAAACCTTAATCTCATGCATATAAATCCAAGAACCTATTTTCCTGTAAGGGTTAATCACCTCAATAAATAAATTGTTGACAATTCAATAGTAACTGATCGAAAGTTCCCAGTCAATATTTGGCTATTAGATTCAACCTGTATGGTATATGGACTGATACTTACGTTGATGCTTATTTTTGCATTAAGGAGTTTAAATTCCTTACTTGTTTTTCATTAGTTTATATTGTCCCTAATGTCAGATGTTTATAGTCATTGTGCTCTCTCTCCTTCATTAAGCAGCCTTATAAAATATAATTGAGGGCAATTTACTAGATTAAAAGAAGGTACTGAAAATACAAGGGAATTAGCATTTGATAGAGATCAAGGGCACCTTTCAACATCTGAGAGATCTGCTGAGCATTTCTAATTGCGTAGGAAGGAACTGCAGATGCTGGTTTACACCTAAGATGGACACAAAGTAACTCAACGAGGCAGGCAGCATCTCTGGAGAGAAGGAATGGGTAACGTTTTGGGTTAAGAACCTTCTTCAGACCTCAGAGTCAAGGGTGAGGGAAACGAGAGATATGGAAAGGTACAAAGAGTATATAAGGAGTGGAAAGGACAGATCAAAGCAGACAAAGCTCAAGAAAATGTGCAATGGTTCACTGTTGGATGGGGGGGGGGAAGGTGACAATGAGGCATACAATCAGTAAAATTAATCAGGAGGTCATTGAAACTAGTAGGAGAACTAGGGTGGGGTATGGGGAGAGAAGGAAAGCAAGGGTTACTTGAAGTTAGAGTAATCAATAATTATACTGCTGGGTTGTAAGCTGCCCAAGCGAAATATGAGGTGCTGTTAAGCTGCCCAAGCAAAAAATGAGGAGCATTTCTAATTGTTTTACTTTCTAATTGGCAAGTCAAATTTCACTACACCATTTGGTTTATGTGATAATAAATGTCCTTTGTATCCTTTGTATCTTTCTAATTAGGCAAACAATTGTTAGGCTACATATTCCAATTTTATTGATAAACAGTGATTCATGAATTATACTTAAACATAGAAGGTGTGGAAACATAGATGCATTGGAAACAATGCAAAACTACAGCCAACCATGATGCACAGCTAACCTGCTTGTAGTAATCTTCATTGAATGTTCATGAACTCTTTTAATCCAATGTTGAAATGCTCATTACAACAGCAAAAGGCTCAGTGAAGTGATGCATGCACTCATCTTGAAGTGTTCAACTTGATTTTCCTGCACAAATTAGCCCGTGGCAATGCTAATTTTTTTTTTGCTTTGCAGTGAGATTCTGTACCTTTTTATTCACTTTTGAAAAATTCTTAGAAGAACATAAAATGCTTAATAAGAACAACATTTGACTCCATTTATACCTTACGCTGCCTTGTCAAGGCCAGCAGCATAATCAAGGATGAGTCGCACCCTGTCCACTCCCTCTTCTCCCCTCTCCCATCGGGTAAATGGTATAGAAGTGTGAAGACACATACCTTCAGATTCAGGAACAGTTCTTCTCAGCAGTTATCGGGCAGCTAAATCATCCTACCACAACTAGAGCGCTGAACTTCCATCTACCTCATTGGTGACCCTCGGGCTATCTTTGATCAGACTTTACTAACTTTACCTTTGAACTAAACGTTATCATATCTATACACTATAAATGGCTTGATTGAAATCATGTATTGTCTTTCCGCTGACTGTTAGCATGCAACAAAAACTTTTCTCTGCACCTTGGTACACGTGGCAATAAATTAAACTGGGATTTGGTAAAATTAGAACAATAACTTCTCTGATATTTTACAGTTCAACAAATTGAACTGTAAGTTTAGAAACTATTTAATGATCACCCCACCTCCATTCCTTAAAATGCATGTGTGTAATTTTCATAATAATCACCTACACATGTTTGTTACTCTGAAATTGGGCTGTCACATTGGGCATATGTCACTCTCATGATGTTAATGGGGGAGAAATATTTCACATGGTCAGAAGGCAAACAGTACATCAGGGTGGCACGGTGGCGCGGTGGCGCTTATAGTGCTTGCAGCGCCAGAGACCCGGGTTCAATCCCAACTACAGATGCTGTCTGTACGAAGTTTGCACGTTCTCCCTGTGACCGCGTGGATTTTTCTGAGATCTTCGGTTTCATCCCACACTCCAAAAACGTACAAGTTGGCTTGGTACAAATGTAAATTGTCCCTAGTGTGTGTTGGATAGTGTTAATATGCGGGGGTTACTAGACGGTGCAGACTTGGTGTGTTTCCGCGCTGTATCCCTAAACTAAACTAAACTAAACTAAAAAGTACATTGAATCTAAGGCATAGCAATTCACTGCTGTTTCTGAGGAACATAAATAGATTATAAATGATGAGGAAATGACTGCTGTCAACAAGTTTTGGGGACGGGATTTGAGAGAATCCTACCTCCAGGCACTTTAACTAACATACAGCTCATGGTAGCCCTACACTGAACTGAGCACATTTGCAAATCATTAATTCAAGAAAATCATTATTAACGCAACACATAGTTTAAGGGCCAAAAGAAACTAGTATATTCATTAATGCACTGAGGGAGGAAAATGTTAGACACACAATCACACATGCACACATACACATGTACACACATACACTGGCATTGACATTTACATGCACACACATACACGTCCTTCAAATTGAATTTGAAAACAGATATTTAAGTTGTGCAGTGTAAATTTTATATGTCTCATTATTACAGACATATAGTTCCACCTTTGACTTCTGGTGACAGTCTTGTTCTGACCTTTTGGTTTTGTCAAGGCAATTTTCTTCCTTGGATTTATTGTTAAACATGAAGAACAATGGGACTGTAACTTTCCTGTGATTGTGACAAAAATATATATATAAAGAAGAGATTTTGAAGTCCTGTTGTGGGCTCTGAATATAAAAGAGCATCGGCCGAAATAAGCCCATAATCTGACCCTATTTCAATGTGTGAATGACGCAAAGTGTGTAAAGGCATTAAGATAAGAATGATAGATGAGAGGCAGACATTCTTCATTGTATTTTACCCTAAGGTAAAGGATGATAAGGCCAATGAATTACATATAGTTAACTTATGTCCATACTAAAATTTCATTTCCATCATTCATCATGTGTGATAATAATTTCTACCAAATTATTTTTATTGCTTAGTGTGTTTAATAATGTTAGTCATCAGTCATCTTTTATACACTCACAACTTATTTTAAGTGATTTTAATTTCTTTAATGGGATTTTAACTAGATTTATTTCCAGCCTGGATGATTAGTGTCTGGAGCACAAATGGGTCATTATTTTTTGATACAGTTGATGAAAGCATTGATGTAAGCATCACATCCATTTGGCAGATGAATGAGACATTGATCAGAATTGCATTTGTTTCGGCTTCTTGTATTATGAAATGTATCATGCCTACAAATTCATCTTATTTTTTGCAGAACTTACTATGGTTTGGAGGTAGACACAAAATGCTGGAGTAACTCAGCGGGACAGGCAGCATCTCTGGAGAAAAGGAATGGGGGATGTTTTGGGTCGAGACCCTTCATTTGGAGGGTTGATTTATCATTGAACATAATTCCAGCATCATCAGAGACCCACACCACCCTGGCCACACACAAATTTTGCCCCTGCCATCGGGAAAAAGGTACAGGAGCCTGAAAACTGCCACGTCCAGGTTCGGGAACAGCTGCTTCCCAACAGCCATTAGGCTATTAAACACTACAACCTCAAATAAGCTCTGAACTAGGTAGATATTAAGCCCCTGTCCCACTTAGGAAACCTGAAATGAAACCTCTGGTGACCTTGCTTGATTTATATATATGTGTATTTGTGAGGATGTGTATATATACACACACGCTGACCTTTTGTTTTCTCTCTCTTTTATTATATTGTTTACAGTGTACTATGTTTACATATTCTGTTGTGCTGCTGCAAGTAACAATTTTATTGTTCTATCTGGGACATATGACAATAAAATACTCTTGGCTCTTGATTCTTAATTTGGTCGGATTTCAAAAAGGCCCATCAGACTTCTTCTTAGGCAGTCCATCAGGATCCAGATTAGCCCCTCTGGTTTTGTGGATTTTGAGGTGAATGCCTAAAATTAAATTAAAAGTGAAATATTAAAAAGGCAGATGCCGGAAACCTGAAATAAAGGCACAAAACGCAATGGACGATCGAGCTGTATCTGATCGACTTTATTGTCTCAGGTTGAAGTGACTTTGTCACAATTGGGAATAGCAGCTACAGGTTGAACTTACATTGCAGTAATTGTGCGGGAGGGATGGAAAGAAGAAAGGGAAGACAAGACGGGAAGCTGAAACCAACGGGGATGAACAAGGGAAAAGAGAGAGATGGAAGTCCTGTTGGGGAGCAGACTTGAACTACAAGATTCAAAAGGAAATTGGAAACCTGAAATAAACACAGATAATGGCGGAAGTACTCAGAAGATCAGATAGCATCTGAAGATCTTAACAACAGGATGAAAATACATTTGTGCCACCTTCTGTTATCTCCTCTTTTTCTTCTATCATGTTATTCAGAGACAACACTAGGTAATATTCTTTATGGGTCCATATATCAGTAACTAAACTCCAAGTAAATAGAAAATCCCTCTAGTCTTCAGTAAAAGCTGAGGAGACACAGATTTATCATCTGATGCCTGTTAAATAATCTTTCCTCTGTACATTACACTGTCATGACAGTGTGCAAGTGAATTTCCTGCATTGGGTTTGTTTTATTGAGCACCGGAAATCAATATAAAGAAACAAATTAATCAATAAATATTCATAATTACCATCACATCAAAATATTTCAAAGCACATCACAATTAATTGATTTTATTTAGAATGTCTATGTGGACTTATAAAGCTGTTGTAATCAGGGACTAAAACGCAAGCATTCTGTGTTATTTATATGATTAATAGGTATTATCTAAATGCTTATATTACTCTCTGTTTACTGCATTGTTTGACCAATTACACAGCAATATTTTATGGTTGGAGACGCATAGGGATTGCAGTGTAAGTGTGGAGTAAAGTCAATAGTCAGATAGTATATCACATTCTGCAAGCATTGTATAAACTGTCTCTGGGTGGCAATCTTACCCTACCATGGGCATGCATTGTATAATTGAAACTGTACAATGTAGAGTTTAGAAACCCATTTGGGACATTTGGAAACTTATCATGTTAGCAAATGACACCAATGCAAGGTAGTTGTTTGCTAACATGTAAAAAAGAACTTGTATTTGGACTATATGCAGGATACAAATGCCATATGTTTGCTTAGCTTGGTAAGACAGCATTGTGGAGTCATAGATATTGCTCAGTTCACCAGCCTTGAATGCTAGTGACCATTTGGTCCATTGTACCCAGGTTGTTTCATTGAAAACCCTTCAGTCTATGTCCAACGCTCTTAGCACATAACAATATTTTCCTCAGATAATTTCAAGAGACAAACCCTATAAAGCAGATTAAGCTGCCCTGCTAATACCTGCTTCTGAAGATTGTGTAATAAAGAGAGGATTTTCCTTAAGACAGATGCAACATGCTGGAGTACCTCAGTGGGACAGGCAACATCTCTGGATAGAAGGAATGGGTGACGTTTCGGGTACAGACCCTTTTTCAGAGTGAGGATTCACCATCAGAATTTAAGCCCATCTAAAATGGACCCTGTACGGTTCTGGTAAATATTACTGCTGGAGTATGTACACTATAGATCTTCTGTACAAATCCATAATTCACATACTCAGACAGCAATGTTCACCAGAACTGTGCATGGTTCATTTGCACAGTTGGACAATTGTCACTGCATGCATTGGCATATTGCATCACACGTATTGAACTTTATCTTGCTCTAAACAACATTCCCTTTATCCTGTATCAGTTCACTGTGGACGGCTTGATTGTAATCATGTATAGTCTTTCTGCTGACTGGATAGCACGCGACAAATGTTTTTCACTGTACCTCGGTACACGTGACAATAAACAAAACTAAAATATAAACAAAAACAAGTATAGGAACACATATTTTACTATCCTATCCAAAATACTTCACCAATCTCTTCTGGTTGTAGTTGAATTGTAGACCAGCTTTTTTCTCTCCTTTTGCAACATGCATGTCAATATTGTTGATCCTTTCAATATCTTCAGTTGAGGACATTATAAAAGAGTCACGGATCAATACCTGATGATATAATCCATAGGAGAATAGATTGGGTAGATGCACAGTCTTTCCATAGGGACCATTTAGATTTTTGTAGATAGATATCTCCCGTTAATTTTAAAGAATGTTTTATGAAGATCATCCTGATTCTTTTCAAATAAAGTAGTTTGCCATTAAAAAAAAACAGTAACTGCTTCATTGTCACTTTTACAAATAATAAATGTAGCAAAGATTTCATGATATTCTGTTTGCATTCACTATCAGTTCCAGTACAGTTTTATCATATGTGTTGATCAACCAAAATCAGAAATGCAGTTAAAAGAGATAGCAGTACTAATCAACCCATGATAGCAACAGCAGCTTTATATGAAATTATTAGTAACCACATGAGGAATGATGGGGAAAATGTTAGGCTGTGTTGATCGTATGAAGGTTGAATTAGTTGTTATTGTAACTAATATTTGCTAATTTCTGTGTTATTGTAACTAATTCCAACTAAAAAATATATTCGTTTTTTTTTATTCAACACTGTTCTATATTTATTTATTTAGTTTAGAGATATAGTGTGGAAACGGGGCCTTCGGTCCACTGAGTCCACAATGACCAGTGATCCCCAAGCACTATCCTACACACGAGGGACAATGTACAATTTTTATTGAAGCCAAATTGACCTACAAACCTGTACGTCTTTGGAGTGTGGGAGGAAACCGGGGCCCCTGAGGAAAACCCATGCGGTCACGGGGAGATCGTACAAACTCTGTACAAACAGCTCAGCACCCATAGTCAAGATCGAAGACAGGTCTCCTGCACTGTAAAGGGCCTGTCCCTCTTTCACAACCTAATTCTGCCGAGTTTGCCCTTGACTCATACTCGCAGCGTGGTCGTCACAAGGTCGTAGGATGTCGTAGGAGATCGTAGGTAGGTCGTAGCAGGCTGTGATGCTAGTTGTAGGTACTCATGGCATCAAGTAGGTCGGGGCGTTTTTCTAGCCCGATGAAAAACGTCCACGAGTAAAAAAGGTCGTGAATTAGGTCACTTAAGGCAGCAACTCAGCTGCTGCACCACCGTGCCACCCCTATCTAGCAACTCAAACAATTTTTAATTTTAATTCTAAACAGAATTATTTACATAATCAAACTACTCGAAAGTCCAATGATATTTTGACAAAACTCTTCTGATTTAGACTAAGCTGCCTGGTGTAATACCACATTGATTTAATATTATTATAATTGCTTCAAGTTTCTGAATATTTCATGTAGTATGTACAAGAGTAAAGGTATTAGGGTGGCACAGTGGTGCAGCAATAGAGTTGCTGCTTACAGTGCTAGAGACCTAGGTTAGATCCTTTCAATTGGTGCTGTTTGTAGAGAGTTTGTACTTCCTCCCTGTGACCACATGGGTATTCTCCAGGTGCCCCAGTTTCCTCCCACATTCCAAAGACATGCAGGTTTGTAGGTTTGTTAGCTGCTGTAAACTGCTGCTTGTTTGTAGGGTGCGAAATTGAGATAACATCGAATTAGTGTGAATGGGGGATCGATGGTCAGAGTGGACTTGGTGGGACGAATAATCTGTTTCCACACTGTATCTCTAAACTAAACTCACACACCATAATGTTTCAAACTTCGGTATTAAACTGAAATTGGTTTTATTGTATCTCTCCATTTACTATTTTATTTTTTTCCCGTATAATTATTTTCAAGTAATAAGATGTTATATTTTAATTAAAGGCAACAATATCTAGACAATTTGAAGGAAATAGGCCTTGACCCGCGTTTAAGAACTTCCTTATGAGCTTAAATCTACAATTTCCTGTCGCTCTTATTGCTCTATTTAATGAAATAATCCATTCCAATAAGGCACAGATCATGACCTAAATTCAAAGCAGATCTGCAGAAAAGTTGCTGCACTAACAGAGAATTCTGCCAATTGTTAGTTTTTTAGGTTAAAATGCTTGGAAGAACTAAAGTTGCAGTGTTCCTTTGCTGTTAGATGCTGCCTGTCCTGCTGAGTTACTCCAGCTTTTTGTGTCTATCTTTGACATAGATGTCTGTTTACTGCATAGCAGCCATAGATGTTAGGAAATGGTTCCTTCTCTGAAATGGAAAGGCTAACGTCAGAGAACAGTCCATCGTAAAAAAATGAATCAACTGAAGGAGCAGAGCCCTATTGTATTTTGAATGGAATGTGTTGGCAATGTGTAGACCAGACTCCCAGTCCACAACCAACGGAAGTGAGTTCATGCAAGAAGCTAATTCAGCCACACCTTCTCCAGGGAAAAATAGATGTGAGTCTAGATGGAGTGCAGGGGAGAGGAGGAGAGAAAGAAGGAAGGGATGAGGGAAGAAGATGGAGGGGGGAATTTTTTAGTTACCTAACATTGGAGAATTTAATGTTCATACTGTCGGGTTGTAACTTACCCAAGTGGAATATGAAGTGCTATTCCTCCAGTTTGCATGTGGCCTCTCTCTGGCAATGGAGGAAGCCCAGGACAGAAATGCGACTATTGGAATGGGAAGAGGATTTAAAGAGGTTAGTGACTGGGAGAACCAGTAAACCTTGGCGGACTGAGCAGAAATGTTCCGTAAAACATTTTACGTCTACGCTTGGTCTCACCGATGTACAGGAGGCCTACAGATGTCTATCTTTCCTCCCATGCTGATTACGTTTATTTAATTCCTGTAACATTATGAAAGCGGGGTCCTGTCCTGTCCACGGGGGGGAAATGGAGGAGCACTGGCCAAATTTTGTGCCTTCCACCACAGTGATGATTGCTGTGGTGGATGTTTGTGTTACAGTTTTATTGTGGTTGTGTGTTCTTGTACTGCTGCTGACAACCCAAATTTCCACTGACCCTGGTTGTATCTACCATTATATCTAAATTATATCTACCTATCTATCTATCTGAGCAATATAGTAATAGGCAATAGACAATAGGTGCAGGAGTAGGCCATTTGGCCCTCGAACCAGCACCGCCATTCAATGTGATCATGGCTGATCATCCCCAATCAGTACCCCGTTCCTCTTGAAAGCATCCAGAGAACCTGCCTCCATCACCCTCTGAGGCAGAGAATTCCACAGACTCACAACTCTCTGTGAGAAAAAGAGTTTCCTCGTCTCCGTTCTAAATGGCTTACTCCTTATTCTTGAACTGTGGCCCCTGGTTCTGGACTCCCCCAACATCGGGAACATGTTTCCTGCCTCTAGTGTGTCCAAGTGTAGAGGTTTCCTGCCTCTAGTGTCTAATCTTATCTTAGTTTCATGGTGATTGGAAAGTGTTGGAAATCCACAGGCAACATTTACTCGACAAAGAAACAGAATTTATGTAGGAAGGAACTGCAGATGCTAGTTTCCACCAAAGATAGACAAAAAATGGTGGAGTAACTCAGCAGGTCAGGCAGCATCACACAACAAAAAAGCTTTTCACTCTACCTTGGTACATGTGGCAATAATAAGAATAAAGTAAACTATCTCTGGAGAAAAGAAATAGGTGATGTTTTGGGTCGAGACCCTTCTTCAGACGTTGTTTTGAAACAGAATTGTTGTTTTTAGTTTGTCACCCGTAACCAGAAACATGAAGACGGTCAAGTGACAAATTTTACCCAGTGTCTCTTTGCACTGAGATGGAGTGATGCACTATTATAGAGCTCCTCACAGCTTCAAGTCACATGGAGGGAAACTGCCTTTCAACATACACTCATGACAATAATTGTCCTGTGTGAGAAGAATGATAATTCTACATCTCATTCCCTTGGATTAGAAGTCAAATTGACGAGCTATTGTTTTGCCCAATTAATTGTTAATTGGATGGCACAGTGCCAGAGACCTGGGTTCGATCCTGACCACGGGAACTGTCTGCACAGAGTTTGTCCGTTTTCCCTGGGTTTGCTCCGGATTCATCCTACACTCCAAAGATGTACAGGGTTGTAGGTTAATTGGCTCATGTAAATTGTAAATTGTCCCCAGTGTGCAGGATAGTGCTAGTGTACTGGTCGATGGATGGCTGGTCGCTGCGGACTCGGTGGACTGAAGGGCCTGTTTTCACGCTGTATCTCTAAAATCTAAAGTAAAGACTCCCCCAACCTGATTAAAGTCCTGATTATCTCAAATAAAACAGAAAATGCTGGAAATATTTAGCAGGTCAGGCATCACCAAGTGAAAAAGAGAACAGTGACAATATATAAAGAGCAGAAGATGCATTAGATTGTGTAATGGCCGAGCAGCCCAGTATCAGCAAGGTGTTTCAAATGGCTTGTCAGAGAATGGCTCCTGTTTGATGACATGCACATCGTTTAACCTTGAACTGGTAACCTCTGTCTCTGAACTGTGTGCAAATTGTCGAGATTGGAATCAAAACAGGGGAGTTACAATTGGATGTTTCATGAAACGGAATTACCAGTGTTGTTATGCTGACAGCTCATTTCCATTTAAAGCATATCTGGCATATTTAAGCAAGATTTACTCAGCTTTGATTGATGTGACATAAACCGAGGGAGATATGAAAATTCTATTCTATTCTTCTTCAAAGGCATTTAGAAATAAATCAATTTATCTCAACCAGCCAGGAAGCATAGATGTACAGTGAAGATAGACACAAAATACAGGAGTAACTTAGCGGGATAGGCAGCATCTCTGGCTAGAAGGAAAGGTTTGCGTGACGTTTTGGGTCGAGACCCTTCTTCAGACGTCTGGAGTCTGAAGAACGGTCTTGACCCGAAACGTTACCATTCCTTCTATCCAGAGATGCTGCCTGGTCTGCTCAGTTACTCCAGCATTTTGTGTCTATCGTCGGTGTAAACCAGCATCCGCAGTTCCTTCCTACACAAGCAAAGATGTACAACTTAAATTTATCTAGCAACCTTATAAGACAAATTGACAGAAGAGGTATACATAGTTCAGGGCTTGCAGAAAATCAGTAGATACAGTACTAATCCGTATCTTAGAAACCAAGAACATAGCAACATAGAAAGAGGAACATGCAGTCATAGACAGGTTTGGAAAGGTACTCTGGAGCATGGGACCTCGATTGCTGAAGGCAGAACAAGCAATAGCAGGGCAAAGATCTTGCAGGTGCGGTGAAGTTTGGAGGGGCCCACTGCTTTATATTGCAGGGGCTAAGGAGCAAAGGAGAGCTAAGGGTGTAGAGAATTCAACCATGGAGGCACAGGCTTCTTATCAAGCCTTAATGGATTAGGTGTACATCATAAAATCATGAGTGGAATATATCGGGTAGATGCACAGAATCTCTTACCCAGAATAGGGGAATCAAGGGCCAGAGGACATAGGTTCAAGGTGAAGGGGGGAAAAGATTTAATAGGAATCTGAGGGGTAACTTCTTCACACAAAGGGTGGTGGGTGTATGGAACAAGCTGCCAGAGGAGGTAGTTGAGGCTGGGACTATCTCAACGTTTAAGAAACAGTTAGACAGATACATGGATAGGACAGGTTTGAAGGGATATGGAGCAAGCGCAGGCAGGTGAGACTAGTGTAGCTGGGACATGTTAGCCGGTGTGGGCAAGTTGAGCCGAAGGGTCTGTTTCCACACCGTATCACTCTATGACTCTATCCAAGCTCATGAATCATAAGTGAGCAGAATGTGATGAAATTAGGATATGGCCAGCAGAGTATCAACAGCAATTGGGTTTATAGAGTTTGGAATATTAGAGGAAGAGAGCTTGGACTTTAGAGGTACAGTATGGATGCAGGCCCTTCAGCCCACCAACCAGCAATTACCCCATACACTAACCCTATCCTACACCTTAGGCTCAATTTACAATTTTTACCGAAGTCAATTAACCTACAAATCTGTACATTTTTAGAGTATGGGAGGAAACCGGGGCATCCGGAGAAAACCTACATGGTCACAGAGAGAATGTACAAACTCTGTACAGACAGCACCCGTAGTCAGGATCGAACCCGGGTCTCTCTATTCTGCCAGGTGCGGCAACAACTGTTTGGTGAACTTTTGTAACTATGTCAGTGCCAAAAATGTGATGATACTTGTGTACTGTCTAGATGAGGTCTGCTATATGATTTTACCGGGTTGGATGCAAAACAAAGCATTTCATTGTACCTAGGTACATGCAGCAATAAAGTGTCATTGAATCATTGATTATCCAGGCGGCTCTGCTACATCATGGCAGGATACAGGTCCATGAAGTCGTGTTTAAAAGGCAGGATTACAAAAGTAGGAATGAGAATATTATATAATTAACAAAGACGACGCATACACGGGAAAAATCCACAAATATGTTGTTATCAGGTACCTTTGAAACTTTTTGACGGTCAGATTGCGCTACTAATTGAAATAGAGTGAATCCTCTGGCAGAATGAAATGATTGGTGATTAAAACACGATTGGATAAATGCCGAGAAGCCAATGCAATTTTTTCATGAATCCAAGTCCCAGGGTCCTGCATTGATTATTAACGTATGCAGGACAATTGGACACAGCAGGAATTACTTGCTATCGTAGGAAGTGGTGAGACAGTTTTCCAACACCACTGCCTCAGAGGAAATAACGCTTAATAGCACAATCATTATAGAAAAATACTCGTGAGGTACCTGATGCCTTCGAGTCTTGAAGGATTCTGCTGATGAATACAAACAAAAATTGAACCATGTTGGCTCGTGACCTTTTCTTCAGTCGTAATGATGCTCTAATTTTCCCCTGCATTGCTGAGCGAATAGGGCCTGCGTGGCTGACATGACAAGTGCAGTAATGAGGCATTTGGTGTTAACTAAGGTGCTTGTTAGTATGATTTTAACTAATTTTATTACACACCACAGCTCAGCATAATGGCAACTATCCTAGCTGTCAGGTCAGATCATGATTCAGGTTATAATCTTGAATTAAACTAATTAGAACACAAGCAGGCATGAAGCGACAATGTTGTGTTCATCCACTCATGCAGTCTAGGCATTCATTTATTTTATTCCCGAGTTAAAGATTTACACAAAAATGTCATGAGCACGAAAGGTGGGGGAAGTAAAGCAACACATTCAGGATTGGATCTCCTCTTCGTATCAAGCTCTGCTTAAAGATAAATTATCCGACTGGGTCAGTTGTGGAGGAGTTGATTGAAGTCAAACATGTTAGAACAGGTGCATTGACATTTGCAAGTTCACAAGTGATATGAGCAGAACCATCATTCAACAATGGTTGATCTACCTTTCTCTCTTAACCCCATTCTCATGTCTTCTTCCCATAACCCCTGATACCCATACTAATCAAGAATCTACCTATCTCTGCCTTAAAAATATCCATCGACTTGGACTCCATAGCCCTCGGTGGCAATGGATTCCACAGATTCACTACCCTCTGACTAAAGATTTGTCTTATTGCAGGGAGCATGGATGTGAGGAAAGAAATGAAACATTTAAGTGTATTACAAAGCAATGAAAAACTGAATGCACTATTACAAATTTGGGGCAATGTGGATAATAATGGTTGCAAATAACATTTAGTGTTTTGTACTAAGGACTGCATTGCAATAAATATCTAGAACGATGGATAACAGAGTCCGATGTGATGCAACTCATATTGAACGGTGACACAAGCTATAGCATCAAATTCAAGGAAGTGAATCGGCAAATGAAACTGGAGCAAAAAATTAAACTGCTGGAGAAATTCAGCAGGTCTCCATCTAATCAACCTGCAGCCTACACATACTCCCATCACTAAGGCCTTTCAGAAACCGATTTGCTGCCACATGTCTTTCACAATAGACAATGGACAATAGGTACAGGAGTAGGCCATTTGAACCCTTCGAGTCAGCATGGCCATTCAATGTGATCATGGCTGATCATCCACAATCAGTACCCCATTCCTGCCTTCTCCCTATATCCCCTGACTCCGCTTTCTTTAAATACTCGATCGAGCTCTCTCTTGATAGTATCCAGAGAACTGGCCTCCACCGCAGAGAATTCCAGACTCACAACTCTCTGTGTGAAAAAATGTTTCCTCATCTCCATTCTAAATGGCTTACCCCTTATTCTTAAACTGTGGCCCCTGGTTCTGGACTCCCCAACATCAGTAACATGTTTCCTGCCTCTAGCGTGTCCAAACCCTTAATAATCTTATATGATCATCATTCTAAATTGCAGAGTATACAGGCCCAGCCGCTCCATTCTATCAGCATATGACAGTCCCGCCATCCCGATAATTAACCTTGTGAACTTACCCTGCACTCCCTCAAGAGCGAGAATGCCCTTCCTCAAATTTGGAGACCAAAACTGCACACAATACTCCAGGTGTGGTCTCACTAGTGCCCTGTACAACTGCAGACGGACCTCTTTGCTCCGAAACTCAACTCCTCTTGTTATGAAGGCCAACATGCCATCAGCTTTCTTCACTGCCTGCTGTACCTGCATGCTTACTTTCATTGACTGATGAACAAGGATCCATAGATCCCGTTGTACTTCCCCTTTTCCCAACTTACCATTTAGATAATAATCTGCCTTCCTGTTTTTGCAAGCAAAGTGGATAACCTCACATTTATTCACATTCAACTGCATCTGTCATGCATCTGCACACTCGGCCAACCTGTCTAACCCACCCTGCATTCTCATAGCATCCTCCTTACAATTCACACTGCCACCCAGCTTTGTATCATCTGTAAATTTGCAGATGTTACTTGTAATTCCTTCATCTAAGTCATTAATATATATTGTAAATAGCTGCGGTCTCAGCACCAAAGGATGTTGCTGGGATTCGAGGGCCTGAGCTACAGGGAGAAGTTGAGCAGGCTAGGACTCTATTCATTGGAGGGCAGGAGGATGAGGGATGATCCTATAGAGGTGTATAAAATCACGAGAGGATAGATCATGGAAACGCACAGAGTCTTTTGCTCAGGTTAGGGGAATTGACAACAAGAGGACATAGGTTTAAGGTGTGGGAGAATGATTTAATAGGAATCTGAGGGGTAACGTTTTCACACAAAGGGTGGTGTGTGTATGGAATGAGATGCCGGAGGAGGTAGTTAAAGCTGATACGATTGCAACATTTAAGAACATTTGGATAGGTACATGGATAAGACGGGTTTAGAGGGATATGGGCCAAAGCCAGCAGGTGGGACTAGTGTAGGTGGGCCATATGGTTCGGTGTGGGCAAGATGGGCCGAAGGGCCTATTTCCATACTGCATGACTCTATGACTCTGACTCTAATTCAAGGAACTTCGGGAAATCGGGGCATCCTGAGTCCAAGTCCCATCAGTATTCCACAATTAGTGTTGAGCACTTAGAGGAGCTTGTATGCACAGAATTAAAAATAATAATTTGGTTTCTGATACACTGACACTTTGACCAATTCCAAGGGTAAGTTTGGTCCCCACTGTCCCTATTGATAAATCACCAGGACCGTCTCAATGCATTTCTCCCAGCACTCTGCATGCCACGAATGACAAGTATCTGCAGTAATGTTTACATACAGGGAAATGTCTCAAAGCATTAGCAACTCATTGGAAAATATTTTCAAAACAAGATTAAAAGAAGTTTTTAATTTTTACATTAAAATGTTAGTTTCTTATTTTACTCACACTCTACCTTTGAAACCAATAACTAAAGGAGGAATGTGGTGAAGGGAGTCAGGCAGCACAGTGGCACAGCAATAGAGCTACTTCCTTACAGCGCCAGAGACCCGGGTTCGATCCTGACTATGGGTGCTGTCTGTACACAGTTTTTACAGTCTACCCGTGACCTCCGTGGGTTTTCTCCAGGTGCCCCCACACTACAAAGACGTTCAGGTTTGTAGGTTAATTGGCTTGGTATAACAGTAAATTATCTCTCATGTGTGCCGAATAGTGTTAGTGTGCAGGGTTTGCTGGTTGGTGTGGACTCAGAAGGCCAAAGGGCCTGTTACCAGGCTGTAGCTCTAAACTAAACTAAAATATCATACAGCTTTATATCACTATACCGTCCTGTGTTGTTACTTTCAGGGAACTATGTACCAAGATCCATCTGATGCACAAAATTGTCCTGCTATCAACTGTATACTTTCACCGTTTACCTTTGACCTCCCAACATGCAACATCTCATACTTGCCCCAGATGAAACTCCATCTTCCATTTTTCCACCCATATCTCTAAATGATCTATATCCTGGTGTCTCCTTTGACAGCCTTCTTCATTGTACGCAGCTCCGTTTTATTGTGTCATCTACAACATTACTAACCAAGTTGTCTACGTTCTCGTCCAAGTCGTATCACGAGCAATAGAAGGTCCAGCACTGGTCCCTGTGGCACACCACTGTTCACAAAGCTCATGCCAGAATAACACCTTTCCACCATTACCCTCTGTTATCTATGGGTAAACCGGTTCACAATCCAAACTACCAAGTCAACATGTATCCCATGGATCAGCTTACAATGTGTTTGGTTTCAAATACGACAAATAATCATAGTTCAGACTGTTCATTTAAAGCTATCTAAATACAACTTAAAATATATAGCTAATGTGATATGAACCTTAATGATATCAACTATCAATCCTTCATGCTTCTCCACAACAAGATGTTGGTCTTTCCTTCTAACGGTATGTGGTTATGTTCCATTTTGTTGGGAGTACCAGATACTTATGATTTCCTTGGCTGCAGAAACAAGATCAGCCAGCCAAGCATTGCTTTCTTAAGTGCACAATTGTTCCCATCCTAAGTAGTTTTGTGTGACTCATGGTAGATTGACAGATGGTAGCATTTATACTTGCTGCGACCAAGAACAATAAATCGTTGGCTGCAGAGTCGCACTGTCAGTCACTTGCACATGTCTGTCAGAGCTGTCACTATATCAACCTCTACATGCCTGTTTTTGCTTTGTTCAGCATACTAACTACTCAATAACCCACTAAAGGCAATAGCTTGATAGTTCCTGGCCATCCATTTCTTCTCTTTCTTTCTCTCAGCACAATCTGCCTCTTCAGTGAAGGAACATTTTCCATTTACAATACTTAATAATTTTCATCTCTTTTCCTGTTCGCCACAGTCAGTTTCACATGCAAGCGTACAGATCAATCTTTGAATTTAGTAATAACATAATCCAGGACGAGTCTGACCCTGGTCATTCCCTCTTCTCCCCTCTCCCACCAGGCAAGAGGTACAGAATTGTGAAAACACATATCTCCAGATTCAGGGACGGTTTCTTCCCAGCTGTTATCACCAACTAGAGAGTGGACCTATCATCTACCTTATTGGAGATCCTCAGACTATCTTGTATAGAACTTTACTGGACTTTATCTTACACTAAACATTATTCCCTTTATTCTGTATCTGTGCACTGTGATGGCTTGATTGTAATCATGTATAGTATTTTCATTGACTGGATAGCAAAAAAAAAAAAAAATCACTGTAGGAAGGAACTGCAGATGCTGGTTTAAACCAAGGATAGACACAAAATGCTGGAGTAAATCAGCGGGACAGGCAGCATCTATGGAGAGAAGAAATGGAAATGTTACCCATTCCTTCTCTCCAGCGATGGTGGCTGTTCCACTGAGTTACACCAACATTTTGTGTCTATCTAAGCTTTTCACTGCACCTCTGTACACAGACTAAACGTGTCTTTCCTCCCAAGTTTGATCAGGACAGATCAATAAAGCAGATATTGTATACAGAAGCATAAACACTGCTAATGTTGATCTGCCAGAAAGGGATATCACAATGATAGAAATACACTAGCAGATGTGGAGTAAATGGGAGATTCTGCACCAACTTGCATTTATGCGTTGCTTTGAAGTAGAAACATTTTCCCAGACACTTCGTCGAATAAATAGATAAAAGTGGTCAAATGCTTGATTAAAATAATGAGTTTTAAGATGGTTTGAAAAGAGACGAACAAACGTGAAATATGGAGTTAAGGAGATCTTTTAAGTGATATTTTTTTTTTAAATGGGACATTGAGGTGGAAGATAAAGTTGTCAATGGTGTAGTAAAATGAAATGAGAGATCAGACCTGCATGAATAGATAAAGAGCTTTGCAGGATGGAGAGGTCGACACTGATAGTGTAGGGTGACCATGAGGCATAATAGTGAGTTTTAAATTGGCATATTAAGAACTAATACAGGCAGCAGGAACAAATATCATGAAGTAAGCAAACTCATTCCCTCCACAGATGCTGCCTGACCCACTTTGCTTCCTGACCCACCCAGGACCCAATTCCTGCAGCACTTTGTGTTTTATTTTACTTAATGAGATAATTCTTGATGGTTTAGCGGTAATTTAGAGGGGGCGCCGTCGAGTATGGATGCCCAACCTGCAGCTGTCCGTCCGTTCACCTTTAAACATTTTTTTAGTATGTTAAAAAATTTTGTTTGGAGGTCTAATCTTTGTTATGTGGGGGGTGGGGTGTGGGGAAGGGGGAAACTTCATTTCTCAGTCCATACCTGGTCGGGGATGCAGCTTTCCTCTGAGCCGTATCTTCGCCCCTTCATCGCGGGACTGGAGCGACATTTCCTGTCGGGACCGGCCAGAACTTCGGCTTCAGCGGCGGCGCAGCGCTGGGGCGCCATCGCGGAGCAGGCGATGCCTTGCCCAGGTCGCTAAAGTCTTGAGAGGAAGAAAAGATGCCCAGGAAAACAATCAAGTCTGCCAGTCGTTAACATTTGTAGAAACAAAGAAGGGTCCCGGCCTGAATCGTCATCAGTCCTTTTGCTCCAGAGATGTTGCCTGAGCGGCCAAGTTGCTCCAGTACTTTGTGTCTATCTCTAGTCACAAATAGACGTTTGGGCTTCAGTAGCAGATGGCGAAGTAGCAGGCGATATGTAAGGAGGCAGTCTTTGTGCTGGAAAAAATATGAACCTTCTTTCCGCATTATATAAGGTGCAGACATTGTGAAAACCTACTTCATCCTTTGCAGGAACAAAGGAAAACTATCAATTGATCATATGGGAATTTTGGCTGGAGCTAAAATCAGTGCCTTCTAACCTTTTAAATGAAAGATCAACTTATCCAAAGTCCTGTGGAAGTCTGACATTGAATGAGGTCCCGACTTATCTATGTACAAGGCTGATGAAATGAAGGTTACCTCCATCTAATCTCTTTTTCTAATACATTATGCGCCAGTTAATGGAGATGTTACTCAGCAACCAATTCAATTTCCATTTAAAATAGTTTGCTTAATAGGAACAATTAGATAAAGCCACTTTGTTTGTCAGTCTGGTATTTTGTTTTACAAGGGTTTCTTTCATTCAAACGTTGTTTTTTTTCTTTTATAAACTTGTCAATTACTTTTTTGTTTTAATATATCCTGTAGTCACCTTGTTTACTTATTTAACTACAAATTATAGATCCATGGAGCCATTGGGCCATAGATTAAGGAAACAAGTGTTTCAGCCCATCAGGTCCAAGCCAGCTATCAAGCGCCCATTTACATTAACCTTACACTAATCCCATTTTAATTTCCTGCTGCTTGAAATGACCAAATCTGTAAGAAGGATACATGAAATGAAGGGAATGTTTCAGAATCCTTCATTAAAGGGATAATTACTAAAGGTCTCGATGAAGAGAAAATAATTAGAAATAGATTACATCGACTTTAAAAAGATCGAGATAAAGAGAAAATAATTAGCAATAAACTACACTGCCTTTATAAAGGAAGATCCTGACTGATACATACCTTTGAGGTACTGTATATCATCATTAATTCTGATGACCAAATTAAGTTGCAAGAGGACCATTGATAAGATGAATTCTATAAAAGTGCTTGACATTGTGAGCAAATGTGAGTTGATAATATTAATTAACAAGTAATAATTAAGAATGAGAAAGGGGAAAGCTGGGTGATCGGGTGATCCTGACCTCTCCCTCCTATCTCTCCCAGTGCTGCTTGTGATTTTGCTTTCTCACCTTACTACCCAATGCTGATGAATAACCTCAACAATCCTTTGTTCCTTCAATGCACCTGCACCATCCCATTACACCCATGCAGGTGCACACCAAAGTGGTCTGAGATCCATCCTTGAAATAAAAGACAACACACTTATGTATATTAGTTTTATTAAAAAGGAATACTGGATTTTATGCTATGGTACACTGCAGTGAATGTATGCAGACCTCAATAAATGCCTGTGCAAAAGATTTTGAGGTAATAGGTATGCACTAACATTGACTACATGAGTTCTAGCTCTACTCTCCATGGCATCAAAATTCTGGCCGCATGTTGAAAAGCCACATCAGTGGGACAGGCCCATAATGCTATCCGCACACACCAGGGACAATTTACAATTATACCAAGTCAATTAACCTACAAACCTGTATGTCTTTGGAGTGTCGGAGGAAACCGGAGATCCCGGAGAAAACCCATGCATGTAACAGGGAGAAGGCATAAACTCTGTACAGGCAAGCACCCGCAGTCAGGATCGAACCCGGGTTTTGGGCACTGTAAGGCAGCGACTCGACCACTGCGCCACCGTGACGCCCTACTTCTAGACCTGTCAATGAAGTTGGTTTGTCGCTTGCACTGTGGAGAACAAATGTTGATTGACTTGTACTATACTGCACTGTACTGTATGATTATAGTACTGTAACTTGTACTGTGTGATTAGCTTGTATTACAGAGAACAAACGCTCATTGGCATCCACATATCCACCACTGTCTCAAGAGGTTGCAGGAAATTCTTTGAAACTCTGGATTTGATTTGGGATTTGATGTAGCCCTATTCCAGTATATTTTGACTACCTTTTTAATGATGAGAAAGTTATACTCCATGCTTCCAGCAGTTCGTCTGGGGTGGGTGGAATTGTAACAGTAGAAGATCATCTTTCAGGTTGTCTATCATGTCATTTTTTTAGCTATGTTGTGACATGTCGGGATTGATAACACAACATGGATTCCGTTGCTTGTACATCATCACCTTTCACAAATTGCAGAAGTAATTTAGTGTTCGTCTGTTGGAGAATGATTGTATCGAGATGATGAATCAGGCTGCAGCCACATTCCAAAAAACGAACAAAACATTTTTGTGGGTCGACTTTATTGGCAAGTGGTATCAGGCTCCCTGTAGTGCATGAACATGGATAACAGAGTTACTCTTGCCTGAGGAAGATGACTTCAATTACTACAGGTAATAACAGTGTTGGAGCTCTCTCGTGCTTGCCTGATCATCTGTGAGAAACAACAGAGCACTGTTTCACAGAACACTGCAATAAAGTCCTCATCAGAGGAGAGAATATTAGTTAAGTTTAAGATAGACCTAAAATACTGGAGTAACTCAGCGGGACAAGCAGCATCTCTGGAGAGAAGAAATGGGTGACATTTCTGGTCGAGACCCTTCTTCAGACTGATGGTTAAGTTTAGTTTTGTTTAGAGACACAGCACCGAAACTGGCCATTCGGCCCACCGAGTCCACGCTGACCAGAGATCCCCGCACACTAACTCTATCCTACACACACTAGGGACAATTTACAATTTTACCAAGCCAATTAACCTAATAGACCTGCATGACTTTGGAGTGCGGGAAAAAACCGGAGTACCGGGAGAAAACCCGCACAGGTCACGGGGAGAATGTAGAAACTTCATCCAGACAACATCCGTAGTCAGGATTGAACCCGGGTCTTTGGCACTGTAGCTGCAACTCCAACGCCGTGCCACCATGTCACCCAGAGCTCATAAAGAGATATGTTCAGATACATCAGAAGTCTTATAATCATTTACCTTTCTGAATGCGAATACAAAGTATAATTGCACAAGTATGGGAAATGGAGGTGATGTGGTTGTGGCTCTAGCAACCACATTTCTTGAAAGAGGAGGACATTTCAGATGTCCTGAAATAGATGTGGTGGATATAGAAAAACCAAGAGGAAGGCAGATAAATGTAAAAGCAATCTCTATATATTTGATTTAAACTGGGAGATTGAGTTTAGTTTATTGTCAGGTTTACCGAGGTACAGCAAAAAACTTTTGTTGTGTGCTAACCACTCAGTGGAAAGAAAATACATGATTGAGAAAACCCTTAGAAATGTCACAAGCATCAGTCGAATAAGTCTTGAAGATGGAATACAATGCACACTAGTTCCAGGGCATTTAATGCCACTGAATAGTGACAAATTTCTTGGTGTTAGTGTCATAGAGTCATAGCGTCATAGAGTGATACAGTGCAGGAAACACGCCCTTTGGCCCAACTTGCCCACACTGTCCAACATATCCCAGCTTCCCTAGTTCCAGTTGCCCGCATTTGGTCCATATCCCTACAAACCTGTCCTATCCAAGTACCTGTCTAACTGTTTCTTAAATGTTGGGATAGTCCGTGCCTCAACTACCTCCTCTGGCAACTTGTTCCATACATCCACCACCCTTTGTGTGCGAAAGTTACATCTCAGATTCTTATTAAATCTTTTCCCCTTCACCTTAAACCTATGTCCTCTGGTCCTCGATTCACCTCTTCTGAGCAAGAGAATCTGACATCTACCCGATCTATTCCTCTCATGAGATTATACACCTCTACTAGATCACCCCTCATCCTCCAGCTCTCCAAGGAACATAGTCCCAGCCTACTCAATCTCTCCCTATATCTCAGACCGTCTAGACGTGGCAACATCCTCGTAAATCCTCTCTGTACAATTTCAAGCTTGACAACATCTTTCCTATAACATGGTGTCCAGACCTGAACCTGTTGTCACAAGCAAAACTTGCCGCAAAATTGTATAGTGGCTTCTGATTTAATGGACTGCAAGACCAACACATTTTTAATGGAAATAATTAATAGGCTTATTATTTTCAATCTAGCTATGTCCAGTCCGAGGAATTTTATGTAGCACTCTGGAAAGAAAAACAGCACTTGAAATGGTGGCAATGCATCAGTGTGTTTCAAAATTGATGTTGCTGTAATTCTGATTAGAAACAAAAACCGATGGCAACAGCACTGCATTTTTAATGAGTTCTAATGAACAGGCTCATTAGCGTCACAAATGGCAGAGGAGTCATTATCTTTATCAGTTGCTGAACCCCATTATGCTTCTGTGGGAAATAGATAATAACTGATGTATCTGTTTGAAGTGGAGCAGCTCAGCACTTGGGAAATCAGCCGAGATCCTGATGACTTCCAGCCTTTTACAGCGCATTGATTTTGTGTCAGATAGGTAAAACGAAGATAACATATTATAGTTTCTGCAAAAGACATCATTACACACGGAACAGAGCAAACGTTGGAAATGCTAGCCAGAGCCGAACGTTTCTGTTAAATATGGAACTGCATCACACTGAAAGGAAAAATATTTAATCCCTCAGCCGCTGTGGTCAGTGGGCAAATTCAACCTGTTACTCCCCCCCCACTGATCTTATCGTGGCTTGGTGATTTTCCCACCAGAGTTCCAAATGGCAGTGATTATTGCTTTCTGACAATGATGCATGTTATATATAAAGATGTTGGAAGAAATCTGGACACGAGGGTGCCAATTTATTGTTTTGTTGTGGCTGAATACAGTTGCTGCATTTCCTACTGTTTGGGGATTCTCAGACTTCTATAGAATTTGGAGGTTGTACTCTAGGATCGCCTCTGTTGTGCTGCTGCGAGTAAGAATGTCATTGTTTTATCTGGGACAAGTGACAATAAAACACTCCTGACTCTTGGTCCTAGTTAAGTTGATTGGTTTTTATTTTCTATTTTGTCTCCTAATTCCTATCGCATGCTGCTGGCCCGTTAATTCCATAGATTTAAAATTCTACACCCACGCGTTTCATTGCCTCCATGTTCTTAGATTGTAAGATGTACAAGCAAAATTAGGCCATTCGGCACATCGAGTCTGCCATTTGATCATGGCTGATCTATTTTTCCTTCTCAACTCCTTTCTCCTGCCTTCTCCCCGTAACTTTTGATGCTCTAACTAATCAAGAACTAATCAATCTCTCCTTTAAAAATACCCAATTATGGCCACCATAGCCATCTGTGGCGATGAATTCCCAAATTCATTACATTCTGGCTAAAGAAATTCCTCCTGTTTCCACATTGTACTTCTAAAGTCGAAAGTAATGTCTAAACTCACTTTATATCCACTAGTCATACCAGCCTTTAAAAGTTCAATCAATTGCTTGTAATGTCCAGATCAATACTGATGATGGAGCATCTTTGTGATTGGACCATCTATACCAAACTGTCGTGTTACGCCGTTTGGTTAAGTGATGCAGTCATAGTCACACAGCACAGAAACAGTCCAACTTCCCCATATCAACCTAGATGCCCCATCTACACGGGTCCCACCTGCCCATGTTTGGCCCATATCACTCTGAACTTTTCCTATCCCTGTACCCGTTAAAATGTTTTTTACATTTTAAATTCAACCTTCTACATTCTCATCAAAAGCACAAACAGTAATGGGCCCAGTACTGATCACTGAGCCACATGCCCCTGGTCTGAAAAACAACCTTCCCCATGTGATTTAACCTTCCAGGGATAGTCAACCTTCTCAAATGTTTTGCTGAAGTTCATTTAGCTTACATGTACAGCTTTGTCCTCAATAGCCTTTTTGGTTACATCTGCAAAAAAACTCAATCAGATTTGTGAGACACGATCTCTCATGTACAGGAGCATGCTGGCTATCCCTAATCAGCCCGTCTATCCAAATGCATATGTATCTACTCCATCTGAAACCCATCCAGTAATTTGCCCACCATGGATGTTAGACTCAATGGTCTATCATTCTCAGCTTTTCCTTGCTGCCCTTCCTAAATAGAGGCACATCATTAACCATCTTCCAGTCTTCTGGCACCTCACATGTGTCTAATGAAGATTCATATATCTCAGCCAGGCTGCCTGCAATTTATTCTCTAGCTTCCCACAGTGCCCATTTATAATGCTTAGGACATCCAGCACCTTCTCGACTGTAGACATAAAATGCTGGAGTAACTCAGCGGGACAGGCAGCATCTCGTGAGAGAAGGAATGGGTGAATTTTTGGGTTGAGACCCTTCTTCAGACTGATTTCAGGGGAGTGGGCGGTACAGAGATAAAATGTAGTTGGCGACAATAAGACTGGTGGGAGAACTGGGACGGGGGAGGGAATGAGGAGAGAGGGAAAGCAAGGGCAACTTGAAGTTAGAGAAGTCAATGATCATACCGCTGGGGTGTAAGCTACCTCCTTGACCGTAATACGGACGCTCCTCAAGACATTTTCATTAAATTTCCCAAATCTTCATGTCTTTCTCCACAGTAGAAACAGAGGGGAAATACTCATTGAAGACCCTGCCCATCTCCTGTGGCTCCACATAGAGATGACCACTTTAGTTTAGAAGGAATTATATTTTCTCTCTAGTTACCTTCTTTCCATAATTGTATATAATATATTTCTGGATTTTCCTTTATATTACCTGTCAGAGCTAACTCCTGCCCCCCTTTTGCCCTTCTGATTTCCTTCTTAAGTATGCTCCTCAGTCCTGAACCCCCTGCAAGGATACACTTGATCTCAGCTGCCTCTACCTGTCTCATTCCTCCCATACTTCTTTAGTCAAAGGGTAGTTAATCTGTGGAACTCATTGCCACAGAGGGCTGTGGAGGCCAGGTCAGTGGATGTTTAAAAGGCAGGGATAGACAAATTGTTGATTAGAACGGGAGTTTTTTTTAATTATGGGTTAATAATTGGAAAGAAATTGATACTTAAATTTTGGAAAAATACAACCACACCAACTGTTAAAATGTGGATTAGGAATATGATGGACATAGCACGCCTTGAAGAAATGAGACTCCGACTAATAGATAAATATGACCAATTCTTAAAGAGTTGGTCTCCTTTCATCGACTTTTTGGAATCATGTGATGCAGCGGTGCCGTAAGGATTGCTGATTTCAGTTCATGACGCGGATAGAGCTACATCTCCGAATACAGATTTGAAAAATTTTCTTTTAAGGGGCCTTCTCTTCTATTTCTACTTTCCTCTTTCTCTCTTCCTTTTCTTATTTTTTATATACACACTTCACGTTTTTCTACTCTCTACCATCTATTTTTCCACTTTTTCCCCTTTCTATTGCTTTCTTTTTCTTGTTCTGCTTACTTCTTTCTTATAACATAAAACTAGAGGTTGTACATAGAATGGATTACGGTATTACATAGTTGGCACCTAAAATTAGGTGCCACTGTACTGTTTTGTGATGTATTAACTTCTAAAAAAAAAAAAAAAAAAAAAAAAAAAAAAAGAACGGGAGTCAAGGGTTATGGGGAGAAGACAGGAAAATGGGATTAGGTGACAGCAATCACCCATGATTGAATGGCGAAGTGGACTCGATGGAGTGGACTTATATTTCCTGACCAAAGCATATTTTTATTTCTAGTTCCAAATTCAGATGTTCTGTATATGTTTAGCCATGTTACGATGTCAAGTATGACCACTATAGCTCTCCACCCTCCTACTCT
The DNA here is from genome assembly GCF_028641065.1 of Leucoraja erinaceus. NCBI lineage: Eukaryota > Metazoa > Chordata > Chondrichthyes > Rajiformes > Rajidae > Leucoraja > Leucoraja erinaceus. The sequence continues at coordinate 41,908,352 of NC_073389.1, forward strand.
CACTATAAATCCTGTCGTAGTCATATCTACTTTGGTGTGTGTTTTTTTTAATAACCGGCGTACAGATACTTTCCTGTTTTTCATCTTGTTACAAGATTTTTCATGTGTTTTTCTGTACTTCTTAGGAATAACTGTTACAAGCAATACATTTTTTTTTAAGATGTCTATGAGATACTTTGTTCAGCTCACATCCTTAGTTGTAGAAACAGAATATTTTTATTCAGGCATAAAGAAATGTTAATAATCGTGTTTAATGTTATTCTTAATCCACTTTAACACACTGTCTAATTTCTAGTCTTATAAACTGCAGTACAGTAGCAGAGTTGATAAGAATGAATTTTAATGAACGATTTTCGATCAGATCATAGCTAGAAAGGCATCACTTTTAATATAATTAATATGTTGGTATTAACTAGCAACATCGAATGACTTAAGGAATTGATTTGGTGTTTGATTTAGGGAGTGTGTCACATCAAAAACAAAAATCTCAAACACCTTAGTTAGAAATCTAGGAGTTCTTTGACAATCCTGTTAATTAAATGTGGCATAATTTTGCAATGAATACATTAATCTCAATCTTATCACTTGGCAAATCAGTGCGAATGAAAACTTCTAAACTTCTAACTCCATGTACATTCCACTAGTTTTATCTTAAAAATATCACCAACATCAAGCAGGATATTACTATTATGTCCATATGTTTCATTGCTCTGTGTGATCAACTTCATACCGTTTTCTCAACACAGAATATAGAACAGTGCAACACGGGAACAGGCCCTTCAGCCTACAATGTCTGTGCTGAACATGATACCAAGTTAAACCAATCTCCTCTGCCTGCATGTGATCCACAGGCCTCCATTCCTTTTATGTGTCAATTTAAAAGTCCCTTAAATGCCACATTCGTATCTGCTTTCATCACCACCACCGGTAGTGCATTCCATCACCCTCTGTGTAAAAAAATGTGTCCCCTACATTTCTTTTAAACTTTCCGCCTATGACGTTAAAGTAATGCCTTCCATCCTTTGACATTTCCACCTTGGGAACAAGGTTCTGTTGTCTTCTCTATCTATGACTCTCGTGAGTGGCATGGTGGTGCAGTGGTAGAGCATGGGGCAACCAGAACTACACATAATACACCAAATGTAACCTAACCAAAATTTTACAAAATTGCATTATGTCTTCCAGACTGTCAATGCCCTGACGTACGAAGGCAAGTGTACCACATGTCTTATTTACCATTCTATTTACTTGTGTTGCAACTTTCAGGCAGCTATAGACTTAGATCCTGTGATTCCACTTTCCATCAATGCTGGTAGGAGCCATGCTATTAACTACAGACTGTCCCCTTATATTGACCCGTCAAGTGAAACATCCCACACTCACTCAGATGTGAAACACTCACTCATTCAGGGCGGTCACGGTGGCGCAACGGTAGAGTTGCTGCCTTACAGCGAATGCAACACCGGAGACCCGGGTTCAATCCCGACTACAGCTGCTGTCTGTACAGAGTTTGTACGTTCTCCCCGTGACCTGCGTGGGTTTTCTCCGAAATCTTCGGTTCCCTTCCACACTACAAAGACGTACAGGTTTCTAGGTTAATTGGCATGGTAAATATAAAAATTGTCCCTAGTGTGTGTAGGATAGTGTTAATGTGCGGGGATCGCTGGTCAGCGTGGACCCGGTGGACCAAAGGGCATGTTTCCGCGCTGTATATCTAAACTAAACTAAAAAAAACTAAATTAAGTTCCATTACTTCAGTAAATAAATTCTGGTACATTTGCAAGTATGATCACGGAAGCAAGGTTATTCTGAACTGCATATTGAGTGCCTTTCTACACATTATGTGTTAACGGGAGCATACATCTAATGGTAGAAAAGATGATGGATGATCTGTTGAATATGGCGGTTGCTGGAAGGTGAGAACAAGGAGAACAATATCATTATTCAGGGATGGAAATAGTTGAGAGAAATGAATACTTCAAATTTCATTGAAGTAATTGGTAATGAAACAGTTGAGATAAATTATTGGTGGAAAAAAAGAGAAGATACATTAAAAGCCTACAAGACAGCTTGGTGTCATCATTAGAGAACTAAAGATGTCAAATCATTCAACTTTGGTAAGGTAATTTTTCTTTTTTGAGAGTCACACTGGTTTACTCTTCCATCACTCCAATAGTCATTTCCATATCGTGCCTGTTTCTCACCTCCTCCCTTTACACCCATTCAAATGCTCTTTCCAGGAAGAACTTGGGCATTTTTCAATTTTGATGTAAGTATTGTCAATTCACAATACACTCCCAAATGGAAGACCAGATAAAGACAGGATGCACTTTGCTGATCACGAAGAAACACAAAATGTTGGAGTAACTCAGTGGGACAGGCAGAATCTCTGGATAGAAGCAAATGGGTGATGTTTCGGGTGTGGGTTCATTCTGCCAGTGAAAAATGTGTGGTTAGAGGTTTGGAAACCTTTGCCCTCTGAGTGTGGGACCAAACACACTAGCAGCTACACCCAAGGAAAATTTACCATTTCGCGGTCACAAACCCGCATGTATTTCAAGGTTTCAAGGTCAGTTTATTGTTAAACCAATTACAAAACTCCATACAGATAAGCAGCACTCATACAACCACAGAAAGTCAGGAAACATCCAACTTGGGGTCCACATCTGACTGTGATGTAAGTCAATAAAGTTCAACTCTATCGCTGCGCCAAACTGTGCTCCCAGAGAAAATCTGCGGTCACATTGTCAAACTCCGTACAGACAGCACTCATAGTCAGTCAGGATTGAACCTGGGTCTCTGATTCTGTAAGTCAGTAACTCTACCGCTGTGCCACTGTGCTGCCCTTCTGACATTGTCAATTTCATGTCATTGTTATGTCATGTTATGTCATTGCCATGCTGGTTACGTCATTTTCATTTCTCAGCCCACTCCTACATCTTTGTCCTTAATCTCAAAAGAATCTTAAGGAGCAGGACATCTTCATCCATTAAATAATTTACAATCTTTAAGATTCAATCATTTCATATCATGGGCATTTAACTTTGACAGAAGGTATAGGTAACAATTCTGCTGTACTTTGAAGCATTCCTGCAATCAACACTTTCTTCAACTGTTCCCTTGGTTCTTTCATTGTCACCAATCCTAACCCTTCCTGTGACTATCCATCATTTTCCTTGCCTCCATATTTGTTGTACTTCAAATATTCACCTAACATATTTCACCCCAAGTAGTTTAGTTTATTTAGTTTAGATATAAAGTGTGGAAACAGGCCCTTTGTACTACTGAGTCCACACCAACCAGCGGTCCCCACTCTTAATACCACCCTACACCCACTAGGGACAATTTTACATTCATACCAAGCCAATTAAACTGCAAACCTGTGCGTCTTTGGAGTGTGGGAGGAAACCGAAGATCTCGGAGAAAACACACGCTTGTCTCAGGGAGAACGTACAAACTCCGTACAGACTCCATAGTCAGGATTGAACCCGGATCTGTGGCACTATAAGGCAGTAGCTCTACCATTATGCCACCGTGCCACCCCTAGTATATAGTTGCATCCCAAACCGCATATGCCACAGAATTTATATTTGTATTTCATAAGCCTAGTGTCCACAGTATTTGTTTGAGCCTTAAGCATAAAGATCACTGACAGAACTGTACAACGATAGTTGTTTAATTCATGTATTTGCTTAATAAATGTATTTGTTTAATAAATGTATTTGCGAAAAGTGCAGTATTTGTGTAACAGACTATAATGTACTGAAGGCATTCATTCAGGAATTTGAAATGCATCTCTAGCCTAACAAATGTTCTCCCAATTAACTACAAGCAGAATTCTTCAGCTGAATATATGACTTCCCATTAGGTGTCTTAGGATTGAAGCTGAGAGGCATCAACCAAGCATCACTCATCGGCTGCTTCTGTAAGATTCAGATGTACTGTCAAGGGGACAGATCCAAAATTAATTAGCGTTAGAAGGTCAATGAATGATCAATTAACATATGTACGATGGCAGTCGCAAATTAGCCATGATCACTGAATGGAACCCATTTATGCTGCAAAAGCAGCTGAAGAAACAAATGCTTTTATATTTATGGATGCTCGGGAAACCAGCAATATTTTGAAAAGAAGTTAGACACTAAAAGCTGGAGTAACTCAGCGAGACATGCAGCTTCTCTGGAGAGAAGGAATGGGTGACGTTTTGGGTCGAGCCTTCTTCAGATTGGTTAGGGGCAAGGGAAATGAGAGGTATAGACAATGATGTGGAGAGATAAAGAACAATGAATGTAAGATATGCAAAAAAGTTACGATGATGAAGGAAACAGGCAATTGTTGGCTGTTTAGTAGGGTGAAAACGAGAAACTTGTACAACTTAGGTGGGGGAGGGATAGATAAAGAGGGAATACCGAGGCCAACTAAAGTGAGAAAAATCAATATTCATACCGCTGGGCTGTGAGCTGACATGACATGCTGTTCGTCCAATTTGCATTTAGCTTCACTCTGACAATCGAGGAGAACTACGATAGACAGGTCAGTGTGGGAATGGGAAGGAGAATTAAAGTGTCCGGCAACCGGGAGATCAGGTAGGTTCAGGCGGGCTGAGAGAATGTGCCGCAATACGATCGTCCAATATTTGGAACACTTGATTTAGGAGCAGCAGTAGGCCAATCAGCCATTGAACACACTCTACCAATTAATGAAATCATGGTTGGTCTGACTGTAATCACAATTTCACATTCCTCTCGACCTCAACCTTTCACTCTTTGCTTATCATTAGAACCAGGATGTTTAGGCACTAAAATACTCTGAAATAGGCGTGCAAAAAGGCATTATAAAATTACAAAAATGGCAAGAGAAAGGCATTTATTGACAAAAAAGGGCATAAAAAGGCATTTATTTCCACCACCAAAATATGGTTTAAAATGATAATATAAAGGTATACTACATTAAATCACCACAGTTGCCTGGTTGCACATAATTACTAGCATTTTTTTCAAATTATCTGGTGTTAAACTATGCCGTCTGTCAGACAGAATATGCTTTAGTTGTGAAAAACTTCTTTCCACCTCAGCTGAGGTCACTGGTGCATACCCGAAACAAGCTACAGACTTGTTACAAGCTACAAAACAAGCTACAAGCTACAAGCTACATTCATGTCAATATATTGTGCATTACAACTACCTTTGAGAACTTTAGCTATGGTTTCTATTTGCAGCATAATCTCTAATTTTCTGCACAACAATGTTGAAGTCAGCATAATTTTTCCATAATGATGACTCGCTTGGTATATGTTCCTCTCTGTATTTCTCTAAAAAAAAACTCTGAGAGATTTGTTTTCCAATTTCCACAGTGGAATTCCAGCATCAATTAATGCCTTGCACAGATCACTCGAAAACTCAGATGTTCGACTGGAGCCAGCAGTAAATGTAATGAGGAGACAAGCTTGGGTATTTTGCTTGGGTTGTCTACACCCCAGCGGTATCAACATTGACTTTTCTAATTTTGGATAGTCCTTGGCTTCTCCCTCCTCCCCCTTCCCAGCTCTCCTCGTAGTCCTACTGTCTCCGCCTCTTCCTTTCTTTTTCCTGTCCCCCCCCCACATCAGTCTGAAGAAGGGTCTCGACCCAAAACGTCACCTATTCCTTCTCTCCATAGCTGCATCACCTACTGAGTTTCTCCAGCAATTTTTGTCTACCTTTGATTTTTCCAGCATCTCCAGTACTTTCTTAAATTGATGTTGGAGAAGACTGAACCAGTGGCAGCAGCACGAACGAATGAATGACCGACGGCACTCCCGGTTTCGCCCCAGTGGTGGAAGTTTTTTTTAAAGATATACTATGTTAACACGTTAATAATAACATTAATATTAATGTGTTAACATAGAAAACATAATTGTAATCACGGTATAACTAGAGAAAAGAGCATGACCTTTTAGCTAAATGGCAAAAAAGGCTGATTTAGGCACTCAATCCAGACAAAGGCATTATCCTAATGAAATCATCAAAAATGGCATGAAAAGGCACATGACATTTATGGCAAAATCCTGGCTCTACTGATCATAAATCTATCTACCTCTGCCTTAAAAATATTCAATGTGCCCTTTGAAGAAAACTTTCAAAGATTTGCATAATTTTGAGAGGAAATATTGTCTTTATTTGTTTTTAAATAATTGACCCTTCCCTTTTAAAATGTATATATCTTGCTTCGCAATACACAAAACTAATAGACCTTCAACCTAAATGTAGCTGTTGCTTCAATTCTATTACATGTTTAGGAAGGAACTGCAGACCAACCATGCTGGTTAAAACCAAAGATAGACACAAAAGTCTGGAGTAACTGAGTGGGTTAGGCAACATCTCTGGAGAAAAGGAATAGGTGATGTTTCGGGTTGAGACCCTTCTTCAGACTGAGAGTCAGGGGAAAGGGAAACAAGAGATATTGATGGTGTTATGGAGAGGTATAGAACAAATGAACGATATGCAAAAAAAGTTGTGATATGATACGATACAATACGATATGATAGAACCTTATTTGTCCCAGGAGAGAAATTAATCTGCCAACGGTCATAAAACACAACAAGATACATGAAACATGAAATTAAAGTGACGAGTGGAAAGGATTGGGGATATGCAAAGATTGGGTAGGGGGATTGGAGTCAGTCGGCCCCATGACAGAAGGGGAAAGAGTCATATAGTTTGATAGCCACAGGGAAAAAGGATCTCCTGCGGCATCTTGGTGGAACCAGTCTGTTGCTGAAGGAAGGTACTCCTCAGGTTGACTAGCGTGTAATGGAGGGGGTGAGTTATATTGTCCAAGATGCTCTACAGTTTGAGGAGCATCCTCTCCTCCAAGACCAAACTCCCATAAATCCAACTCCACCCCCAGGACAGAGCCAGCCTTCGTGATGAGATTGTTAACGCTGTTGGTGTCTGTGATCTTTGCCCTGCTGCCCCAGCACATGACAGCGAAAAAGATGGCACTGACCACCTCCGACTGGTAGAACATCTACAGCATCTGCAGATATTGAAGGAGCGGATCCTTCTCAAAAAGTACAGCCGGCTCTGCCCCTTCTTGTACAGGGCTTCAGCGTTCCAGGGCCAGTCCAGTTTACTGTCCAGGTACATTCCAAGGTACTTGTACTGAAGGAAACAGGCCATGTTATATAGTAGGAATACATTTGTTTTTTGTAAATCAATTAAAAGGATCCAGATAATAAACAGAGAATAATATCAAACTGAAAGGTCAGAGAGTCAGAGCATCATGCAGCATGGAAACAAGGTCAACAGCCCGCTGTATCCATGCCAACCTGTGGGGACTCATTCATATTAATCCCATCTCCCAGAACGTGGCCCATGGCTTTCTATGCTGTGGTGATTTAAGTGCTCTAAATCATCTAGATTTATTTACCTCTAATATGGGGAAACATTTCCTTGCAGTCCATCTCTCTACATCCCTCATTATTTCATTTACCTTAATCATGTCTCTTAATCGCCACTCCGGTTAAAACACCCCTAACGTCTCATGTCTCTCCTCGTAACTGAAATGCTCCATGCCAGACAAAATCCTGGTGAATTTCCTTTGCACCATTTCCAGTGCAATTGCATCTTTCCTATCGCATGATGGCCAGAACTGTATGCAGTACTCTGCATGAGATGTGAAAAATGGTTTATAAAGTTGGAGCTTAAACCCCCCCCCCCCCCCCCCCCCCCCCTTCCCCATCCCCTGCTCTTATAGTCAATTCTTAGAGTGATGAAGGCAAGCATCCCAATATGCCTTCTAAAACACGCTACTACTTTCCAAAGAATCTTTGCACTTGTATAGCGAGAAGTCCCTGTACCTCACCGCTCCCTAAGACCCTATGGTACATGTCCTGATAATAATATTCTGAAAATGTATCATTTTATCCGGATTAAATTTACCATTGCTCAGCCCATTTTACCAACTCATAGATATCACCCTGTAGCCAGAGACTATCAACAGCAATATTCATGTCGTCTTCAAGCTGACTGATCAAGCTTCTGGTACTGTTTATGAAATTCTTTTGAAATGCTGTCACTATTATTACTTACTTTATGCATTCAGAATTATTTAATTGGTCATAAAGTAATCTTGGATCTCTTAAGGTTGTGGAGGCCGCTTACTCTAAATCCTAGAAGTTCCTCCCCTGTAGCACCTTGAGAATACTTTCTCCAGAAGTTCTTCAATTGTTCCAAAGTGATGGGTTGCCATCTTCTTAAAGATAATTGGACTGGGGAATAAGTGGGGGGCTAGCTGGTAGCACCAAGATCCAGAAAAATGAATAAATAAACAGATATATTATTAGCATATTATTAGTATATTCAGATACAAGAGTCTGAAGTGTCCTGAACCAAAATACCATCTATCCATTCTCTCCAGAGATGCTGCCTGGCCCGTTGTGTTACTCCAGCACTTTGTGTTTTACTCAAGATTTCAGCAATTGCACCAACCAAAGTGTGGTCTTGACCTACCATCTCCCTCATTGGGGACTCTCGGCTTTCTTGAATCGGACTTCACCGGCTTTATCTTGCACTAAACATTATTCCCTTTATCCTGTATCTGTACACTGTGGAAGGTTCGATTGTAATCATGTATAGTCTTTGCACTGACAGAAACATGACAATAATAAACTAAACTATACAAAAATAAATATATCAAAGGTAGATACAAAATGCTGGAGGAACTCAGCAGTACAGGTAGCATCTCTGTATATAAGAAAATGTGGGACATTTCGGGTTGAGACCCTTCTTCAGACTGAGAGTCAGGGGAGAGGGTGACACAAAGATAAGGAAATGTAAGGTGTGAAAACAAGACATTAAAGGAGATGGCGCTCAAGGAAAATGTAGAATAGATCATTGTTAGCTATAAGATGACAACGAAGCATACAGAGATAAAATTTAACCAGGGGGACAGTCAGACTGGTTGGAGAACCAGGAAGGGTGGGGTGGGGGGTGGGGTGGATGGAGTGAGAGGGAAAGCAAGGGTTACTTGAAGTTAGAGAAGTCAATATTCATACCGCTGGGGTGTAAGCTGCCCAAGCAAAATATGAGTTGCTGTTCCTCCAATATTCACTGGCCCTCACTCTGACAGTGGAGGAGGCCCAGGACAGAAAGTTCAGTATGGGAATGGGAGGGGGAGTTAAAGTGTTGAGCAACCGGGAGATCAAATAGGTTTAGGTGGACTAAGCAGAGGTTCAGCGAAACGATCGCTGAGTCTACGCTTGGTATCGCATGCAAGTTCTGTTACAATAGGCAATCACATTTATTACACACAAAATGACTGACGAGGAAACTAATAGTTTCTTCAATCTAGACTAAACATGCACAAAAATGAATATTTTTTTAGAAGTATGTGTTATGTTTTACTGGACGTATATTTTGCTTCAAGCAACTTTCTTTCGCATTTTAGATTGACTGGACACTTTGAGATTAAAGTATGAAGTTATTCCCATGAACACTAAATTGCCGTTGGTTTCTCTCAAGGAAACTTTCCTTTTAGGCATATATTTCAAAACTCAATTACATATAGAGCAAAGTGCTCCTTCAGAGTTGATCACAAACTTGTCACTGACTCAGTGATAACTATGATGGTTTGATGTACTATTTCTCTGCACAAATGATACTTTAGTCATTAGAGCACAGCAATTGAGAATGCTAGGATTTACTACTGAGCACATTAGGTAATAAAGTGTTATTTATAAGCTGTGACTTTTTAGATCAATCAAAGCAAACTTGAAACCAAATTACTGCTTTCAATAAATTTACGGTAAAAAAACAGATGCAAGTGAGAAGTGATTGAAAATGTGGAGAAAGCACTAATGGACTATTTATCAGTGCATGGCACCATTCTGAGGATTTCTTCTCTCAAAATCCATTAACTTGTAAGAAATATAATTGAAGTAAAAACTATTTGTTCTTTCTGAAGGGCAGTCTTGGTAAATTACGGCAAGTTATACAGCTTTGGAGTGTGTGCAATAAAACAGAAAGTGCTGCAAATTCTTTGCGTGTGAGGCAGCTTCTGGGTGGAGAGAAACAAGGTGACTGTTCTAGTTTGATGGGTCTGCAGTATTTTGTTACAGTAGGACTGGAAAATCACTCTACAACACTGTTAGATTGGGCGTCATCTAAAAGTATATCTTGACGAGTCGTGGAGCATCTTGTAGAACTGATCCCGTATGTCACAACAGAGATGTGATCAATATTGCAGAATCAGAATCAGAATCAGAATCACACTTTATTCGCCAAGTATGTTTTGCAATATACAAGGAATTTCATTGGCCAGGCCAGTAATACAATTAAAAGTAACAGATCACTCAAAAACACATTTTAACATGAACATCCACCACAGTGACTCCTACACATTCCTCACTGTGATGGAAGGCGAAGTAAAGTTTAAGTCTTTCCCCTTAGTTCTTCCTCAGTCGTGGGCCTCAAGCCCCCATTGACGAGATGATCTTAACTCCTGTAGCTGGCGGTGTTCAGGCCCTCCGCGTCGAGGTGATCAGCTCCTGCATCGGGGGATGTCAGCTCCCCCGCGCCGGGCGATCGAAACCTCGCCTTGGGGCTGGTCGAACCTTCCGCGACGTTGGAGCTCCCGACTCGGCCTCACCCGAGACTGCGAGCCCTTGATGTTGATTCCACGGTGGTCACGGTAGGAGCGATCCCAGGCAAGGGATCAGCCCCGCGATAGGACTCAAAGTCAGTCCGAGGAGGCTTCCAGCTCCATCGATGGTAGGCCGCAAAGCCCGGAGAATGTGATCCGAAAATTGATCACATCGCCAGGAAGGTAAGAACCTGAAAAAAAAGTTTCCCCTGATCCCCTCCCCCCTCCCCCCACATAAAACAAACCGAAGAACATTAAAACAAAACTTTAACAAACTAACAAATAACAAAAAGAGTGAAAACACAACCAGACTGCCGGAAGGGCTGCCATCTCGCCGGCGCCCCTGGTGGTCTTAATTGAGGAGGTGACAAGGTTATGTTTGCAGCTTTATTGAAGATAATAAGGTAATGAGGACATAAGAAAAAGACCCATCAAGTCTACTCCGCCATCCAATCATGGCTGATCCATCTATCCCTCCGAATCAAATGTTCTCCCCATAACCTCTGACACCTGGACTAATCAAGAATAATAACTTTTGTTTTTGCCAATATTTATGGGTGGATTCATAAAGGTTGGAATTTGGGCAGTTTGTCAGTTGAGCAACATAACAGAGTTAAGTTTAGTTGAGTTTAGAGATACAGCCTGGAAACAGGCCCTTTGGACAACCAAGTCCACACTGACCAACGATCCCCATACACTAGCTCCATTTTACATGCTAAGGACAATTTACAATTTTACCAAAGCCGATTAAACTACAAAGTTGTACGTCTTTAGGGTGCGGGGGGGAACCAGAGCATCCGGAGAAAACCCATGAGGTCACGGGGAGAACGTACAAATTCCGTACAGACACGATCGAACCGGGATCTCTGGCGCTGTAAGGCAGCAACTCTACTGCTGCGCCACCACATTGCCCAATGATTGATATTAAGTGATAAAGAGGGATTATCACTTTTTCAGAGGGAACTGACCCCACACCTGCAAATGTTTTTTGGAAAATGGCTGCTTATTGGTAAGAAAGGGAAGAGGGTGAGATTGGATCATTGGGAGGGAGATCTGTGAGGTAATAGAAGATAGACACAAAATACTGGAGTACCTCAGCAGGACAGGCAACATCTCTGGAGAGCAGGAAAAAGTGGTGATTCGTGCCAAGGCCCTTCTTCAGACTGAAGAAGGGTCTCGACCCGAAACGTCACCTATTCCTTCTCTCCAGAGATGCTGCCTGTCCTGCTGAGTTACTCCAGTATATTGTGTCTATCTTCGGTCTAAACCAGCATCTGCAGTTCCTTCCTGCACATATGAGGTAATGGAGTTGTGTGGCATGGGAATATGCCTTTGTTGACATTGCTCTAGCTGCAATTGGCAGAGAAAAGTCAAGTAATAATATTTTGGATTGAATTGATTTCTCTGGAGTATTTTAAACTTGGGGCGACTTGATAGAAATACATAAAAGTACCAGAAGCACCGAGGGAGTGTATAATCTCTCTTTTTCCCAGGGTGATAGGATATTTGTGATTCCTAATCAAATATTTAAAAGCATATCTTTAAGTTAAGAGATGATAAGTTTAAAATAAATGTATGAGTTCTGTCTTTGATTTGGATTACATATAGGCAGTTGTTCATTTTAAATTGGCACTATATTCAGCACAGACATTGTGAGCCAAGGAGTCTGTTCCAGTGCTGTACTGTTCTGGATTTTAACTCTGTTGAAATGGACAATGGAGGAGATACTTTGAGGAGAGTTAGGGAGAATGGGGTAGGAAAGTGCACCATCGTTGTGGATGCAAGTTACGATTTTAATGTAAGTGTTTCCAGGTTTGTGAAGCCAGAATGAATAATGCCCACTGTGACAAATGATGATAACTCCTGATAGAAGTAAACGGAAATTCTAATTTGGAATGAACTTGATAATTGCCCAGTCAGGTTGTCGAGGGAGAGGACATCAAGGCAGGGCAATAGAAAGTTGGGTGGGGGCAGTTATGAGGGAGCAGAAAATCCAACAGAAGACATTCTGTGGCCTTCTGGTACAACAAAACGTTACTAACTATTTACAACAGAAGATCCTGTATGGCATCATTACAGTGCCAGAGACCCAGGTTCGACCCTGACTATATGTGCTGTCAGTACAGAGTTTATACCATGTGGGTTTTTATTGGGTGCTCTGGTTTCCTCTCACACTCCAAAGACGTACAGGTCTGTAGTTTATTTGGCTTCAGTAAAGATTGTAAATTGTCCCTAGTGTGTAGGATCATGCTAGTCCACAGGTGATCGCTGGTCGGCATGAATTCGGGGGCCGAAGGACCTGTTTCCGTGCTGTATCTCTCTAAGCTCTAAACTCTAAAGATCCTTGCTGGTATTTGACAATGTGACCCTCCACACATGCTGCCTTCCACCACTCTTCATTGAAAACTATCAGCACATTCTTTACCTCCTCATGTGTTTTTCTGACTTCCTTTATGATGCATCTGTTCCATTCACCTCTTGATAGCGGGTGGCACATTCTAGTCTGAAAATGAATTAATAATTTTTTTTCCATGAATTTCCTATTAGCTTTGACTATCATTCGCCAATCATAATTCTTGACTGACTTATAAACGAAGGCAACTCCATCTAATGCCTTCATAATCTTACGGCTTTCCCTACAGGACCCCTTTCAATTCTCTCATTTTGAAGTGAACGAATTGTGATGTGTTTGATCTTATTTGATCCAAAAGATATTCCCAGAGTAGGGGTATCAAGAACCAGAGGACATAGGTTTAAGGTGAATGGGGAAAGATTTAATAGGAACCTGATGGGTAACTTTATTACACAAAGGGTGGTGGGAGTATGGAACAAGCTGCCAGAGGAGGTAATTGTGGCTTGTACAATCAAAACATTTATGAAACATTTAGACAGGTACATGGATAGAATACACAAATGGTGGTGGGTGTATGGAACAGGCTGCAAAATGAGGTCGTTGAGGCTGGGACTATCCCAATGTTTAAGAAACAGTTGGACATGGATCGGACAGGTTTGGAGGGATATGGACCAAACACAGGCAGGTGAGACTAGTGTAGCTAGGACCTGTTGGTCGGTGTGGGCAAGTTGGGCCGAAGGGCCTGTTTCCACTCTATATCACTCTATGACTCTTTGACTATGACCATGATAGTTTTAGAGGGATATGGGCCAATAGTAGGCATGTGGGATTAGTGCAGATAGGACATGTTGGTTGGATTGGGCAGGGAGGGCCAAAGGGCCTGTTCCCATGCGGTATAATTCTATGACTATGAGATATAGCTGGTTGTTATTTGCATTATTATAGTTTATTTATTTCATGGTTATCACTTTCCCCCATTAATTATTTCATGTATTTGCTTATATAATGTTTTCTCAACCTGTACACGCTTTCGCATTATTCGGTAATCTACAATAAAACCCTATTAGCGTTAGCTGGCTCTTGTCATTTATCTTAATCTGTGGATGTTGCTTCTAACCTCTTCATCATGATCTTTTTTCCTACTGGTGTAATATTAATTCTAATTAGTTCTTGACACCAGTGCTCTTCTTGCCTCCCTAAACCTTTCTAATTACTGCAACATGCAAAACTTGTCGGTCTTTGTGTGCCAAACATCCCATCAGAGCAGCAGGGTGGCACAGCGGAACTGTTGCTGCCTTACAGCGCCAGAGACCCGGGTTCGAACCTGACCGCCGGTGCTGTCTGTACGGAGTTTGTACGTTCTCCCTGTGACGGTGTGGGTTTTCTCCAGGTGCTGCGGTTTCCTCCCACACTCTAAAGACTTGTAAGTTTGTAGGTTATTTGGTGTCGGTAAATTTTACCAAGTGTCTAGGATAGCGCTAGTGTATGGGATAATTGCTGTTGGCGCAGACTTTGTGGGCCGAAGGGCCTGTTTCTGCGCGGTGTATCTCTAAACTAAACTAAACTATATCCGACTCTGGAAAGTATTTCCTCCACCATCTGTTTTGTTTCGGGTGCCCTACGTGTTGGTGCACGGGCTACTTAATTTGTCTTTAGCTGTCAGCCCATCTCCGTTATTTTTAGCATTCATTTAGCAGTTCTGATTTCCAGTGGTATTTTCGTCCGAGAATCTGATCTATGAGTCTGATCACTTATGGGCAGGCGTGGCCAGGTCCAATGGTCTGGAGAAAGCTAGCTGTTCCAATAATGTAGCCTCCAGGGAAGATTACACTCAGCATCCCTGGAGCTACTGGGCCGCTCTCTCGGCTCCAGCCGAGCGCTGACCCTCATTATAGAGTTGATGCTTCATTCCCCTTAGGGCAAATGGAAATGGACAGTAAATACTGCCTTGCAAGTACCACCTTCAACTGAAGAACAGGAAACATGTTTACTGCCTTCTGATTGTCTTCTTTTCTCTGTTTAATGCTTTTTTGCACTTTTAAAAAACCTTTTGCTCAATCTATTCACTTCCTGATGTTAAGCTTATTTGTTAGTAGAGTATTTTCAGTGGTGCTCGGAGGTTTATTCAGCATTAAGCACATACATACATGCGGGAAGTCGTATTTACAGCAGTACCTAATGATAATTGGTTGGAGATGTGGACATTTTGCAGGGTGAACTCTGCTTTACAAAACCAAATACTCATTAAAAACAACCAGTTTTTATATATCGTTCACTCCCTTGAGGTGACAATGTCCCTTTAGTACGTTATCTTATCGTTAGTATCACTCTTGCTTCACATAATTGCCATACAACCAAGTCAAACTCTTAATTATCCATCTACCTTTGTTTCTGTATCATTGGTACCAATTAAAACAGAAGATGCATGCCTTGATGGTCTCCTTTGCTGATATAATTGTTTCCCCCACTTTGCTTTCAAATGATTAAAGTTCTTTGAAACTCTTGTAACCAGTTTACAATGAGATGTCTTTAATTAAGTCGTCAGTTACTTCATTCTGAAACTGACCGTTTCCTCCAGGATTACTGTGCTCAAATGCCGAGTGGTAATTTAAATTGACTTATACTTTCCTGTTTAAGATGTAAAGGGTAAAGGTTAATATTACTCCACTATAAAAAGAAATCAATAGCAGTATAGCATTAATTGTCTTTGGGAAGGTCAGTGCTGTGTCTGTCGCCTATTTTGCATTGCCGTTCTCTCCAAAACAGCGGGACTGCACAGTGGTAGAGTTGCTGCCTCACAGAGCCGGACACCCAGGTTCGATCCTGACCACGGGTGCTGTCTGTGCTGAGTGTGTACGTTCTCCCAGTAACTGCGTGGGTTTTCTCCGGTTTCATGTCACATTCCAAAGACGTGCAGGTTTGTACGTTAATTGGCTTTGTTAAAGATTGTTCATTGTCCGTAGTTTGTAGGATGTGGAAGTGGGACAACATTGAATTGAATTGAATACCTTTATTGTCATTCAGACCTTGCGGTCTCCCAGGTCTCCTTACGGTCTGAACGACATTTCGTGCCTGCAGTCATACAATACAATAAACAACAATAAACACAAATTAACATCCACCACAGTGAGTCCTCCAAGCACCTCCTCACTGTGGTGGAGGCAAAAATCTTAGAGCTGCAGTCTCTTCCCTCCTCTTCTCCCTCTGCGCTGAGGCGATTCCCCACCGGGCGATGGCACAAACAGTCCCGCGGCTCACCGAACCCCACAAACGGGCCGGTTCAAACACCGCGGCCCGGGTGGTCGAAGCTGCCGCCCTCCAGTCCAGCGGACGCAGCCGCTGGCCCGCGGCTAAACCCCGGACTCAGGTCACCGCCGCCAGAACGCCGTCCCAGCCACCGGAGCACCGTTCCAGCCCCGAGCCGGATCGCCCTCACGTGAGTGCAGTACCTCCCTCGAGCTGGGCCGCTCTGACTGGAGCGCCATTCCACCTCGAGCTGGGCCGCTCCGACGAGAGCGCCGTTCCACCTCGGGCTGGGCCACTCCGACGGGAGTCTCAGCCCCTCGCCAGGACCCCTCACGGGAGCATCAGTCTCGGGAGCAGCGATCAGCCCCCGAGCCGCCACCCTCACGGGAGCGTCACACCCCCTCACGGGAGCGAGCCCAGGGCAAGTCCTGACTGGCTCTGCCTCCGGAGCCTCGAGGTCGCCAGCTCCGCCATTAGGCCTCAGCGCAGACGGAGGCAGCGAAGAGGGATACGACAAAAAAGTCGTATTCCCCCAAAGGGAGAGACAGCAAGCCCCGTTTCAACCCCCCCCCCCCCCCCCCCCCCCCCCCCCCCCCCCCACATAAACACAACCTAAAAACCGAAAACACAACTAGACAAAACGAAAAAAAAACAACACAAAAAAGCAAAGACAAACGGACTGCAGGCGACCAGCCGTTCACCAGCCGTTCACCAGCGCCGCCACTTCCGGTTCATGTAACCAAGAATAACATAGAACTAGTGTACGGGTGATCGGTGGATGTCATGGAATCGATGGGCTGAAGGGCCTGTTTCCATGCTGTATCTCTAAACTAAACTAAACTAAGCAAGGCACCAGGGTGGAGCTACCAAAGTAACATACTCCATTGAAGATAGTCAACACTCAACTGGCAATGGCAGCTGGTACATCCATGTCCTTAATGGTATGATTACCATTACAGTCCTTAATGGTATGATTACATTATAAGGTCTGAAGGTCATAAGGTCATAAGTGATAGGAGTAGAATTAGGCCATTTGTCCCATCAAGTCTACTTTGTCATTCATTCATGGCTGATCTATCTCTCCCTCCTAACCCCATTCTCCTGCCTTCTCCCCATAACCTCTGACACCTGTACTAATCAAAAATCTATCTATATCTGCCTTAAAAATATCCACTGATGGACCTACAGCCTTCTGTGGCAAAGGATTCCACAGGTTCCCCACCCTCTGACAAAAGACATTTTTCCTCATCTCCTTCCTAAAAGAACGTTGCTCTATCCAAGCCTTTCACATTCTTACATAGGCCATTAATTCCCCTTAAATATGAAAAAATCTTTCTCAATATAAACCACCTACAAATATTAAATTATAGTTGATTAACTTCTTCAGAACATATTCAATTTTACGATAAGTAATTATTCTCGGAAAAATCAAAATCAAAATTTTAACCTACTATAAATTTACTGATTTCTTCCGTTTTTCTGACTATAATTCTACTCAATAAACCCAACAGCTAAATAATATGCAAATATGCATAATTCCCATATCTCACTTCTCTGAACAAGTTTCATCCTCCTTGTACCCTGTGCTGCAATACTTACCTTAACTAGGCATGATCATAAACATGGAGGCACAAAGATGGTGCAGACACTGGAGATAGACACAGAATGCTGGAGTAACTCAGCGGGTCAGGCAGCATCGCTGGAGAAGATGACTAGGTGACGTTTCGGGTGGAGACCCTTCTTCAGGCAGAGTCTTGAAGAAGCGTCACGACGCGAAACGTCACCTATTTTCCTCACATATTCCAAAGACATGCAGGATTATAAGTTAATTGGCTTATGCAAAGTTCCCCTATTGTATATGATGCAAAATATCTAGTGTACGGTAATCAGCATCTCTGGAGAAGAGAAATATGCACATTTCAGGTCGAGAGCCTTCTTCATGCTGAAATGGGTCATCAGCCCGAAGAAGGGTCACGGCCCGAAACATCGCCAATTCTTCTTCTCCAGAGGTGCTGCCTGACCCGCTGAGTTACTCCAGCATTTTGTATCTATCTTCAGTGTAAGCCTGCATCTGCAGTTCCTTCCTATACATTTTGACTGCAGGCGTGGAATCTGGAGCAAAAAGAAAACTGCTGGAGGAACTTGGTGACATGTTGCGGGCAGAGAGATAGATGGTTGATGCTTCGTGACACTCTGTCCCAGGATAATCATAAATGTTATTCATGAAATATTCTTTCTATCACTAGTACTGCACCAGCAGGAGGCTAGCAGTTAACTGAGGGTTCCCAAGAGACCAGGGCCCTTGCGCAGCTGAACTCAGCACCTGGGCCAGTAGATCGTGGTTTCAAGGGGAGCCTGCCAAGCCAGTCCCGTGCCCAAAGACCAAGAGATCTGGAGGATGGAGCCACCAGAGCAACAGGGGTCATAAAATAATGATAGAACAATATACCTACCTATCTATTCATTATACCCCTCCTTTGTCTCTAAGGCACCATGGACTATGAGACACTTAAATAAAACAAATAATGAATTTACCTTAATTTTACAACAGAAGTTGCATTTCATGCATGAGCAGACCGGAGGCTGGTCAACGAGTTGACCTTGGAAGTCCCGACGAGGGTCAGATTGGCTGCTGCTCCCGGGCAGAGGCACCAACCCCATCATCCAATGCGAGCCTCTGAGAGGAGTCCAATGGCACCAGAACAGTCTGCCTAGGCCACTGGGGGGCTGGGATACCAGCCCGCAAAGTCGGCCGCGGAAGTCATAAGGTCGTAAGGTCATAAGGAATAGGAGTAGAATTAGGCCATTCGGCCCATCAAGTCTACTCCGCCATTCAATCATGGCTGATCTACAGATTCACCACCCTCTGACTAAATATATTTCTCCTCATCCAAAAAGAACGTCCTTCAATTCTGAGGCTATGACCTCTAGTCCTAGACTCTCCCACTAATGGAAACATCTTCTCCACATCCACTCTATCCAAGCCTTTCACTATTCTGTATGTTTCAATGAGGTCCCCTCTCATTCTTCTAAACTCCACCAAGTACTCCAGCGCTGACAAACGCTCATCATAGGTTAACCCACTCATTCCTGGGATCAATCTTGTAAACATCCTCTGGACCCTCTCCAGAACCTGTACTCATCCTTCCTCAGATATGGTGCCCAAAATTGCTCACAATATTCCAAATGCGGCCTTACCAGTGCCTTCAGTGCCTCAACAAGTCGTCTGTGGGAATGGACGAGTGGTGGCGCCATCTAGTGTGACAGCCTCGCCAGCAGCTATTCGTCTTTTCATCCTTTTTTAAATTTTTTGGTCTGTTTGAAAGTTTTGTTTTGGAGGTCTTTTAGTCTTTTAGTCTTTTTTATGTGGGGGGTGGGAACTGTTTTTCTCAGTCACTACCTGGTCGAGGATACGCCTTTCCTCCGAGCCGCATTTTCGCCCCCTCCTTTGGATTGGTGCGGCCTTTCTTGCCGGAGACCGGCCAGAGCTTCAGCAGCGGCGCAGCACTGAAGTACCATCGCAGAGCGGGCGATGCCTTACCGGGATCGCCGTGTTGGAGCTCCGGCGTGTTGGGACTGCTGACTTTAACATCGTGGAGCTGTGGTTTGCGGAGCTTCCAGCTACGGGCGACGCTGACTTTTAACACCGTGGAGCCTGGGATCACCAGCGTTGAATCTCCGCCCAGGTCGGCCTGTGGACTTCGGGAGCAGCGGTCTCTGGTAGGAGGCGGCCGATTCGGAAACTCCAAGTCGCTGAGAGTGTTCTCTGTTCCAACGCCGGAGCTTCATCATCCCGGCGAGGGGCCTGAAACATCAGGCCGTCATTGCGGCAACTGTGGAGGCCTCGATAGGCCCCGACCACAGGTTAACGGGAGAAAGATGACTGGACTTTGTTGCCTTCCCTCACAGTGGGAAACGTTGATTCCGCTGTGGGGGGATGTTTTACGTTTTATGTTAAATTCTATAGTGTTGTGTTTATCTTATTTGTGTGCTGCATGGTAACTCAAATTTCACTGCACCAATTGGAGTATGTGACAATAAATGTCCTTTGTCCTTTGGATCCACCGGCTCCGACCAGGCAGGAGTTCCAGAGTCTCGGCGGCAGGGGGCAAACTCGACTCACCGATTGGCCACGGAAGCCCCAATGAGGTGACCTCACCCAGCCTAGGCACCACATCTTCGGAGAGACTTCTGGGTGTGAACTTCAAGTGTGATTTCATATTTCTGTCTGGATTAAAGGAGGCGCCGGAGCATCAGCTGCTGGGAAATTGGGAATGGACCTGTACATTCTTATTGAATTTCACGTGGAGTAGAGTAGTTCTACTTGGCTTCCTATTCAGTACAGACATTGTGGGCCGAAAGGCCTGTTCCTGTGCTGTACTGTTCTCCGGTCTGTGATTTACTTCCACTCCGGAGAAGGTAGGCGTTGTGGATAGTTTGTGAGATGGTTTGCCCCTGTTGTCACTTCCACTGCGCTTCTGCGTGCTCTCAATTTCATCTCAAATGTTCTGTCCCCACTTTATGTGTCAGAGTTATAGAGCTATACAGCACAGAAACAGGCCCTTCTACTCAACCCATCCATGTTGACCGGTGGTGCAGCGGTAAAGCTGCTGCATTACAGCGCCAGGGACCCGGGTTTGATCCTGACTACAGGTGCTTGTCTGTACGGGGTTTGTACGTTCTCCCGGTGACCTGTGTGGGATTTCTCCGGAACCTCCAGTTCAAACACATATAGGTTTGTAGATAATTGGCTTGGTATAAATGTAAATTGTCCCTAGCCTGTGTAAGATAGTGTTAATGGGTGGGGATCGCTGGTCGATGCACACTCGGTGGGCCGAAGAGGCAGCTTCTGCGCTCTATCTTTAAGCTAAACTAAACTAGGCCCAATTGCCTTCCCCTGGCTAATATCTCCCCAACCTAATCCCTTATTTGCCACATTTGTAAAAGCTACTAGGCTTACTCAGCTTTCTATGCACATATATTTTTACACCCATAACTTTGCACCACTTACATGTCCTCACAACTGCAATACAGCAGTGTCTCGGAGCTCTTCAATAAATTGTGTAAATTGCTTCCTCAAACTCTGCCAGATTACTTTAAAGCTAAAGAGTACTTTAGGTAATCTTATATTAAAGCGTCTCGCTCCGTGTACAAATGGTGCTGATGACATTTGTAGGGATTGATGTCTTCACTCAGTTTCAATGGTCATGAAAGTTTTTAACACAGTTTATACCCTTGACAGCTGAACTAATAAACTATTGGGAGATTTCTATTATATTATGTTACTTAAGTAGCTTGTTAGTTGTTTGACAATTGTCGAAAGGCACGTGTAATATGATTACCTGATATTTGTTTATTGTATTTAAAAGTCCATCCAGCAGTTTTAGAGTGATGGATTTTCACTGAAAGGTGTTTCAAGCAACTTATTACCAGTAGTGTGGGTCCTATCTATTTACCCGAAATCCAGAGAATGTCAATTAAAGTAGACATTTGACCACATAACCATATCACCAAAGTATTAACTTCAATGAAGTTTGGGCAGCGCAGTGGCGCAATGGTAGAGTTGCTGCCTTACAGCGCCAGAGACCCGGGTTCGATCCTGACTAAGGGTGCTGTCTGTATGGAGGGAGATTGTACTTTTTCCCTGTGACTGCGTGGGTTTTCCAGGGTGCACCGGTTTCCTCCCGCATTCCAAACATCTACAGGTTTGCAGGTTAATTGGTTCCTGTAAATTGTAAAAATTGTCCCTAATGAGTAGGATCGCTGGCCGGCACAGGCTCGGTGGGCCGGACTCCCTGTTTCCTTGCTTTATCTCTAAAGTCTAAAGTCTAAAGTCTAAAGTAATAGTAAATATTACTGTATATAATAAATATTATTAAGGCAGTACAGTGGCTACTTCTTGAGGCCTTGCCTAATGGAAACACAGTGGCACAGTCGGCAGAGCTGCTGCCTCACAGTGCCAGAGACCTGCGTTCAGTCCTGGACTTCAATGCTGCCTGGATGGAGTTTGCACACGCTCCCTGTAACCATGTGAGTCCTGCGGGTTGGCCGATTTCCTCCCACATCACAAAGACATGCATGTTTGTAGGTTAATTAGCCTTTATAAATTGTTCCTAGTGTGTAGGGAGTGGATACAAAAGTTGGATTACATAGAACTAGTGTGAATGGGTGAACAATGGTTGGCATAGACTCAGTGGACTGAAGGGCCTGTTTCTACACTGGATCTCCAAGCTAAACTAAACTATATACTTTGATGATAACTGATTAGTAGTGCATTCACCTGACAGATGTAACATCTATAAAGAACTCCAACTAAACTCCACAAAAAGCATGCAATTAACATGGTTTCTTCAGTTTGAAGACTGGCTTTTTACCAACTCCCTTCAGAAATATTGACCAACTGCCTCCACTTTATAGATTGTACCGAGTCCCTTTGGTATTCTGCTACTTCACTTCATTATGTCCAGTTTAAGCTAGGTTAAAGCAATGGAGAAAATACTATTGCCTGAGCGGCCTTGAATAAGATAGCATTGGACAGACACCAAATGTAATCACTTTTATAATTAGTTCAAATCACTCATAATATATGATTTTTCCTGCACCAGTGTATGCCAATTTTTCATTGATGAGTAAAGATAAGAGTGTGACCCAAAAGATGTAAATGTTTTGAAGGTTTGAATGAACCCGTTGCATATGAAGCCAGGGGAATGTTGTGGAAAATTGATCTATAGACTAATTTGCCTGTTTCATCAATCCAGGGAATGGCCAGCCAGCTCAAACATTGTGTAGGAAGGAATTGGTTGTGGCATGGTGGCGTAGCAGTGGAGTTGCTGCCTTACAGTGCCGGAAACATGGGTTCAATCCTGACTACAGGTGCTTGGCGGGTACGGAGTTTGTGCGTTCTCCCCGAGACCTGCGTGGGTTTTCTCCGAGATCTTCGGTTTCCTCCCACGCTCCAAAGACGAACAGTTTTGTAGGTTAATTGGCTTAGTGTATATGTAAAAAATTGTCCCTCGTGAGTGTAGGGTAATGTTAATGTGCAGGGGTCGCTGGTCGGTGCCGAAGGGCAAGTTTCCTGCGCTGTATCTCTGAACTAAACGAAACTAACTGCAGATGCTGGTTATACACCGAACATAGACACATAATGCTGGAGTAACTCAGCGGGACAGGCAGCATCTCTAGAGAGAAGGAATGGGTGACGTTTCAGGTCGGGACCCTTTTGTCTGAAGAAGGGTCTTGACCCGAAATATCAAACTAACTTCAAACTTTCGTGACATTCAAACTAAGTGATTCCTTTATTTAACCTTTGCATATCTACACAGTACAACTTAATGAGTAAGTACCTTCTGAACATATGCTGGCAGCGACCATTTGTACAGCCATGGATTTATAGCCACTATTCTTAGGCATTGCAATTAATCCAAAGCTCTTTAGATTTTAATGCTTGAAACAAATGAATTTTAGTTGGAAGGATTATCAGGGGCTGATTTATACAAGTCACTTCCAGTTGGTGAACAATAGCTCCGATTCATAGACAATGTCAAGCATTTTTGTCACAAGGAGCAAACCTACCGTTGAATGTGGGCCTGTGACGCTGACCTAGAAACTTTGTGCGTCATAGTCATAGAGTGAGATAGCATGGAACCAGGCCCTTCGGCCCAACTTGCCCACACCGGCCGACATGTCCCAGTTACACTTGTCCCACCTGCCTGCGCTTGGTCCATATCCCTCCAAACCTGTCCTACCCATGTACCTGTCCAACTGTGTCTTAAACGTCGGGATAGTCCCAGCCTCAACTACCACCTCTGGCAGCTTGTTCCATACACACACCAGCCTTTGTGTGAAAAAGGTTACCCCCTCCAGATTCCTATTAAATCTTTACCCCTTCACCGTGAACCTATGTCCTCTGGTCCTCAATTCCCCTACTCTGGGCAAGAGATTCTGAACATCTAACTGATCTATTCCTCTCGTGATTTTATACACTGCAGTGGCGTTTGTCTGGAGATGTTGTGTAGAGGCTATTTCAAGCCTTTGGGTTATCTCAGGTAGTTAGCCACCAACCTCATGTTCATGAATGTTGAAATGTGACCATAGCTGTGATCAGTTCATTGAAGGTGAGCGAAGGTAGTGTAGCTGGGACATGTTAGTTGGTCATAAGGGCCTGTTTCCACGCTGTAAGACTCTATGACTATGACTACTTGGAATCCTCACCGTTTGTTGCTACAAAAGGGTTTCTATTCACATCCTGATTGTACTTGTGATATTTATTGAATAACGTGCACCCACAAACATGGATTTCCAGGAACTATGAGTCAGAATGTGTAACTTCCCACTCAACGCATTCAACATTTTAAAGTTAGACATCAGTAAAGGTGATCAAAAAAAGTTTTGGGTCAAAATAAACTTTTGTTTGGCCACAAATTAGCCTCTTATAATTCAAATGCTTCAAGCAGAAAATGTGCATCAATTATGAACCCTGAATGGAATACCCAGCATGTTGTGAAGGATAATGAGCTCATAGATTCCATGCCAATGATGATGGAGGACAATAGGTGCACTTCCTAACACACACACACACATGTGTACACACACACACACAACATCCACATGCACACACAACACACATGCACAGGCGTACGTGAGCACATGCACGCACACACAGACACACAACACATGCACACAATGCGCGCATGCACACACGCGCATACACACACGCATGCGCACACACTCGTGATTATGCACACACGCACATGTGCACATGTACACACGCACATACACACACACGCACACACACACACACACACACACACACACACACACACACACACACACACACACACACACACACACACACACACACACACACACACACACACACACACACACACACACACACACACACACACACACACACACACACACACACACACACACACACTAGAACCAGTATCTTTGCTATTGCTATATGGATTTAAATTTATGTGGATATGGAACATGGGCCACCAGTAGTTCAGGTTTAGGAAAGTTGTTTAGTTTAGAGATACAGCATGGAAACAGGTCTTTTGGCCCATCAAGTCCATGCCCACCAGTGATCCCAGCACACTTATACTATCTGACTCACACTAGGGATAATTTACAATTATACCCTGCTAATTAACCTACAAACCCGTACGCCTTTGGAGTGTGGGAGGAAACCGGAGATTCCGGAGAAAATCACGCACATCACGGGGAGAACATACACACTCTGCACCTCATCAAACCCGGGTATCTAGTTCTGTAAGGCAGCAACTCTACCGCTGCACCACCGTGCCACCCCAAGGTAACCGTAACAGGTAACCGTAACCTTCTCAAGAAGGGAACTCACTACAAACCTTTTAAGGGCTCCTCCCCTTCCTTAACCCTCGAGCTGTCT
Organism: Leucoraja erinaceus; assembly: GCF_028641065.1. Taxonomy (NCBI): domain Eukaryota; kingdom Metazoa; phylum Chordata; class Chondrichthyes; order Rajiformes; family Rajidae; genus Leucoraja; species Leucoraja erinaceus. The sequence continues at coordinate 41,933,986 of NC_073389.1, forward strand.
CCTCCCATCCCCCCGCCCTCGGGCTCCTCCTCCTCCCCTTTTTCCTTCCTTCTCCCCTCCCAACCCCCATCAGTCTGAAGAAGGGTTTCGGCCCGAAACGTCGCCTATTTTCTTCGCTCCATAGATGCTGCTGCACTCGCTGAGTTTCTCCAGCAATTTTGTGTACCTTCGATCTTCCAGCATCTGCAGTTCTTTCTTGAAAACCTTTCAAGGGCATTTGGATATGGACAATAAATGCCAGTGACTCCTACATCCGATAAATGATCTAAGCCACTCTTTTGGAGAAGAAGCGTTTAGTAACATCCATTTAATTAAATGAAGAACTGCGTTTCACTTCCTCAGCACATTACAAAGTGGTCATCATTCTCATTGAACTGCAGAAGTGACATCTGAAAAATGCATTGGGCAATAACGCACTGGAAGATTCCAAAATCAACAAGATGCTAAACCTTTTTTTAAAGTGATGCTTTTCCAATCAATATTGGCCAGGTTAAATCCCGGGCTTCACTTGAATATCTAATTTGGAAGAAAACATATCCAAGAGCACATCAGTGCTTCAATACCATATTAATTTAGGAACTGAGATCAAGATGTTCCTTCTCCTAGATTTAGGTGCTGATCACATAAGCTGAGCAAGGTGGCGCAGCGATAGAGTTGCTGTCTCACAGCGCCAGAGACCTGGGTTCGATCCTGACTACAGGTGCTGTCTGTACAGATTTTGTACATTCTCCCCGTGACCTGCGTGGATTTTCTCCGGGAAGCTCCGGTTTCCTCCCACATTCCGACATACAGATTTGTAGGTTAGTTGGCTTTGTGTAATTGTAAATTGTCCCTTGTGTGCATAGTATAGTGCCAGTGTGTGGCGATCGCTGGCTGGTGTGGACTCGATGGGCCGAAGGGCCTGTTTTTGCAGTAACTCTAAACTAAACTAAATCCATGGCCTGAATATGACCATTAAGCCATTAAAGCCAGTGGCTATATATTCATGAAACGGCATCTTTTGATGAAACATTCAATTTGCCACCTCACAAACTTTAATTCAGAATATTTTGATTCACTATTAATTAGAATAAAATAGAATTATTTTATTAATCATTCTTGTAGTTTACATGCTGACTCTTTGCTTTAAATATTCTCATATCAATGGAACTAATCCTAATCACTCTTTCTTAATTCCATAAATCTAATTTTTATTAATTCTTTTGTCGGGTGGACTTTAAAATAGCCAGCAGGTAGTAATGCAACATAAAACTGGTGATAAGGTAGAGTGTTGGATGGAAGAATTTTACTTCGGAGTCACGTGAGTGACTACGTGAAGAACCCACCCAGCGCGCAGGCGCGGCATTACGTCAGCAGTGCAACAGCGGCAGCAGCTGGAGCCAGGCTCTCCAGCTGCAGCATAAAGACAAGACCTCAGGTAAGTGCCTTTTTTGTTACAGAGTCGCTCCAGGGAAAATTATGGCCTCTCGGAAGCGACCAGCCAGGAGGACTGCCTGCCCAACTCCGCCCAAGGAGGGGTCCATAGCTGGGCGGCAGCCTCTCGCAGCGGAGGAGCCGTTTCAACGCTCCCGCTCTCCCGACACCGAGCCGCCCCCAGTGCTGCAGATATCAACGCCCCGCACAGGGAGGAAGGCGACTCATAAGACCGACCGGCCGGTGTCCTCCGATGAATCGGAGGAACGGGAACTCTCTCCCCCACCGAAAAGGGGAGACGCTCGGATAAGCTGCATGAGGCAGCTCCTAGAGCGAATGATCAACGAGGAGATGCAGGCTAGGCATCTCCCAGGAGGACGGGCTTTGGCCTCCTCCTCTCCACACCCTTCTGTACCCTCTATGTTCGAGGGCAGTAAGGGAGGCCAGGACTGGGCTGGCCTATCCCAAGGGCAGGCGGAGGATACCATCAGCATGCCGGGCGTGCAAGAAGAAGAGCTACTGGGTGTAGTGGGCCGATATGCAGCGCCCCCAACAACTGGGATGGTGTTGCCACCCAGACTGGCGGCCAGCATAAACAGGCTGTCCAACAACCCGCTGCAGGACAAGGCCGTCCAGCAGGCCCTTGACACATACACAGCGCCAGAGAATTGCGAGGCGCTGAGGGTCAAGACGGTCAATGGGCAGATCTGGAACCACCTGGGGCAGCAGATCAGGGCTCAGGAAGTCAAAATGCAGCGAGTCCTGAAGCTCCACTCAGCAGCCGTCACCGCCTTTGCTCGGTCCGTTGGGAATGAAGACCTGACCATACCCCAGCAGGATGCCCTCGCACTGATGTGCAGCACCACCTACGAGTTAAATAACCTACGGCGCGACAACATCAGGCCGGCCCTCAACCCAACATATGCGGGCCTCTGCAAAGCTCCAGCGCCCGAACGGGAGGCGCTGCTATTTGGTGCAGACCTGGCCAAAAGGCTGAAGGAGCTGGAAGAGGCAGCCAAACCTGTAGGCCTCATGAGGGCAGGGCCAGGACCGAGCAGGATGAAGACACCCAGTTGGCAGCACGCCTCGGCAGCCACCAGCAAGTACCGAGCTGGTGAAAGCCTGGTGACCGCCTCCCACTACCCCCAGAGCTCTTTTTTAGAGCGGGGCCCAGGGCGGAGCCATGGGAAGATGCACCGCCCCACCGCAGCACCAACACGGACAACCTTGGGCCAAACCCACCGAAAACGACCCCACAAGTAAACATGGAGGTAGGTGGGTCTGGTTCCTGTCAACATACACAGACAAAGGGTGTAGTATTAACAGGAGGACGTTTGAGGTTTTTCAAGCATGTTTGGTGCTCCCTTACTAATAATAAGTTTATACTCAACAGTATTAGTGGATACAAAATTGAGTTCAAACCAGGCGTAGAACCGCCAGTTCAGCACATGCCCCAAAGGGTATTCCTTCCCTCAGCAGTTGAGAAGGTAGAAGGACAAGCTGAACTTGATCGGCTCGTGGCTAAAGGCATCATAGAAATGACCACACACGAGCCGCAAGAATTTGTATCAAATATTTTTCTCAAATCCCAAAAAGATGGTGGATGTCACATTATTATTGATCTGACGTCACTTAATCAGTCTGTTGAGTATCAACATTTCAAAATGGAGACATTTGTCACTGCCAGACAACTGATCTCCAAGGGATACTACATGGCAAGCATAGATATCAAAGATGCTTACTATTTGGTACCCATTCATAAAGATTATTATAAATATCTCAAATTTATCTGGATGGGCCAGCTATGGCAGTACCGAGCCTTGCCCAATGGGTTAACGACAGCTCCCAGACTATTTACGAAAATTCTTAAAGTGGCCATGAGGAAATTGAGAGAACTAAAACATTTAGTCGTGGCCTATCTGGACGATGTTCTCATATTAGGGAGAACAAGGGAACAAGCTGTCGCAGGAGTTTTAGCCACTAAGCAACTCCTTGAAGCTTTGGGATTCATCCTTCACCCAGATAAATCAATATTGGAGCCTACTACTAACATGGACTACCTAGGCTTCACTATTGACACTATTCATATGACTGTCACTCTGCCCAGAGACAAAAAAGTTTCACTCATCCAAGCTTGTAACCATTTGATTGCTACACCGCAACCTAGGATACGGCATGTAGCCAGAGTTATTGGCTCTATAGTAGCAGCATTCCCGGCTGCCCAACATGGGCCCTTGCATTATCAAAATTTACAAACAGCAAGGACTCATGCATTACGTCTTAATAGGGGACATTATGACCGCAAAATGGAATTACCCACTGAAGCCAAATCAGAACTTCAGTGGTGGGTTGATAATATCTGGCACAGTCACAGTCCTATCGCCGTAACCAATCCTAACATAATCATTACAACGGATGCCAGTGCTTTAGGCTGGGGAGCTACTAACTCCATAGACAGCACGGGTGGCAGATGGACTAACTCAGAGGCATCGCTACTACAATCACTGGGCATTAACTTTTTGGAAATGCTCGCGGCCTTTTATGGGCTAAAAGCATATGCATCTGATATGCGGCACGTGCATGTTAGAATTATGATCGACAACACTACGGCGGTATCTTATATCCAGCACATGGGTGGCATAAAATCAGTATCATGCGACAAATTAACTGCTATTATCTGGCAATGGTGTGTCGAGAGACATATTTGGCTATCAGCTGCCTATTTACCAGGCAAGCTAAATTTAGTGGCGGACACCAGGTCACGAAAATTCAATGACAACATCGAATGGATGTTGGACCCAAAATTATTTGCTAAAATTGTCAAGCAATATGGTACGCCAGATATAGATTTGTTTGCGTCTAGGTTAAATCACCAACTACCCATGTATGTGGCTTGGGAACCAGACCCAGAGGCAGCAGCGGTAGATGCCTTCACGCTGGATTGGGGAAATTTCTTTTTCTATGCTTTCCCTCCCTTCTGCCTCATCAGTCGGGTACTCCAGAAAATTCAGGCAGACTCAGCCTCTGGCATTCTGGTCGTACCCGACTGGCCTACCCAACCATGGTTCCCAATGTTCCACGACATGGTGGTAGAGACACCTATGGTCCTTCATAACCACCCCCAATTATTGACTCACCCGGTAACTGGCATTAGCCATCCATGCCACCAAAAATTGAACCTCCTGGTTTCCAGATTTTGAACAGACCTTACCGGGGATTGGGGTTATCAGAGAGAACAATCACCACCATGTCGGCATCCCTGCGAGTTTCCACCAAAAAGCAGTACCTGACCTACATCAGGAAATGGGAACAGTACTGTCTGGAAGCAGGGACATCCTACAAGACGGCTTCGATCTCGGATGTGCTGGAGTTCCTGGCCCACCTGCACCACGACCTCAAGATGAGCTACAGTGCCATCAATACAGCTCGGAGCGCCCTGTCCGCATACCTCATGCCCATAGGACAGCATAGTGTCGGATCCCACCCTCTGGTCATCAAACTCCTTAAGGGGATCTTTAACACCAAACCCCCTACATCTAGATACACCCATATGTGGGATGTGAGTGTAGTTCTAACACACCTTCGAGGTTGGCCTCCGGTGGGATCCCTGAGCCTGGAACAGTCCACTTATAAGACCCTTATGCTAATGGCGCTTGTCTCGGCTCAGAGGGTTCAGTCGCTGCATCAGCTAAATCTGAACTACATGGTGACCACCCCAGATACCATTACTTTCACCATGCCGGGGTTGGTAAAACAAAGTAGACCAGGTACATCCAACTCCCCGTTGATCTTCCGGGCATACCCTCCAGAACCCAGGCTGTGTGTGGTGACCCACCTTCATCATTATTTAGACACTACCCAAACACTTAGAGGGGGAGAGAAAGCCTTATGGGTTAGCCACAAAAAGACTTTTGGACGGGTTACCAGCCAGACTTTATCCAGATGGTTGAAACAGGTCCTCAACATGGCAGGGATTAACACAGATGTTTTTAAATCCCATTCAACCAGGGCAGCGTCCACCTCAGCGGCGGATAGGATGCAGGTTCCCCTAGACCACACCCTCAGAGCAGCGGGATGGTCAAGGGAATCGACATTCCAAAGATTCTACAGAAAACCGCTGATGGAACCGGACGTCTTTGCGGAAAGCATTTTAGAAACCGCAAAGTTATGATTTAAAGCCCAGGGGAGCTATTTTTTGTTATAGTTAATAAACATTTATTTTATAACTAAACAAACTTGTTGGTCTTTAGATACCACTTCCTCCCTCGATGATCTTTCGGCAGTGAGTGATATAACTGTTACACGGTTTGAAATCACAGACCTTTGAAGTCTTCACGTAGTCACTCACGTGACTCCGAAGTAAAATAGTAAGATTAAACGAGTACTTACCAGTACGAAGTTTGATCTGTATTTTATGAGGAGTTACGATGAGGGATTACGTGCCCTCCGCTCCCACCCTCATTATATAGATCAAATTCGGACTAATGTCTCGTTGGTCTTTACTATCTTTACTTCAACTAGTGTCTATCTGTGATTCCACACCGCTGCTTGGAAGTATGCCGCGCCTGCGCGCTGGGTGGGTTCTTCACGTAATCCCTCATCGTAACTCCTCATAAAATACAGATCAAACTTCGTACTGGTAAGTACTCGTTTAATCTTACTATTAATTCCACACTTCTGAATTATATTAAATAGGAATACTTGATTTTTTTACTAGTGATCCATAAAGTTCGGACTGGAGTAATGATGCAGGAATAGTTTGTGGTGGTCTGTGAGAATGGTGTGGCACAGGGGCGCTGCCGTAGAGTTGCGTCGTAGCATGCAAGCCTTGCCACAATCCATGTCCGTGGAGTTATTCTGGGACTTCAGCTTGTGTGGGATTTTCTTATGGTGTCCCTGATGGCTTTTCGAAGGCTACGTGCAGATTCTGTGACCAGATTGGGATTATCCAACTTGAATCCAATAGACGGACTTCATCATGGAGTGAATCTCATGGTTCATCCATGGTTGAGGAACACAATTTAATTCCCCTTCCCATTCCCGCACTGACCTTTCGGTCTTGGGCCTCATATTTCGCTTGGGCAGCATACAACCCAACAGTATGAGTATTGATTTCTCTAATTTCAAGTAACTCCTGCAGTCCCTCGCTCTCCACACCTCCACCAACCTAGTCATCCCCACCAATCCCACTGTTCACATCCATATATTCCTTCATTATCATGTCTTCCGCAGCCAACAATGTAACATTATGGGCTCCACCTTTCCATGGTCATCGTGTTCTAATTGAAAGACAGAACATTCTTGACCGAGGAGATGCAGGAAAGATGGTGCCCTTGTTAGGATGTATAGAGGCTGGGTATACTGTCTAATAATAAGAGATTGGCCGTACAGGATAATATGAGAAGAAAAGGTGAATAAGGATGAGTAATAGGGTCCTAACACCATCCTGTTCTTCGTTATTTTTATAATGTCTCCTTTGTAAGAGAAATACTTTAATGTAATCTGAAAAATGCAATCTGAAAAATGCAATTTAACCCAAACTGTTCCAGTTAATTTTAAGTGAAGTGAAAGCATTCCTGATATTAGTGAATAACTGAAACTACAAATTAGAGTTCTTGGTGACACAAGGAACTGCAGATGCTGGAATATTGAGCAAAACACAAAGTGCTGGAGTAACTCAGTGGGCAGGCAGCATCTGTGGAGGAAATTGATAGACAATGTTTCGGGTCGGAACCCTTCTTCGAACTCTGAAGAAAGGTATGGGACAGAAATGTAGCCTATCCATTCCCACCACAGATGCTGCCTGGCCCGCTGAGTTGCTCCAGTTCTTAATATTTTAATTCTTGTATTGGCTGAACAATGAATGATAGACAAATGTAGCATCTCCAAGTTTGAGGATAACTCAAAGCTGGGCGGCAGTGTGAGCTGCGATGAGGATGCTATGAGGCTGCAAGGTGACTTGGATAGGTTGGGTGGGTGGGCAGATGCATGGCGAGTGCAGTATAATGTGGATAAATGTGAGGTTATCCACTTTAGTGGCAAGAACAAGAAGGCAGATTATTATCTGAATGGTGTCAGATTAGGAAAAGGGGAAATGCAACGAGACCTGGGTGTCCTTGTACACCAGTCACTGAAAGTAAGCATGCAGGCATGTTGGCCTTCATAGCGAGAGGTTTGAGTATAGGAGCAAGGTGGTCCTACTGCAGTTGTACAGGGCCCTCGTGAGGCCACACCTGGAGTATTGTGTGCAGTTTTGGTCTCCTAATTTGAGGAAGGACATTCTTGCCATTGAGGGAGCGCAGAGTAGGTTCACCAGGTTAATTCCTGGGATGGCGGGACTAACTTTTAATGAAAGAATGGATCGGCTGGGCTTATATTCACTGGAATTTAGAAGGATGAGAGGGTATCTTATGGAAACATATACAATTCTTCAGGGATTGGACAGGCTAGATGCAGGAAAAATGTTCTCCACGTTGGGGGAGTCCAGAACCAGGGGTCACAGTTTAAGAATAATGATCATATTGAATAGCAGTGCTGGCTAGATGGGCTGAGTGGCCTCCTCTTGCACCTACTTTCTATGTTTGTAAAGAAGTGGGAATGGGAGTGACTAATTTAGCCCATCATGTTTACTTCTGCATTCAATCAATCCTCACCACTTGATCCCGAGATTGCTTAATTCCCATAAGAAACAAAAATGTATTGTTCTCTGCCTGAAGAATATCATGTTAATGGGTGTCCACAATCTTAAACGGTAGCATAATTTAAGCATGGTAATGTCTTCTCATCTGTCCTAATTGTCTTGTACTAGAATCATGTCCCTCAATTGTACCCTCCCTGCCAGGAAGAAATATCCTCGACACATCTTCTCTGCTAAGTGCTTTAATAACTTTATATATTTCACTGAGCTCATCTCTTATTCTAAATTTTTTAGGGAATATAAATCCAGTCTACTCAATCTCTCTTCAATGGAATATCTTTCCATCCCAGAGCTGCTGAGATTACAATAGCTCAGCAGAGGAGGGTGATACAGGTAAATGTGGAGATAACTCTTCTACAAGATAGCTTGTGATGCTGCAGCCAAGTGCATAGTCAGCATCTTTACCTTAAAAAATATCTCCATTAAAATAGAAATGACCTTCCATGGCTTCAGAAGTAGCCCGGTGTGAGGATGTACAATAGTTAACGTAACATGTTTCCGAGCCCTTTAGAGGATTTGTTTATTTTAAATTTTGATAAAAAATACCAAGTGCTGTGTTGATGACAAATAGGTCCCGTGAGAAACCTAAACAATTTTTGATGCTGAAAAATATAAAATCTACAGACCAAGGGAAAATTGGGATGTGGAGGGAGAAGGAGAGTGAGGGAGAGAAAGCACGAAGGAGGAGGGAGAGGGAGGGGGGGGAGGGGAGGGGGGGAGAGAGAGAGGGAGAGAGAGATAGTGAGAGAGAGAGAGAGAGAGAGAGAGAGAGAGAGAGAGAGAGAGAGAGAGAGAGAGAGAGAGAGAGAGAGAGAGAGAGAGAGAGAGAGAGAGAGAGAGAGAGAGAGAGAGAGAGAGAGAGAGAGCGAGAGAGAGAGAGAGAGAGAGAGAGAGAGAGAGAGAGAGGAGAGAGAGAGGGGGGGGGGGGGGGGGGGGGGGGGAAAAAAAATATATAAATTAGCAATGTTACAAAATTTTGAGATTTAAAAAATCAAGTCTGTAATTTATCCCATCAGATAAAGCATAAAAAGAAGTTTAATTTGACACCTAATTCACTTTCATATCTCAAGTAATAAAAATATTATGGCCATTTTCATACTCGGAAATTAGCATCTTGTTCCCTATTGATTTTCTTTGGACATAACAAAAAAGCTGTGATCGTGTGCTGTCAAAAGGCCATAACCTTCTTAAAAATTAAGAGAACTGAATGAAATTTTCAGTTATCGTAGATTGAACCATTCTGAAACAAATATAAAATAATCTTACTTGGATGACCTGAAATTAAAACATATAATTAGTAATTACCCAAGTGTAGCTAATTTCAAACTTCAATTACTAGATCTAAACATCTATCCATTTCTTAATAAATGATTAACATTTTTAAATAGCCCAAGTTTCCAAATAATATTCATAAATAATTCTCAATAAAACATGATTTTGAAATCTCATTTACATTAATTTATAGGCCAAATGGAAGGAATTTAGCGTTCAATTGCTGTAAATTAAAGTCCATTTTAAATCAGCTTTCTAGTGGGTTCCTGTGGAACGCGCTGGTTTAGAACGTTCACATTGCGCTAGATTAGTGCCCTCAAATGCCCAGAAAAATACTGCGGGATATAAAGAGCCCAAAATTAGCTACTCGCAATAGTAACTTTGTATAAAGGGTTCTAAAGAAGCCCCTTTTAATGTAAAAATAAGGTACATACCTTTAATTGTTTGCTTTATAAAACCCTGGGGCTGCGAGAGGTCACGGGTTTAGAGAGTGATTTTTAAACTACTATAACTATTATACAAGGCCATAAAAACTAATATTACCTTTTGCGACGGGGTCTTTCAGCGATTTTTCGTTAATGATTTACTAGGCTGAACATTTTCGATTGCAACAGCCTAGTGAAAATCGCGTTTTAAACCCGCCCCCTCTAAACAGCGCCAAAATCACACACACGGGCTGGGGCAGATTTTCAACGATGATTCAGGTAGGTTTTGCAACATACCTATATAAATCAAAGTGTTTATAGGAATGAACAGGGATTCCCTCTTGGATTTATTCATTGCTAGGATTAAGAATAGTGGAAAAGTTGACACAGTGCTAGGAAAACAGACTTTAATTAGATTTTTCTGGTTCCTTCATTTGGGTAGGTGAGCTGGGGGTGACCGGGTTTACGGTGAGGTGGATGTTGTGAGGGAGATGAGGGGGGCTAGAGGAAGATTCGTAAATGCTTTCAGTTCCTAAACAGAGAATAGTTGGCTTGCTTGAAAATTCACACATCGAGAATATCCGTTAAGGCACACGATGAATTGTTGGCAGTAGAGGGCTCACCACAGAGTCCAGGATTGGAGGAGTCCAGAACCAGGGGCCGCAGTTTAAGAATAAGGGGTAAGCCATTTACAACGGAGATGAGAAAACATTTTTTCCCACAGAGAGTGGTGAGTCTGTGGAATTCTCAGCCTCAGAGGGCGGTGGAGGCCGGCTCTCTGGATACTTTCAAGAGAGAGCTAGATAGGGCTCTTAAAGATAGCGTAGTCAGGGGATATAGGGAGAAGGCAGGAACGGGGTACTGGTTGGGCATGATCAGCCATGATCACATTGAATGGCGGTGCTGGCTCGAAGGGCCGAATGACCTACTCCTGCACCTATTTTCTATGTTTCTACACCATCGCCTATATCTCTCATTTCCCTTATCGCTAACCAGTCTGAAGAAGGGTCTCGACCTGCAATGTCACACATTCTTTCTCTCCAGAGAAGCTGCCTGCCCCGTTAAGTTACTCCAGCTTTCTGTGTCTATCTTCGGTTTAACCCAGCATCTGCAGTTCCTTCCTACACACTGTTTTCTGAACTGCTGTGTTCATCTTAATATTAGGAGAAGGATGTTGAGACTGAATTTGTAATTTATATTATTGCTAGCAGCCAGACCTGGGAAGGCTCAGCACAACGGAGCAGTCTCAAATCCCTTGCTTTACTGTGAATTTGTATACAAATTACATTACCTCAGTTGTGCTATTCCAAGCTGAGACTGTTTTGCAATAAGAAGGATTGATGGTGAAACTGGACTTAAGAAGCGATTTCCAATCAAATCTGCTGTGGTACTTTTATTGCAGGTTTCACTGAAGGGGGAATTATACTTTGGGATTCTGGCAGGAAATCAAACACCCTCAGTGCAGCACCAATAATGGGCACAAGCAGACTATAACTATGTGTCTGGTGCTATAGCAAGAGACAAAGGTGTATCCTAGGCAATATATTACGAAATTAGTTGGAATTTGCAGCTAATTTGCATTGTAAATGGATAAAATGGTTGCAAATAGAATAACTGGTTTGGGCTTTTTTATTCCCGTTTCAATATAGTGAAAGTCTCCCATGTATCCAATATTATATATCGGGACCTATCCAAATGACTTCTTTGCATTTGCAGTTTGAGCGGTGTGTCCATATCTCTCCACAAATGTTGCAGAGAGAGGGTGAAGCACACTGAAATCCAATTACATCCAAGCTGCCTGCCTACATGCAATGACTTTTGGATATATTTTTGATTAGTACGGATGTCAGGGCTTCTGGGGAGAAGGCAGGAGAATGGGTAGGAAGGGACTGCAGATGCTTGTTTAAACCGAAGATAGACACTAATGCTGGAGTAACTCAGCGGGACAGACAGAATCACTGGAGAGAAGGAATGGGCAAAGTATCGGGTCGAGACCCTTCTTCTGACTGTGTTAGGAATGCGGTTAGGAGGGAGAAATAGATAGATCAGCCATGATTGAATGGCAGAATAGGCTTGATGGGCCAAATGGCCTAACTCTGCTCCTATCACATGAACTTATTTGTCTACACCTGTTATAGATTCATAGAGTTATACAGCAGGATCTTCAGCCCAATTCAACAAAGCGAATCTCACCTGGTCCATACTCCTCCAAACCTTTCCTATCCATGTACCTGTCCAAATGTCTTTTACATGTCGTAATTGAACCCACCTCTACCACTTCTTCTGGCAGCCTATTCCATATACCCACCACCCTCTATCTGAAAATGTTCTCCTCAGGTCCCTTTTAAATGTTTCCACTTTCATCATTAACCTCAGGTTTGGACTCTATCCTGGGGAAAAAGACAGTGATTGTTGACCTTAAGGACAAAGGACAAAGGACATTTATTGTCACATACACCAATTAGTGCAGTGAAATTTGAGCAGCACACAAATAAGATAAACACAACATTTTAGAATTTTACATAAAACATAAAAAACATCCCCCAACAGCGGAATCAACGTTTCCCACTGTGAGGGAAGGCACCAAAGTTCAGCCCTCTTCAGTCTTTATTTATGGCCATCATGATTTTATAAACCTCTGTAAGGTTCACTGACCCTCTATAACTTTCTGCTTCCGATTCTCCACGGAAAAAAGATCCAGCCACTCTTTATAACTCAAAACATTCAAACCCAATAAGATTCTGGTAAAACTTTTTTGCACCTTTTCCATTTTTGTGACACCCTTCCTATAGAAGGACTACCAAAAATGTACACTGTCCTCCAAAGGTGGGCTTAACATCTTGTGCAGTTACAACATTATGTTCCAACTTCTGTATTCAATACCTGGACAAACAAAGACAAGCATGCTAAACACCATCTTCACCAGGCTGTCTACCTGTGCCATCACCTTCATGGAGCTGTATAGCTGTACTCGAGGACCTCTCTTCTATCACTCTTTTCAAGGCTCTACCATTTACTGTGAAGTCTTGTCTTGGTTTGTCTTAACAAAATGCACCACGTCACCTTTATCAGAATTAATGTCCATCGGCCATTCTTTGGCCCTCTGGCCCAGTTAAAAAAATAGGTGCAGGAGGAGGCCATTTGGCCCTTCGAGCCAGCACCGCCATTCATTGTGATCATGGCTGATCGTCCCCTATCAATAACCCGTGCCTGCCTTCTCCCCATATCCCTTGTTTCACTAGCCGCTAGAGCTCTATCTAACTCTCTCTTAAATCCATCCAGTGATTAGGGCTCCACTGCCCCCTGTGGCAGGGCATTCCACAAATTCACAACTCCCTGAGTGAAAAAGTTTTTTCTCACCTCAGTCTTAAATGGCCTCCCCTTTATTCTAAGACTGTGGCCTCTGGTTCTGGACTCGCCCAACATCGGGAACATTTTTCCTGCATCTAGCTTGTCCAGTCCTTTTATAATTTTATATGTTTCTATAAGATGCCCCCTCATCCTTCTAAACTCCAGTGAATACAAGCCTAGTCATTTCAATCTTTCCTCATATGACTGTCCCGCCATCCCAGGGATCTATCTCGTGAACCAACTGTGTAGCCTCAATCGCAAGGATGTCCTTCCTCAAATTAGGAGACCAAAACTGTACACAATACTCCAGATGTGGTCTTACCAGAGCACTATGCAACTGCAGAAGAACCTCTTTACTCCTATACTGAAATCCTCTTGTTATGAAGGCCAACATTCCATTAGCTTTCTTCACTGCCTGCTTTACCTGTATGCCAACTTTCAGTGACTGGTGTACAAGGACACCCAGGTCTCATTGCACCTTCCCCTTACCTAATCTATCGCCATTGAGATAATAATCTGGCCCCTAGTTTTTGCCACCAAAGTGGATAACCTCACATGTATCTATATTATACTGCATCTGCCAGGCATCTGCCCACCCACTCAACCTGTCCAGGTCACCCTGCAACCTCCTAACATCCTCTTCACAGTTCACACTGCCACCTAGCTTTGTGTCATCCGCAAACTTGCTAGTGTTGCTCCTAATTCCCTCTTCCAAATCATTAATATATATGGTAAACAGTTGCGGCCCCAACGCCGAGCCTTGTGGCACTCCACTCGCCACTGCCTGCCATTCTGAAAAGGACCCGTTCACTCCTACTCTTTGCTTCCTGCCAACCAATTTTCTATCCATGTCAACACCCTACCCCCAATACCTTGTGCTCTAATTTTAGTCACCAGCCTCCCATGCGGGGCCTTGTCAAAGGCTTTCTGAAAGCCTAGAAACACTACATCCACTGGCTCCCTTTCATCCATTTTACTTGGCACATCTTCAAAAAATTCCAGAAGATTAGTCAAGCATGATTTTCCTTTCAAAAATCCATGTTGACTTGGACTAGTCCTTTTACTCCTATCCAAATTCCCCATTATACCTCTTTAATAATTGACTCCAGCATCTTTCCCACCACCGAAGTCAGGCTAACTGGTCTGTAATTCCCCGTTTTCTCTCTCGCTCCTTTCTTGAAAAGTGGGATAACATTAGCTATCCTCCAATCCACAGGAACTGATCCTGAATCTATTGAACACTGGAAAATGATCACCAATGCGTCCACTATTTCTAGAGCCACCTCCGTGAGGACCCTGGGAAGCAGACCATCCGACCCAGGGGATTTATCATCCTTCAGTCCCGTTAGCCTACCCAATACTATTTCTCGCCTAATGAAAATTTCTTTCAGTTCCTCTACCCCCTTAGATCCTCTGTCCTCCAGTACATCTGGGAGATTGTTTGTGTCTTCCTTAGTGAAGATAGATCTGAAATACCTGTTCAACTCTTCTGCCATTTCCTTGTTACCCATAATCATTTCACCCGTGTCTGCCTTCAAGAGACCCACATTTGACTTTGCTACTCTTTTTCCCTTAACATATCTAAAGAAGCTTTTACTGTCCTTCTTTATATTCCTGGCCAGCTTCCCCTCGTACTTCATCTTTTCAGCCCGTATTGCCCGTTTTGTATCCTTCTGTTGTCCTATGAAAGTTTCCCAATCCTCTGGCTTCCGGTTACTCTTTGCTGGGTTATACATCTTTTCTTTTAGTTTCATTCTATCCCTAACTTCTCTTGTCAGCCACGGTTGCCTCCTACTCCCCTTAGAATCTTTCATCCTTTTTGGAATGAAATGATCCTGCGTCTTCCGGATTATGCCCTGAAAAACCTGCCATTGCTGTTCCACCATCATTCCTGCTAGGATCCCTTTCCAGTCTACCTTGGCCAGCTCCTCTCTCATGCCTTCATAGTCCCCTTTGTTCAACTGCATCACTGCCTCTTCCGATTTAACCTTCTCCTTCTCAGATTGCAGATTAAAACTAATCATATTTTGGTCAAGATCCTACTGTTATCTAAAATTATATTCTTCACTGTCCACCCTACCACCAATTTTGGTGTCATCACTAAATTTACAAACCATGCCATCTTCATTCACATCCAAATAATTTAAATACATGTTAAAAAAAAACACAAGCATATGCAGGGAGCACCTGTACTTCTATGTATTTTAAGACGTCCAGTACCTCTTCTTGTAA
The DNA here is from genome assembly GCF_028641065.1 of Leucoraja erinaceus. Taxonomy (NCBI): domain Eukaryota; kingdom Metazoa; phylum Chordata; class Chondrichthyes; order Rajiformes; family Rajidae; genus Leucoraja; species Leucoraja erinaceus. Next base: position 41,949,376 of record NC_073389.1, read on the forward strand.
TGTGGACGCTGGGAGAGTTGTGGACTTAGCCCAGACCGCCATGCAAACCAACCTTCCTTCCATTGATTCCATCCACACTTCACGCTACCATGGCAAAGCCAGCTGCATAATCAAGGACCAGTCTCACCACAGTGACTCACTCTTCTTCCCATCTCCTTCAGGCAAAAGGTACAGAGGTTTGGACATGCATATCTCCAGATTCAGGGACAGTTTCTTCCCAGCTGTTATCAGGCAACTGAAACATCTCCTCACCAGCTAGAGTGTGGTCCTGACCTCCCATCTACCTCATTGGAGACCATTGAATCAGTCTGAAGAAGGACCTCGACCCAACACATCACCTATTCCTTTGCTCCATAGATGCTGCCTCACCCGATGCTTTCCTCACCCACTGAGATTTTTTCTTAAACATCCTTTAATCTTTTTGGACTTCTCTTGCACTAAATCGATTTTTCGGCTTAAACATGTGAACTATGACTGTTAGTGCACAACGGATGTTATATGGACTTTATCTTGCACTAAAACAATGCACGGAAACAGGCCATTCGGCCCTACAAGTCCATGCCGAACAAATGTTTTTTGTTCCCTTAGTCCCACCTGCCTGCATTGTGGACCCTCCATTCCCTTCTCATCCATATGCCTATCCAATGTATTTTTAAATGATACCAATGAACCTGCCTCCATAGTCTTTACACACTGACTGTATAGTGCACAACAAATAATAAACTAATCATAACACAACTAACCACTCTCTGCGTAAAGAAGTTCCCCCTCTTAACCCTATACAACTTCCCTCTTTTGTTTACTTGTCTATCCTCAATCATTTCCTAGCATCCATGTTTTTCAATATAGAAGAGAAATATTAATTTAACATCTTAGCACATCTCCTGTGGCTTTACACATAAACTACAAAAACTACATAGTTAATTTTTGAGGGTCCTATTTTCTCCCTTGTTACTCTTTTGTCTTCAATGTACTTGTAGTATCTCTTTGGATTCTCCTTTACCTAGCCTGCCAAAGTTATAACATATCCCCATATTGCCCTCATGACTTTCCTCATTAATGTACTCCTTTACCCACTAAACTGCAAGCATTTGTTCAAGCTGCCTATACCTGACACAAGCCTCCTTCTATTTCTTGACCAAACCTCATTATCTTTTGTCCCCTCTTTGCCTGCTAGCCTTGCTCTGCACTCTAACAGGAACATGCTTTGGAAGCAGTGGGAGACTCTGCTGTCAAGGATAGGCCTAGTCAGCCACAGCAGTAAATGTAACCGCCTCTATCCCTCCTATGTCATTTATTCCTGGTGATATTGAGTTCTCAGTCCCTTGGTCCCTTTATCCCTCTGCCACATTTCTGTAACAGTTATGATATCCCAGTCACATCGACCTATCCATCCCCATGTTCAAATCCATGTTTCAACTTCCTCTTATTCTGGGCCATACTCTTAATGTTGATTGACTAGTGACTATAAAGCATGCACCAAATGAAGGCTTGCATTCATCTACAAAGATGGTGGGAGGCCAGGGATGGCACTACTGTGGGAGCAAGAGCCAGGGTGCGGAACTAGTTCAACGAGTAGGTAACAGTGAGTTGGGATGTTGCGACGGAGGGATGATCAGCTAAATAAAAATCACTGACTGAAATTTATGAAACCATCAGCAGAAGTCAATGCACTTGATTTAAAGTGTATTTAAGCAACCTTCCAGCCACAGTTTTGTATGCTTATAACATTGAAGGAATAATTTAAATCCTTCAGGTACTTGCCAACTGTGTTGGTAGAGTAAACTAAGCCAAATTGCATGGCACCACCCTCTCCCTACTGCAGCACTTTAGTTTAGTTTTAGTTTAGAGATATAGCATGGAAATGGGCCCTTCAGCCCACTGACCAGCAATCCCTACACACTAACACTGTCCTACACACACTAGGGACAATTTACAATGTTGCCATGCCAATTACCCAACAAAGCTGTACGTCTTTGGAGTGCGGGAGGAAACCGGAGAAAACCCACGCAGGTCACTGGGAGAACATATAAACTCTGTACAGACAGCACCTGTCATCAGGATCAAACCCAGGTCTCTGGCACTGTCAGGCAGCAACTCTACTGATGCGCCACCGTGCCGCCCGCTTATTCTGAATTAAATAGATCATTAGTTTTCTCTTAAAAGTTGCAGAGAACTGTTCTGTGATTATTCCCAGTACAGGGTATCCCTCGTGCACTATTATTCCATGTTACAGAGCATTTCCCTCACACATTGGTGCCAGTTTTATATTTGATGACTGCACATCACATACCCAACAAAAGTGTTTGGCAGTTTGCCAACCAAAGTCCCATGGCTCCAGTACCTTATTATCATTATGAAGAAAAATGAAAGCCATGGTCTTCCTTTACTGGCATCATCTTTTCTCTTGATTCTTGATTAGTGCGGGTGTCATAGGTTATGGGGGGAAGGCAGGAGAATGAGGCTAGGGGGGAGAGATAGATCAGCAATGATTGAATGGCAACGTAGACTTGATATGCCAAATGGTTCTAATTCTACTCCTATTCCTTATGACCTTATGATATTTATGACTTTATACTGTGTACTTGCTGTGGTTTTAATTCTTTCTCATAATGAGATGCTCAAAATGACACACAGTATTTTAAAATGTGACCTTGAAAGTTCCATCATCAATACATATTCTTGTAAATCGAAGAAGTAAGCACCAAAGTACTTGTTTTGGATTTCTGCACTTGTGATTTCATTGAGTTAATTATTTAAATCATCGTCTTTCTCTACTCACCCACAATCTTCAGTTACTTGTCTCCCGTTTCTTATTGTTCCTCAAACCACAATGTATCAAATTATGTTGATCTTACTTTTTCCACTGATCGGCCCATGTTTTCTGTTCTGATGCTCCTTGGCATTTGACGAACCACCTCCCCAGTGCATTTTATGCTCTTTACGCCTTAGTTGAAATCAGATTGCACTATTTTACTCAACTATGAAGGCTACACATATGAAAAGTAACAGACAAAAAGCCACTAAGAATTAAGTAAAATCCTTTTGAAAGATCAAAGCAACTTCAACTTTAAGGAATGTTAACAGCTACCATCTGCTCCGCCAATGCTGTTAGAAAGCTACAAATATGGCACAATATCGTGAGATTTTATTTTAATTGAAACAAGTCGCCACATATCTGGGGTGTGGCGAAAGCCGTAGTTTGAAAGTTGCGGCTTGAATTCTGGTCAAAGATTAGTGCAATGTCTCCAGCTTGTTTCCATTTCACTCTCAAACAAAAACCCCCACCAGCCAGTTTATTAAGCTGTCAAAGACCATCTAAATCTCTTCCTTTTTCTGTCACTTTCTACTGAAAACATCCTTTGAAATAGAAAGCACTCGGGGATAGCTGAAAAAAAAAAGATATGTAAATCCTGCAATTCATCCCTCCCCATGTACTGTAATACAGGTCTTTGCCCTTGGAGCCAGGATTCCATCTGCTGAAACATCATTCTGATATACAGTACAAAGGCTGTAACAAAGATGTTCATATCATAGTATTGTGTGCTGGTGGCAGGGAGAGGAATCAATGAAACTATCGAACAATGGGTAGAGTTTAAACAGCCTGCAAAATTTGCTAAGATGGAGACAAAGAGCAAACATTGAAAAGGGTCTGCTGAGCTGTGGAGGAATTCCTTAGCGTCCATTATATCCTTGAAACAATCATCACTTACAGAGTGGATTTGCATCAGTAATAGAGTTCAGGCACTGTTTGTGAAAGGCTCTCCCTGTAGTTGACCCTGTCTCCCTCTCGCACATTGATACACAGCGGTTCTCCCTTGCCCTGTCTTGCACCACAGAGAGCGATATCATGGGAAAATGTGCTCCCTTAAAGAAAGCGCAAGGAAGTAAAAGATGTGTCAGGGCTTTGGATGGTTCTCAGATCACTTTTATCGCTGGTTGCCAGCAAGGATGACATCGGCACAAAGAATGGAACGTATTGCCTCTTTCCTCCGGTTGTCACTAATCGCTTCCTTATTAACAAAATATGGATAAGCTGAGCAGTAATAACTCTATAGAGGATTCATGTTATTCCAGTGCCCCAGCAAATCCATGAACGGCAATCGAAGCAAAGGTGATGGTGCCGCAAAGCTATGATTACACATTGGAGTTTTATTGAGACAATGCAGAAGGCCAAGGTCCACCTTGCAAGGCGCCTGCAAATAAAGGAGAAGGGAAAGCAAAAAAGAATCAGGAAGCTGGTTCATTGATGTGGGACTTGGGTTTCAATAATTTCAAGATTGAGGGATAAAAGTTAAACATGGCAGCTGGAGACTAAGAAGAAAAGGGAGAAAATAAAACTAAAGAGGGTGGCACTAATACCCTGGCACTAATTATGAAATGATGATTTTTTGAATTCAATAACAAAATCTTGACTACGTTACTCCTAAGGCTATATTGCTGAGTCCACAGCCACCTATATGTAAGAGAAGCTTTACATATTGACCAGATGCTTTATTAGACAGCTGCAAGGTGGCAGGGGCGGCACGGTGGCGCAGCGGTGGAATTGCTGCCTTGCAGCGCCAGAGACCCGGGTTCGATCTTGACTACGGGTGCTGTTTGTACGGAGTTTGTACATTCTGCCCATGACTGCGTGGGTTTTCCCCGAGTGCTCCGGTTTCCACCCACACTCCAAAGACGTACAGGTTTGTAGGCATTTCGTTGTCCACTGCATTTTGTTGTCTCTGTACTGTACACTGCACTATGACAATAACGTTTAAATCTGAATCTGAATCTAATTGGCTTCGGTTTAATTTGTGAATTGTCCATAGTGTCCATAGTAAGATAGTGTTAATGTTTATTGATTGGCAGTAACTCGGTGGGACGAAGGGCCTGTTTCCCCGCTGTATCTCTAAGCTAAGCTAAGCTAAGCCCATTTCAATACTGCAACTAAATAGACCAGAGCGAATTCCAGATAATCTGTGGTAAGTGACCACCTTCTTGAAGCAAGTTAATAGCCTACAAACTCTAGGGGTGTTTGCACAAGACCAGGTTCAGGAATGGCTACTTTTCTACAACCATCATGTTCTCCCCAGTACAAACCATATCCCAGCAATAGAACACAGTGAACCACCTCTTGCACTCCCATGGACTTGTTTTTCTACGTGTGTTTTTGCATGTGTGCGTTGTTTTTGCACAGTCTTTTTCTTTTCAATGACACTTATGTTCTGTGTATTGTCCATGTGCCCTTGATACTGCTACAAGCAAGATTTTAATCATGCCTGTTTCTCACCATACTTGTGCAGATGACAATCAAATTCACTCTACTTTAACAAGTGTTGGCTGGAATGAATAGACTCCAGGTTGTTTTGTTAGAAATGGATTTTGGAAATCGAACATTTCAGTGAGGAACAGTTTTATATTCTTATTTTTAGTGAATCGTGATGTTATTTCAGGTTAGCACCAGTGTTTATGTTCCCTCCACATTTTTATCTCCATCATTAACCCCCTAACCACTCCCCCCTTACACCCCTTGCACCAGCCCCTCCCTCTCTTGCCAACTACTTGCTATCTCAGTCATTGCTCTGATTTTCCCTTTTGTTTTATAATGATGTGCCCGGACAAAGCCAAGCAAATGTAAATAAAGACTTTGGATGGAGCATGAATGAGCCCATAGCCTTTCCTAATTAAGATGTTAATTGGTCTAACTTACCCTGTTACAATGTCCCCTACAATGGGTGGGTGCCAAATCTGCTCTTAATGGACATCACACAGAAGCAACATCTTGGCCTTATTCCAGTAGACCCCACATTAGTTGCAATATTTATGAATAAAGCAATGTATTTAAAAGTACAGTCGAAAATATAAACTACCAATGTAAACTTACTTGTGCTTCAATTCTGCTAAGACTGTCATTAAATGTCAGCTGCCATCTCATGCCATTGGCCAGCAGCATTCGCCATCAATAATCTGCCACCAAAACAAAGTTGGAGGGACACATTTGACAACAGGGGAATTTGGTTGGTAAGTTATTGCTCTGATCAAATGGAATTTCAAGGAACAGCCGTGAGTCAACTGCCAGCCCACCAGCCATGAGTGAGTGAGCTGCCAGCACAACAGGCTTGAGTGACTGAACTGTGTGATGCTGGGACCCAGTGGGTCCCACTTAATCTAGTAAAGTTCTAAACATTTTGTACGAGAATTTTAGTTACACACAAAAGAGACACAAAATGCTGGAGTAACTCAGCAGGACAAGCAGCATCTGTCGGGAGAAGGAATGGGTGACGTTTCGGGTCAAGACCCTTCTTCAGACTGCAGACGTCTGCTGACATAATTATAAAGTAATGTTATATATTGAAACTGTAGCTATAGAAGTTATAGGTTTAGAGGGATATGGGCCAAACACAGGCAGGCGGGACTAACATAGATGAGGCATCTTGGTCGGCTTGGGCAAGTTGGTCCTTTTTGCATGCTGTAGGACTCTATGACTCTATGCTCCCAGTTTTGAAGGGGAACAAAAAATATAATGCATATCAGAAATCAATTAAATATTCCCTTTCTTTCGCACAAGTATTTAAAGTGTTGGATTATGTATGGGCTGAAATATTTGGCCATGATGAATACATTGCTGATGCCTTATTAATCAAGCACCTCAATGCAAAGTTTATATTAACAACATCATATATGCAAGGTTATATTGTTAGATTATAAAAGACAGTATAATCGCCTCTTTTTTTTGCAGCTGGAGATCATATAAAGTTTAGATTATGTTTTTCCTTCCATAATCTTCTTCAAACGTTCCAAGAAAATATTAAAAGCTGCCTACAACATGTCATTTACAGTAATAATTGAGGCACCAAACCTCTTGAATAAGATCAATGTGGACAGAAAATGCTTTCCAGCATAAATTAGATAAATAATCTACCTTCCTAAATTATATACAGTAGCCAGACCCTGCTTTGGAAACCATCAAATAACCATATAACCATATAACAATTACAGCACGGAAACAGGCCATCTCGGCCCTACAAGTCCATGCCGAACAAATTTTGTTCCCCTTAGTCCCACCTGCCTGCACTCGTACCATAACCCTCCATTCCCTTCTCATCCATATGCCTATCCAATTTATTTTTAAATGATACCAATGAACCTGCCTCCACCACTTGGTGATTCTGATAAATGCTATTTTGCTGATATTCAGAAAAGTAAGGAGGAATTAAAACTCAGTTGGCTACCCCGTGATCAAAATCAGCCTAATTGCACAGTTTGAGTAGGTCTTTAACCAGTGTGATAAGCAGATATGAAATTGTCTCAAAAAATGTCTTCTGGTAAAAGACTATGTGAGATGTACATGTGAGCACTGTATGTGAAAAATACATGTGAATATATACGTATATATGTGTATAAATATACATCTTGAATGATTGATATTATTCAAGAGGTATATATATATATATATATATGTGTGTGTGTGTGTGTGTGTGTGTGTGTGTGTGTGTCTATGTATGTGTGTGCATGTGTGTAATGACATATATATATATATGAATATAATACTGTGAATGAAATTAACTGCAACAGATATAGACCTGCCTTTGATTCTTTAACTTAATTTATCAGTCACACATGAAGTGTGATTCGATCACGGCTGTGATTTTTCTATTACGTTTCTTTTTTGCTGTGTCTGATGAAACATTTCCCAATTTTTGGGTTTCAATATTAAGCAAAAATGGTGATTGAACTGCCACCAATCTCTGATATCTAACACCTAGGAGCAGCTGTTAAAGCCAAGAGTGTTCACATCGCTGAGAAGCTGTGAACAGAAGAGTGATTCAGACTATCTCCTCAGGCCCCCGCCGTTTGTTTGCTGTTCAGCTTTGCCCTCTTTCCAGCCAGAAAGAAGATTAACATGTTTATCACGAAACGCAGGGTGAAATTTCAGATGTTAAGCTCATGGGCTGTGAATAATGCAAAATATTTATTTGAAATTATTTTTGTCGCTAAATCGAGTCCGTTTCTTTCTTCGGGCGATATTTATACAAAAACTATTATGAGATGGAGATATCTGAAAGTTGCAAAATGAATTTGTCCAGCCGGATCTAAGTAGGATGTACCATCAATTTGTCCATCGATTATTTGCTGTATACGCCAACACTTTGCTAAAAATGCCAGCATGGACTTTTTTAAACTACTCTTTTGATACCTAAAGCTTATTTAAATTTCCAGCCTGAGAAAGGATACAGAGATGGAGGCAATAAAATAATTTTGAAGTGGTCCCTGCTTCTTAATAACAATACATGAATTACGTACAACTTTAGTGGTGTTCTGTATTTGACATTCACATTATTTGCCTTTCACTTTATAAATGATAAGTAATACTTCATTATAGGCTAAATTACCCATGATCTATAGGGAGAGGTTGAGTAGGCTGGGGTTCTATTCCTTGGAGCGCAGGAGGAGGGGTGATCTTATAGAGGTGTATGAAATCATGAGAGGAATAGATCGGGTAGATGCAGAGTCTCTTGCCCAGAGTAGGTGAATCGAGGACCAAGGACATAAGTTTAAGATGAAGGGGAAAAGATTTAAGTGGAATTTGAGGGGTAACTTTTTCAAACAAAGGTTGATGAGTGTATGGAACAAGCTGCCATAGGAGTTAGTTGAGGCTGGGACTACCCCAACAAGAAGGGTCCAAAACCAAAACGTCACCCACCCATTTTCTCCAGAGATGCTGTCTAACCCGCTTAGTTACTCCAGCATTTTGTGTCTCATCTTTGAATTATTGCAATCTGTGTGATGAAGATACTCCCACAACAGTGTTAGATGTTGACCTTGTGGCGACAACAGAATTCCAATTTATCACCCTGCCACTTACCAGCATGTGAGTGTAATTGGGGGTGGGGGTGTAACTGGAAGCCCTCCCATGTGTTTGTGCCCTGAGTCTTGCAGGTTTCCAAGAATGATCCCAGGAATGAGTAGGTTAACCTATGATGAACGTTTGTCGGCACTGGGCCTGTACTCGCTGGGGTTTAGAAGAATGAGGGGGGACCTCATTGAAACATTCAGAATAGTAAAAGGCTTGGATAGAGTGGATATGGAAAGGATGTTTCCACTAGTGGGACAGTCTAGGACCAGTGGTCATAGCCTCAGAATTAAAGGACATTCTTTTAGGAAGGAGAAATTTACTCGGAGGGTGGTGAATCTGAGGAATTCTTTGTCACAAAAGGCTGTGGAGGACAAGTCAGTGGATATTTTTAAGCCAGAGGTAGATAGATTCTTGATTAGTAGAGGTGTCAAAGTTTATGGGGAGAAGGTAGGAGAATGGGGTTAGGAGGGAGAGATAGATCAGCCATGATTGAATGGCGGAGTAGACTTGATGGGCAGAATGGTCTAATTCTACTCTTATTACTTCTGAACCTTATGACCTTAAGTGCTGTTTTCAGAGGTACTGCTTCAGCAAGATTTGGTAGTTATTATGGTGCAACTTGCGGATCATACACACTTCAAACTTGCTCTGAAGGCGATGGAGGAAGTGAATGTTTAAAGTTATGGATGGGATGCCAAACAAGTGAACTGTAAAGGGAATGTCCCACTTTCACGACCTAATTCACGGCCTTTTTTACTCGTGGACATTTTTCATCAGGCTAGAAAAACGCCCCGCCTTACTTGATGCCACGAGTACCTACGATTAGCGTCACGACCTACCTACGACGTACCTACGACCTGCCTACGACCTCGTGACGACCATGCTGCGAGTATGAGTCAAGGGCAAACTTGGCAGAGGTCGTGAATTAGGTCGTGAAAGTGGGACAGGCCCTTTATGTCCTGGATGTTGTCAGTGTCTGTAGTGGTGGAGATGCAATCAGGCTAGGCAAGTGCAACATATTTGAATGCGCTTGTGACTTCAGCTTTGCAGATTGCAGTAAGGCTTAGGTCGATAGGAAGTTGCAACTTGCGACAGGTGCAGCATTTTGATGGTGGGAGATTCTGTGATACTAATGCAGATGAATGTCAAGGGGAGGTGTTTGGATTCTCTTTAGTTTAGCACCTCTGCAAACTAAAAGTCACCTTGGACTTACCAGCACAAGGCTGATGCGGGCCAGGTTTAGATGCATACCGACACTGACAATGCTGTTATCTGAGAAGTTGTAGACAGAGCTGACACTGTGGAATCATCAGCAGACTTGCCTACTTTTGGACATCTGGAGAGAGAAAGGTCATCAATGGAACAGGTGCTGACATTTGGTTCCACTGTAATGTCCTGGGTCGATCTAGTTGATGTCTGAAAACTACAACTCTCTGGTGTTCAGTAAGACTGCAGCCAGTAAAACACTTGACTCTTCATTATCACTCACCTTAGTTCTTCCAGGGCTCTTTGATGCCATTCCGGGTCCAATGTCAAGGGAGGTCACTCCAGTTGGCCCGACATTAATAGAAGGGAAAATGCTAGAATATGTTATTATATAATTGTTTATAAGTCATCAATAAAATAGTTGGTGGACTGCACACAGACAACATGAGTATGAAATAAAAATAATTCTTGACAAGCCTGGGGAGTCTTTTGTGTGTTTGTATCTAGCAGAATCTAGCCATTGGATTTGCTGCATTTGGACTTTCAGACGGCATTCAATACCATGCCACAGAAATAGCATTAAACAAGATTTGAGCATAAGTTTAGACATAAGAAACTGGTGTGTAATGACTGTTAGATAGAAAGAGGAGAGTATAAACAAATCTGTCTATATCAGGTTTCGAGGTAGATAGTAGCTAAGGACTGCTCCCAATCAACAACTAGAGAGCAGCCATGAGCTACTATGTACTGTACCACTCTGGAGAACATCGGACTATCTTTAATTGGACTTCACTCTAAGTTATCTTGCACTAAACATTATTCCCTTTATCATATTTCTGTGTAATGTGGATTGTAATCATATTTAGTCTTTCCACTGACTGGTTAGCACGCAAACATAGCTTTTCACTGTACCTTGGTACACCTGACAATAAACAAAACTAAACAAGGTTGTTTGTTTGGAAGGATCTGGGGCTCATTCTTTGCTGAAAAGTAATATGCAGGTATATCAAGTAACTGGAAAGCAAATAGTATATTAGCCTACATTGCAAGAACATTTGAGGATAAGAGTGAAGATCAGTTACTACTGTTATTTAGGCCCATGTTGAGACAGCATCTAAAACATTGCATACAGATCTGATTCTTCTGCCAAAGTAAGTTATAAGAGCTATAAGGGAGCACAGTAAAGGTTCATCATTTTGATTCCTGGTATATCGGGTGTTGTATGAAGAGATCTTAAGCAATCTTGACCTCTGCTCCTACAAGTCTCAGGTCGCTAAGACGCTATGACTCTTTGGGTGACTAGGAGACTACTCACGACCATACAGGCGACACCCTGGCGACATGCCGTGGGGTGAAGTCTGTATGGTTGTGAGTAGTCGCCCAAAGAGTCGTACCTTTTTCTGGTCGCCGCCAGATTTTCAACATGATGAAAGTATTCGGCGACCTGTAACGACTTATGAGGGGTGCTGGCAGTCGCCGAAAAAAGTTGCATAAGTGGGACAGGCCCTTTACAAGTATGTTGCCAAGCCTCAAGGGTCTGAGCTGTAGGGAGAGGTTGAACAGGCTGGAACCCGATTCCTTGGAGTGCAGGAGGATGAGGGGTGATCTTATAGAGGTGTATAAAACCTTGAGAAGAATAGATCGGGTAGATGTACAGAGTCTCTTGCCCGGAGTAGGGGAATCAAGACATAGGTTTAAAGTCATGGGGAAAAGATTTAATAGGAAGCTGAGGGGTAACTTGTTCACACAAAGGGGGGTGCGTGTATGGGACGAGCTGCGAGAGGAGGTAGTTGAGGCTGGGACTATCGCAACGTTTAAGAAACACAAAGAGAGGTATATGGATAGGACAGGTTTGGTGGGATATGGGGCAAACACAAGCAGGTGGGACTACTGTAGATTGGACATGTTGGTCGGTGTGGGCACGTTGGGCCGACGGGGCCATTTCCACGCTGTATCACTCTAAAATTCTCTGACTCTATGAAGTAAAAGGTCAGCACAAGAGACCAAATGACTTATTCCTGCTTTGAGTTCTTGTGCTCGTATGAATACCTTTTGACAAATAGATTTTTTTAAGAACAGCAGAATGTACGATTTAGTGCTAAAATTGATCTATGATGAGTTAAGTAATTTTCATCCAGTTTTATAACAGTACCAGAACATGTTTCTAATAAAAATTAAAATGGCTTTGATTTACACATAAAATATTACTGAGAAAAATAATATTTAGTTTCCTTGATGGTTATAAAGTTTGAAGATATTTAATGGAAATTATTATCTATTTCAGTTTAGACTGAGTTAGCTACAAAAATCATTCAATGAACATTAATAATTGTAAATATTAAGATTGGAGTAGGGAATTGCAAGGAAAAATTGAAGTGCACGTGATATATTAGCGATAACAAATCTGTCTCCAAATAATATTCTTTGAATTTGGATTTAGACCATATCCAATTCTTCACACTGTTATGCCCATCTAATTACTTTAAACAAAGACTGTCAGCACATTCAGGAAATACTACTGCCTCTGAGCCATTTGTCTATTAAACTTACTTGTCAAACCCCTTTTAATTGGTTTGGTCTAAAATTGAAGTAATGTGATCAAGCGTAGTATAATGCAGATCGTTTAAAGTAAAGTGTTTCCTTGGGTTCTTTCTGTAAATGTTCTATCAATATATAGGAAAGCTCTGATAATCCACTATCTGACTATTCCCAAATCCGGGGCAGCATGGTGGCACAGCGGCAGAACTGTTGCCTTACAACACCAGAGACCCGAGTTCGAGCCTGACTACGGGTGCTGTCTGTGTGGAGTTTGTACGTTCTTCCTGTGATCGCGTGGGTTTTCTCTGGTGCTTTTGTTTGCTCTCACACTCCAAAGACGTGCAGGATTGTAGTTTAGTTGGCTTCTGTAAAATTGTAAATTGTTCTTAGTGTGAAGAATAGTGTTAGTGTAGAGGTAATCGCTGGTCGACGCAGACTCTAAAGTAGAGTCTAAAGTCTAAATCCCATGCGTCAAGCATCTGGCTCGCAGGTAATGTTCCCTTTGCTCCTTTGTAACTCACTCAGGACACAAAATCCTGGAATAAATGAGCAGGTGAGGCAGTGTCTCTGGAAAACATAGATAGGAGACATTTTGGGTCATGACCCTTATTCAGACTCCCTAAATTCACTAGTGCCAGGGATCTGTCTTTACTGGAAAATGTATTTGAAGACTGTGTAACATCTCACAGCTTCAGAGACCCGGGCTCGATCCTGATCTCAGGCGCTGTCTGGGTTGTGTTCGTATATTCTCCCTGCGACTGCATGGGTTTCCTTTGGGTGTTCAGGTTCCCTCCCGCATCCCAGAGATGTTTCTGGGTTTGCAGGTTGATTGTCCTCTGTAAAATTGTCCTGATGTGTAGGGAATAGATGAGAGAGTTAGATAATATAGTATTTGTGTGAATGGGTGATCGATGGTCAGCACAGAACACCATTTTCACATCCAATCCCTACACACTAGTGGCTATTTTACAGAGTTCAATTAACCTAAAAATCCACACGTCTTGATTACAACAATCAGTTGTCCATACCGTTGTACATACGAAAAAAACCCCACATGGTAACAGGGAGAAGATACAAACTCCGTACAGACAGCACCTGTAGTCAGGATTGAACCCGGGTCTCCGACGCTGTAAGCGCCGTGAGGCAGAAACTCTATCGCTGCGTCACCGTGCCATCCATTTCTGGAGATTGTTATCCCACAGCTCAAAGAACAGAGGGAAAGTGTTGAAAAGGGTGTCCCATCAGGTTAAAATACAGCCAGTAGATAATTCACAATATCATCAATGCTCCATGCTCTCAAATTTGTTTTTGTTCTTGAGCACTGATGCGAAGATGTTTCCTCTGTGGAGTGGAGTACCAGTGGCTCAATGTTCTGGGCCAGAATAGAAAGGTAAAGAGAGCAGCAATTAAATCAAATTCTATAATTAGGAGAGCAGACAGATTTGTCAGCCCTGGGTGGGAGGGTTAAAATATTATTAAGTGTGAAGCAATTTCTGGAGGAAGAGGTGAATGGCCAGAAATTATGGTCTGTACTGGGTATCAATAATGTAGGTAGAAAAAAAGAAAAGATGATAAGGTCTTGCAGATACATTTTACGAAGGTAAAGAATGAAGAATTGAGATAGACAATAGGTGCAGTAGGCCATTCGGCCCTTTGAGCCAGCACCAGATCTTGAATGTTGTAATCTCCAGCTTTCTCCTTGCACCCCACACCATTATAAGTCATAGTCATACAGCGTGGAAACAGGTCCTTTGGCCCAACTTGCCCACGGCGACCAACATGTCCCATCTACAGTAGTCCCGCCTGCCTGCGTTTGGCCCATATCCTCAACATATCCTCAACATGTAGAGGAACCAACGAGAGAGCAGGCTATTTTAGACTGGGTATTGAGTAATGAGGAAGGGTTAGTTAGCAATCTTGTTGTACGTGCCCCCTTGGGCAAGAGTGACCATAATATGGTTGAGTTCTTCATTAGGATGGAGAGTGACATTGTTAATTCAGAAACAATGGTTCTGAACTTAAAGAAAGGTAACTTTGAGGGTATGAGACGTGAATTGGCCAAGATTGACGCAATTAATTCTAAAAGGGTTGACGGTGGATATGCAATGGAAGACATTTAAAGACTGCATGGATGAAATACAAAAATTGTTCATCCCAGTTTGGCAAAAGAATAAATCAGGGAAGGTAGTGCATCCATGGATAACAAGGGAAATCAGGGATGGTATCAAAGCGAAGGATGATGCGTACAAATTATCCAGAAAAAGCAGCATACCGGAGGATTGGGAGAAATTCAAAGACCAGCAGAGGAGGACAAAGGGCTTAATTAGGAAAGGAAAAATAGATTATGAAAGAAAACTGGCAGGGAACATAAAAACTGACTGCAAAAGTTTTTATAGATATGTGAAAAGAAAGAGATTAGTTAAAACAAATGTAGGTCCCTTGCAGTCCGAAACAGGTGAGTTGATCATGGGGAACAAGGATATGGCGGACCAATTGAATAACTACTTTGGTTCACTAAGGAAGACATAAATAATTTGCTGGAAATAGCAGGGGACCGCGGGTCAAAGGAGTTGGAGGAATTGAGTGAAATCCAGGTTAGCCGGGAAGTGGTGTTGGGTAAATTGAATGGATTAAAGGCCGATAAATCCCCAGGGCCAGATAGGCTGCATCCCAGAGTACTTAAGGAAGTAGCTCCAGAAATAGTGGATGCATTAGTAATAATCTTTCAAAACTCTTTAGATTCTGGAGTAGTTCCTGAAGATTGGCGGGTAGCAAACGTAACCCCACTTTTTAAGAAGGGAGGGAGAGAGAAAATGGGGAATTACAGACCAGTTAGTCTAACATCGGTAGTGGGGAAACTGCTAGAGTCAGTTATTAAAGATGGGATAGCAGCACATTTGGAAAGTGGTGAAATCATTGGCCAAAGTCAGCATGGATTTACGAAAGGTAAATCATGTCTGACGAATCTTATAGAATTTTTCGAGGATGTAACTAGTAGCGTGGATAGGGGAGAACCAGTGGATGTGGTGTATCTGGACTTCCAGAAGGCTTTCAACAAGGTCCCACATAAGAGATTAGTATACAAACTTAAAGCACAAGGCATTGGGGGTTCAGTATTGATGTGGATAGAGAACTGGCTGGCAAACAGGAAGCAAAGAGTAGGAGTAAACGGGTCCTTTTCACAATGGCAGGCAGTGACTAGTGGGGTACCCCAAGGCTCAGTACTGGGACCCCAGCTATTTACAATATATATTAATGATCTGGATGAGGGAATTGAAGGCAATAACTCCAAGTTTGCGGATGACACTAAGCTGGGGGGCAGTGTTAGCTGTGAGGAGGATGCTAGGAGACTGCAGGGTGACTTGGATAGGCTGGGTGAGTGGGCAAATGTTTGGCAGATGCAGTATAATGTGGATAAATGTGAGGTTATCCATTTTGGTGACAAAAACAGGAAAGCAGACTATTATCTAAATGGTGGCCGATTGGGAAAGGGGGAGATGCAGCGAGACCTGGGTGTCATGGTACACCAGTCATTGAAGGTAGGCATGCAGGTGCAGCAGGCAGTAAAGAAAGCGAATGGTATGTTGGCTTTCATTGCAAAAGGATTTGAGTATAGGAGCAGAGAGGTTCTACTGCAGTTGTACTGGGTCTTGGTGAGACCACACCTGGAGTATTGCGTACAGTTTTGGTCTCCAAATCTGAGGAAGGACATTATTGCCATAGAGGGAGTGCAGAGACGGTTCACCAGACTGATTCCTGGGATGTCAGGACTGTCTTATGAAGAAAGACTGGATAGACTTGGTTTATACTCTCTAGAATTTAGAAGATTGAGAGGGGATCTTATAGAAACTTACAAAATTCTTAAGGGGTTGGACAGGCTAGATGCAGGAAGATTGTTCCCGATGTTAGGGAAGTCCAGGACAAGGGGTCACAGCTTAAGGATAAGGGGGAAATCCTTTAAAACCGAGATGAGAAGAACTTTTTTCACGCAGAGAGTGGTGAATCTCTGGAACTCTCTGCCACAGAGGTTAGTTGAGGCCAGTTCATTGGCTATATTTAAGAGGGAGTTAGATGTGGCCCTTGTGGCTAAGGGGATCAGGGGGTATGGAGAGAAGGCAGGTACGGGATACTGAGTTGGATGATCAGCCATGATCATATTGAATGGCGGTGCAGGCTCGAAGGGCCGAATGGCCTACTCCTGCACCTAATTTCTATGTTTCTATGTTTCTATCCCTTTAAACCTATCCTATTCATGTATGGGTTTAAGTATTTCATAAACATTGCAATTGTACCTGCCTCAACAACCTCTTCCAGCAGCTTGTTTCATACACCCACCACCCTTTGTGCAAAAGCGTGTGAGGAGATCTGTCAGTGGAATATAAAATAACAAAAGTTAAAAGGCCTGTCGCACTTACGCGACTTTTCAACAAACTGTCAAGCTCGGGGGCACTCACCTGAAAAACCGTGAGCTAGATTGACCGTCAGCGCTGAACACACACACTCAC
Organism: Leucoraja erinaceus; assembly: GCF_028641065.1. Taxonomy (NCBI): domain Eukaryota; kingdom Metazoa; phylum Chordata; class Chondrichthyes; order Rajiformes; family Rajidae; genus Leucoraja; species Leucoraja erinaceus. The sequence goes on from NC_073389.1 coordinate 41,966,464, forward strand.
ACTCGCTCACACACACACACACACACACACACGCACACACACACACACACACACACACACACACACGCACACACACACACACACACCCACGCACACACACACACACACACACACACACACACACACACACACACACACACACACATCGCAAAGGCAGGGACCAGGGAAAACGGGGAAGCGCTGTCTGAAATTCACACGGTGCAATGCCAAGGTGATACCCGCGATGAACAGTAAGGTTAAAGATGGCTGGCACAGTGTATGGTATGGACAAGGTAGATAGAGAAACTGTTCCCTCAAATGAGGGGATCGAATGGGAGGAGATGAATTCCTCTTACATGGATATTCTGCATGTTCCATCGACCTATTCAATAATCCAAGATGGCTGCAGGGCCTGGTAACCCTTTGTATGCCAGCCCCAGAAGAGGATCTATCATCATAAATTACAATCATTCCACTCTTTTGAATCTTTATTTCAACAGCAGCAGGTTTTACACTCACTAACTGTTGTATCCTTTACCCTATATTTGTGCACTGTGGACGGCCTGATTGTACTTATGTGTATAGACACAAAATGCTGGAGTAACTCAGCGGGACATGCAGCATCTCTGGAGAGGAATACGTGATGTTTCGGGTCGAGACCCTTCCTCAGTGTGTCTTTTTCTTATATATATTCACGCGTGGTCTTTTTCTTGATTGTATGGCATGCAAACAAAAGCTTTTCATTGTACCATGGTACACGTGACAATAATAAACGAAACTAAACTAAGTAGATTCTCCTTCCAGGTCACAATCATTTTGTGATTTGGAATTTAGACTCTAGAGATACAGCTTGGAAATCGGCTCTTCAGCCCACCAAGTCCGTGTCGTTCAGCAATCATCCCATACACTAACACTACCTTGCGCACCAGGGACAATTCTTTTACAACTTTCCGAAGCCAATTAGCCTACAAACCTGCATGTCTTTGGAGTGTGGGAAGAAACCGGAACACCTGGAGAAAAACCAAGTACAAACTCTGAATAGACAGCACCGGTAGTCAGGATTGAACCCAGGTCTCTGGTGCCGTAAGGCAGCAACTCTACCTCTGCGCCACTGTGCTGCCCCAAGTCATATGATCTTATGACATGACTGCTCAAAAATCCATGGAATGTGATAAAGAATACCTTATTCAGTCAGGATAAACTACTGGATTTTTTTGAGGATGTGACAAGTAAAATGGATGAAGGGGAGCCAGTGGATGGAGTGTATCTAGACTTTCAGAGAGCCTTTGATAAGGTCCCGCACGGGAGACTGGTGATTAAAATTAGTGCACATGGTATTCGGGGTAGGGTGTTGACATGAATAGAAAATTGGTTGGCAGACCACAAGCAAAGAGTAGGAGTGAACGGATGCTTTTCAGAATGGCAGGCAGTGGCGAGTGGAGTGCCGCAAGGCTCGGTGTTGGGGCCGCAACTGTTTACCATATATATTAATGATTTGGAAGAGGGAATTAGGAGCAACACTAGCAAGTTTGCGGATGACACAAAGCTGGGTGGCAGTGTGAGCTGTGAAGAGGATGTTAGGAGTTTGCAGGGTGACCTGGAAAGGTTGAGTGAGTGGGCAGATGCGTGGCAGATGCAGTATAATATAGATAAATGTGAGGTTATCCACTTTGGTGGCAAAAACAAGGAGGCAGATTATTATCTCGATGGGGTTAGGCTGGGTAAGGGGGGGGGGGGGGGGGGGGGGGGGGTGCAGAGATACGTGGGGGTCCTTGTACACCGGTCACTGAAAGTTGGATTACAGGTACAGCAGGCAGTGAAGAAAGCTAATGGAATGTTGGCCATAACAAGAGGATATCAGTATAGGAGTAAAGAGGTTCTTCTGCAGTTGTATAAGGCTCTGGTGAGACCACATTGTGTACAGTTTTGGTCTCCTAATTTGAGGAAGGACATCCTTGTGATTGAGGCAGTGCAGCGTAGGTTCACGAGATTGATCCCTGGGATGGCGGGACTGTCATATGAGGAAAGACTGAAAAGACTAGACTTGTATTCACTGGAGTTTAGAAGGATGAAGGGGTATCTTATAGAAACACATAAAATTATAAAAGGACTGGACAAGCTAGATGCAGGAAAAATGTTCCCAATGTTGGGCGAGTCCAGAACCAGGGACCACAGTCTTAGAATAAAGGGGAGGTCATTTAAGACTGAGGTGAGAAAAACACTTTTTCACCCAGAGAGTTGTGAATTTATTGAATTCAAGTTCAAGTTCAAGTTCAAGTGAGTTTATTGTCATGTGCCCCTGTATAGGACAATGAAATTCTTGCTTTGCTTAAGCACACAGAAAATAGTAGGCATTTACTACAAAACAGGTAAATGTGTCCATATACCATGATATAAATATATACACACATGAATAAATAAACTGATAAAGTGCAAATAGCAGAAAGTGGTTATTAATAATCAGAGTTTTGTCCGAGCCAGGTTTAATAGCCTGATGGCTGTGGGGAAGTAGCTATTTCTGAACCTGGTTGTTGCAGTCTTCAGGCTCCTGTACCTTCTACCAGGGAGGGTAGCAGGAAGATGAGTGTGTTGCCAGGATGGTGTGGGTCTTTGATGATACTGCCAGCCTTTTTGAGGCAGCGACTGTGATAAATCCCCTCGATGGAAGGAAGGTCAGAGCCGATGATGGACTGGGCAGTGTTTACTACTTTTTGTAGTCTTTTCTTCTCCAGGGCGCTCAAAGTGCCGAACCAAGCCACGATGCAACCGGTCAGCATGCTCTCTACTGTGCACCTGTAGAAGTTAGAGAGAGTCTTCCTTGACAAACCGACTCTCTGTAATCTTCTCAGGAAGTAGAGGCGCTGATGAGCTTTTTTGATAATTGCGTTAGTGTTCTCGGACCAGGAAAGATCTTCAGAGATGTGCACGCCCAGGAATTTGAAGTCCTTGACCCTTTCAACCATCGACCCGTTGATATAAATGGGGCTGTCGGTCCCCCTCCTACTCCTTCCAAAGTCCACAATCAGTTCCTTGGTTTTGCTGGTGTTGAGGGCCAGGTACTTCTAATTGTGGCAGAGAGCACACAGTATTATGGGGAACATGTATTGTCATTGGTACATAGTATTGTACATTGGTACAATGGTGACTTGGTGGAGGCCAAGTCACTGGATGGATTTAAGAGAGAGTTAGCTAGAGCTCCAGGGGCTAGTGGAGTCAAGGGATATGGGGAGAAGGCAGGCACGGGTTATTGATAGGGGACGATCAGCCATGATCACAATGAATGGCGGTGCTGGCTCGAAGGGCCGAAAGGCCTCCTCCTGCACCTATTTTCCATGTTTCTATGTTTCTATGTACCAATGACAATACATGTTCCCCATAATACTGTGTGCTCTCTATCACAATTAGAAGTACATAGGCACTTTAAATTTACTAGTAGATAAAAGATTGCAAATCTAATTTGCTAAATGCTTTATTATGCTATATTAAAATTTATGATCTCTATTTGGCTTCAGCTTCTATTGACATGGAAATCCATCAGCTGTTTCATCATCATTTTGTGATCACTCAGAGTTCCATCAATACTTAGAATAATCAATGAAAACTGTGAGCAGGTTGTTTGGAACAATAAGACTGCGCAGCTCAACAAGAAGTCATGTGGAAATGTATAGGCATTGCAACAAGGATGTGTCATATTGATCTGCAGATGCTGGTTTATACCAAAGATAGACATAAAGTGCTGGAGTAACTCAGCAGGTCAGGTAGCATCTCTGAAGAAAAAGGAAGGTGATGTTTCGAGTCGGAACCCTTCTTCAGACTGACGTTTTTGAGAACGTTTAAAGATTTTAAAGTTACAAAATGGATTCAGCTGTTTATTTAGAAGCAATACAATTAATGCATAACCTTTCTCCTATTACACTAGCAAGGCTACAACATGTTAACAAAAATGCTTTTGCCCTTCTTTCCATAACACTAGCGAGATAACAGCACAAATACATGAATGCTTTTCTCTATGATACAAACATCAGGAGAATGTTCAGACACTTGGCTCGTACTCTTTACTCTACAAGATTGTAATGTGCATCAACAAGATTTTAAAAAAACGAATGCTTGAATCTGTAAAAAAAATAGCTGCTTCAGCATAACCATATATGGGCTAACCTTTCCTTTATCGGACGAACCTGTCAAGAGGCTGTACAATGCTCTGTAAGATAGTGTTGCTGAATTGATGATTATTTGGGTATAAATATATCTGATTGAACATTACCTCTGTGTGGGGATAGAGTGACTTATAGTCTGTATTTTACATACTGTAAGAGTTTACTGCCACACCCACCTGGGCGAAATAAAGATTTTAATGCTTTATTACTAATTAATGTGTTGTTATCTGTTTGAAGCAAAAACAAACCCTTACATTTTGGGTCAGACATCACACTGACAATGCAAAATGCCTGTATTTCTGTATGTTATTAAGTGATAAGGTCAAAAATGATAGGAGCAGAATTAGGACCTTTGGCCCATCAAGTCTACTCCACCATTCAATCATGGCTGATCTATCTCTCCCCCCTAACCCCATTCTCCTGCATTCTCCCCATAACCCAGGCACCCGTACTAATCAAGAATCTGTCTATATCTGCCTTAAAAACATCTATTGACGTTTGTTTATTTACAGCAGAAGGACATCACCAAAGCAATGTACACAACAAGGATATCTAAAACTACCAAATTTGCCAACATTTAAAACAATATACAATTACACTCCAGTCTGCAAGGAAGTAGATTATTTTGTCTGGAATTTATCAGACTGATGATGCAAAGCAGCTTGTCAAAGATAAATACTGAGTACAAAGGTAAGTGGCCTATTAGCTTTAATTAGGGTTGATCACTCCTTCAAACTATCTGACAATGCTGGAAGATGCTCTTTTGCTCTGACCTGTTTCCCTTTATAAATCTTGCAGCTCCAGTTTAACAGAAGGGATATTGTCTTCTTAATGCCAGTGAAATTGTGCTGCCAAAGATTGACTGATTCTTTGCCAAGGAAGTCTGCTTCCATGGTGATGATCTGTGGCTTTCTCTGTTGATACATGGGCTGGATTATCCGGCACGACCAAAGGGAGGAGCAGCATTAACCAACAAGACTAGTAATGGTTGATATTTTATTATTGATCCTCTAGCCAGAAACAAAAAAAAAGACAATGTTGGAAGCACACACTAGGCTCGCTGTTGAGAAAACCCCCCAGAATTATTGGCTTTGGTACTGATTTATTATTGTCATATGTATGGAGTTACAGTGAAAAACGTTGTTTGCATGCTATCCAATCAAACTAACTATACATGGTGGTGCAGCGTTAGAGTTGCTGCCTTATAGCACCAGAGACCCGGGTTCAATCCTGACAACGGGTGCTCTCTGTAGGGGGCTTTGGATGTTCTCCCCGTGACCAGCATAGGTTTTCCACGGGAGCTCCAGTTTCCTCCCACACTCCAAAGACATACAGGTTTGTAAGTATAATTGGCTTGGTAAAATTGTGAATATTCCCTAGTGTGTGTAGGATAGTGTAGATGTGTGGGGATTGCTGGTCGGTGCGGACTCGGTGGGCTGAAAGGCCTGATTCCGCTCTTAATCCCTAAACTAAACTAAACGAGTACAATCAAGTCATACAAAAGTACAACAGGTAGTGCAAAGAGAAAAATACCAGAGTGCTGAATATAGTGTTACAGCATTACAGCTTTACAATTACAGAGAAAAAAATCCAAGGACGGCATTGAGATAGGTTGAAATATTGGGACTACACCCTAGAAAATGTGAGGACTGTTTGGTAGTCTGATAGAATGGGGGTGAAGGTGTTCCCGAATCTGGTAGTACATGGTTTCGTGCTTTAGTGAAGAGCAGATAAAAGGGGATGACCAGGGTGAAACAGGTCCTCGGAATGATGTTGGCTGTTTTCCCAAGACAGCATGAAGTGTAGATGGAGTTGATGGTGGGGAGGCTGGGCTGTGTGAGGGACTGGGCTACATCCACAACACTGCAATTTCTCACAGTCTAGGGGAGAGTTGTTGCCAAACCGTCCCCAATGTATTCCAATTGGATGTTGTCTTTGGTGCATCTGCAGAAATTGATAAGAGTTATTGGAGACTTGCCGAAGTTCTTCAGTCTTTCTGGCCTGGGATAAATCTTTGGTGATATATATGCTCATGAGAATCTTTGGCGATACATATTTAGGAACTTGTCAATTGAGTTAATGTATAATTTCTCTATCCCCTTGTTAAGCCCTTGGCTGAGTCATTGTAAAGCAAATACATGTTCACAACATTAAACATAATCTGGAACCATTCAAGGTAACTTTAGTATTGAAAGTTTACAAGTCTGACCACTAGAAACAAAGGCTTTACCAGTCCTTCAACCAGTGTTTCAAAATATATTTTATGGCAGTGAAATCAAAAAAGGAAACAGATTCTTAACTACTTGACAATTGGCACCTCATCCTAAGCATGCAAACCACTGCAGACACTGAGCTAGAGAATTTGAATTCAAATTATTACCTAATTAATGGATGTCAGTTTATGGTTATCAAGAGAATCCTATTTAAACGTAGCGTAAACATTTAGATTTAACATAGCAACAGAACATCTATCTATATTAGATCTTGAGTGTGTTTATTTGCTTTCATTTTTTGTAATCCAATAAATTATTCACAGTTTTATGCATAACATTCTTAATGATTTGAGACTGATTAGTAAAGTCATCAACTGTTTGCTGACGTATATAGTAATAAAGATATCATGTTCATGTCCATAAGTGATAGGAGCAGAATTAGGCCATTTGGCCCATCAAGTCCAGTCGGCCATCCAATCATGGCTGACCTATCTCTCCCTCTCAATCCCATTCTCCTGCCTTCTCCCCATAATCACTGACTCTGAGGATAACACATCTCTGAGGATATGACATGGTCATCACACGCCTCAGCACTGGTGAGTAAGGCAAGGCAGCGCCTTTACCACCTCGGGCAATTGAGGAAATTCAGAGTGTCTCCGAGGATCCTCCAGTGCTTCTACGCAGCGGCGGTGGAAAGCATCTTGTCCGGGAACATTACCATCTGGTTCGGGAATTGCTCTGCCAAGGACAAGAAGGCTCTGCAGAGAGTAGTGCGTTCGGCCGAACGCACTATGGGACTTCACTCACCCCCCTGCAGGAACTATACAACAGGAGGTGCAACTCCAGAGCAAACAAAATCATGAGAGACCTCTTCCACCCCTGCAACGGACTGTTCCAGCCGCTACGGTCAGGCAAACGCCTCCGTTGCCATGCAGTGAGAACGGAGAGGTTGAGAAGGAGTTTTTTCCCAGAGGCAATTCGGACTGTAAACGCCTATCCCACCAGGGACTAACTGTACAGAACGTTTTTCCTTCTATTATTTATTATGTAAAATAATATGTGTGTTATGATTGTGTTTATAATTTGTTTGGTTGTTTTGTTGTTCCGCGAGCATTGCCACTTTCATTTCACTGCACATCTCGTATGTGTATGTGACAAATAAACTTGACTTGACTTGACTTGACTTGACACCCGTACTAATAAAGAATCTATTTATCTCTGCCTTAAAAATATGTAATGTGATACCGACACAGCTGATGGAGACTAAAATGGGTCGTGGAGCAAATAGGTCTGCCTGCAGGTATATAGCCAGTAAAGTATATATGGGGTTATAGTCTCTTACAGCACAGAAACAGACCCACCCACCATGAATGTCGTGAACATTATGTACCTATTTATACAAAATAGGGCGGCATGGTGGCGCAACAGTAGAGTTGCTGTCTTACAGCACTTGCAGGGCCAGCGACCCGGGTTCGATCCCGACTGCGGGTGCTGTCTGTACGGAGTTTGAATGGTCTCCCTGCGACTGCGTGTGTTTACTCTGAGATCTTCGGTTTCTCCCACACTCCAAAGGCGTCCAGGTATGTATGTAATTGGCTTGGTATGAGTGTAATTTGTCCCTAGTATGTGCAGGATAGTGTTAATGTGTGGGGATTGCTGGTCGGTGCAGACCTGGTGAGCCGGAGGGCCTGTTTCCACGCTGTATCCTAAACTAAACTAAATCCCGTTTACCTGCAGTAGGTCTGAGGCCAGCATTCATTGGCAACTCAAGTGTTTATCCTAATACTTGTCTCTTGATTCGTTTGACTGGCTTGGCTACTTATTAAATGTCACGAGAGTAGCTGCTTCCACCACCTTTCTTGATTTCAACCACTTTATTAGTGAAAATAGGTATTTCTCAGATCCCCTCTATACCTCTTTTCCCTCACCTTAAATCAATTCCAAGATAAAACCTATGTAATAGACTCTAGGGAGGTGAAGTTAAATGCATGCCTTCTGGCTTAGTTTATTGTCACGTGCACAGTGAAAAGCTTTTGTTGCATGCTAACCAGTCAGCGGAAACACAATGCATAATTACAATCAAGCCAACAAAGTATACAGATAAGTGATAAAGGGACTAACATGGATAACGTTTGGTGCAAGATAAATTCCAATTAAAGATAGTCCGAGGGTCTCCAATGAGGTAGATCAAGACTACTCTAGTTGTTGGGAGGATGGTTCTAATTCTACAATTATATGTGACAGTGCAAACAAATAGCTTTTCCAATGTCTGCCATCCAAATTCTTCTATGTCTATCTGCTCATCTTCCTCTCCTCCGGAGCAGAAAAAAATTCCCATAGCCAAATCTACCTCTTCAGTTGATGATGACCTATCATGCAGAAGTGATGCCTCCACACCATATGGGAGAATCCTCAGGACTCAGATGATCTGAAATCAATATGCACGGAGCGCTGGAAAATCCTTCACCCCCAGCAAAAAACACCCTCTCAAAGGCACTGCCATGGCGATCGTACCACTTGCTAAACCATGGCACGTGAGATTGCACCAGGTAAATTTAGGACCAGATCAAGTTGGACATCAGATAAAGGTGTTATTTTTGCAGTGGAAATCTGGCAGTTTCCTTTGTCATCATTACAATTTTGTATCTTTCATTCCTTTGTCTTATATCTCTCTATTTCTCTCTCTCTACCTCTCGCTTCCCTTTCCTTTGACTCTCAGTCTGCAAAAGGGTCTCGGCCCAAAACGCCACCTATTCCTTTTCTCCAGGATGCTGTCTGACCCACTGAGTTACTCGAGCTTTTTGTGTCTATCTTAGAATTCATTGCCACATGCCTTTCTTAATGTCGCCTCTCAGCAGAAGGCAAATCAAATTCAAATCCAGCAGTTACCTTCTCTAAATCCTATCTTCAAGTTTGAGGCATTTAATTTGGCAATTTACTTATTCTCTCTTACTCACTGATCTGTTAAGCTGTTTAGATGATTGTGGTAAACCTCAGTGATTGTATTTTGAATAGTTGATCTTCTGTGCAGTTATCTATTTCCTGCTTTTTTAAAATTCTTAATTCCTTACTTTCCCAAACGTTAATATTTTCTTACTGCTCTTGTTTCAACTAACCTCCAAATCTTTATAGCCTTACCTAATGTCCACTCTCATCATCCGAGCTGCTTTTTCTCTGGTAATTATCTGGTGTTGCACAAATTATTCTGTCTTCACTTTGCCAGTCTGTAAATTCCCCCAAATTTACACCTTGCGGAAAATAATTTAATTCAGCACACGCTGATCAATGATTTCTTCAAGTTACAACACAAGTGTGAAAAAGCCACATCTTTCAAATGCCAATTTGTGTTTTAGCCTGTTGTACTTCAATATATTTTTGCAGCCAGGACTGGATTAGTTCCATTTTCCATGCTAGCATTATTTCAAATGTACAATGCTTTATTCTTGGAGAAAGAATGTGAGCTTTCACTTTAACCATGCCCCTCATGATCTTGTACACCTCAAAATGTCACCCTTCAGCCTCTAAAGGGCCTGTCCCACATGCGTCCTTGGCTCGCAAATTACGCAATCTCATGGTCGCTTGAGGCGTACGGGCACCGTATGGCCACGCGGGGCCCGTCCCACTTACAAGCGTGGAGGGGTATGGAGTTGTGCGGGGCTGGTCCCGACATCGAGCGGGGTTCCGAAATTCTTGCAGTGAACGAAATCTTCGCGCGCCAACGGCCTGTCGCGGAACTGACGGCCAAAGTGGGACAGGCTGGAATTACGCAACGTCTCACCTTCAACAGCAGCAGAAACAGACAAACAATCGCCGAACTCTGCCTGGGGCTCACGGCCGTTGCAGTCTGGATCCGCCCCCACTTCTACTCCCAGAGCGGGGCCAAGAAAATTGAAGACACAAAATGCAGGAATAACTCAGCGCGACTGGCAGCATCTCTGGAGAAAAACAATGGGTGACATTTCGGGTCAAGACCCTTCTTTTCAGACTGAAGAAGAGTCTCGACACGAAACGTCACCCATTGCTTCTCTCCAGAGGTACTGCCGGTCCCGCTGAGTTACTCAGCCTTGTGTCCATCTTCAAATCAAAGATCCTAGAGGAGCTCCTCTAGTATCTTTGCTTCAAATGACATCACGCACTCCGGACGGCTGTGCGTACGCATGTAATCGTGCCTGACCTTAGCTCGACCGTCTCGGCTCAACGCGACCACGAGGTCGCGTAATTTGCGTGCCAAGGTCATGTAAGTGGGACAGGCCCTTTATACTCCAAAGAAAAACATCCCAGCCTGTCAAACCTTTGCCCATGATTTAAGCCCACAAGCTCAGGTAACATCTTGGTGAATCTCTTACATATAATATAAAACTATACACCACAGGAACAAGCCCATTGACCCACAATGTCCGTGCTAAACCTGGTGCCAAGTTAAACTACTATCTTTGGCCACCGTGATCCATATCCCACCATTCCCTGCATATCCATGTTCCTACTTAGAAGCCTCTTTTATGCTCCTAATGTACCTGCCTCCATCACCACCTCTTGATGCACATTCAAGGCACTCATCATTCTCTGTTCCACACTTGGTCCACGCATTCCTTTAAATGGTGCCTCTTTCATCTTAAAGCCATGTCATCTAGTCTTTGACATTTCAACCTTGGGGGAAAGGTTCTAATTGTCTACTCTATCTGTACCTCTCATAAATGTTATATACTTCTAACAGATCTCCCCTCAATCGCTGACATGCAAGGGAAAACAATTCAAGGTTGCCCAACCTCTCTTTATAACCAATACCCTCTGATAAAGGCAGCATTCTGTTAAACCTCTTTGGCACCCTTTCTGACTTAATAAGACATCCTTCCTATAGCTGGGCAACCATAACTGCAGTACTCTAAGTACTCCAAGTGTGGTACAGCTGTATTCCAACTTTTGGACTCAATGCCCTTGACAATACCCAACATCAGAGGCGACTGGCAGAGAATTACACCCTCTTTGACTCAGATATCCTTCCTGAGCTTATTAATAAATGGCCAATCATATCTGTATTCTGAGACCACAAACCCAGTGTGGTTCTACAATCAGCCTTTTACACCAACCTTCTTCATCCTTTGTAGAATTTTATATGATGAATTGAAAAAAAGCTTCACTTATTGCCCACCAAATTCAATCTTACCTTTTACTAAAACTGTCGGTCTCTTCCTATAGAAACACCTCTCATCCCATAAACCATTCTGGTGAATCTACACTGCACAGCCTATTCCACAAGTCTATTGTTCCTCAGGAAGGTGAACAAAGTCTGCCCATGGTCAGGATAGACATACGCTTTCATTTATTTTTAACCAACAGCCTGTTGTGACAATTACTGCCAGCTGCTGGGAAGTGTTTATGTTGCTACTGCTTGTCTTTCAATTTAATTCCTTTCATTTGTAAATCTGATGACAATACTAATTGTCATCCTAATTCTGTTTCTGATAGTGGAACTCATTTTCATTTTTTTTTTTAACTAACTAACTCTTAAGGTTTTATTTGCAAATTGGATTGTGTCCAGAAAAGCTTTTTTCCTCTCTCAACAACATCAAAGTCCCTGACATCATAGAGTTTCATATCCTATTACCAAATGCTGGGAAGATGTATTAATTGTATACCTGCTATGTGTTTCTTTTGCAACCCACTGCCAGACAAGCAATAGGAGGAAGATGAATGCTAATCAAAATTGAACACTGCAGTGAAATGCCTGCAGGCAGTAATTTGGAGTTGCGGTAAGGGAGAGACGAGAGATTTGTTCTTCGTCTCAAGTAGTTTGAACTAGCATTTTGTGAAATCTCATTCATTTGAACATCCAATAGCTCACAGTAGGAAAGGACATTCTTAAAATGAAATACCTGATGGTGTAATTCCCTCATTTCCTTCAAAAGACCCATAAAAACTTACATCCTTGGCTATATTTTCGTTCACGTAATGCCTTCATCTTTATAATTTCCCCTGCTTGATATTTTTGTTTCCCGCACCACTCCCATGCAATGAAAAAAAGGAAAAAGGATAAAAACACCTGGTTTCCAGGAAGGAATTAAGGTTATTTCAAGAACCTACCAAATAGTGAAAGGCCTGGATAGAGTGAATATAGAGAGGATGTTTCCACTAGTGGGAGAGTCTATGACCAGAGGTTATGGCCTCAGAATTAAAGGACGTTCCTTTAGGAAGGAAATGAGGAGGAATTTCTTTAGTCAGAGGGCGGTGGATCTTTAGAATACTTTGCCACAGAAGCTGTGGCAAGTTAATGGATATTTAAGAAGTTAATAGATATTTTTAAGGCAGAGATAGATGGCTTATTGATTAGTACGTGTGTCAGGGGTTATGGGGAGAGGGCTGGAGAATGGGGTCAGGTGGGTGAGATAGATCAGCCACCATTGAATGGTGGAGTAGAATTAATGGGCCGAGTGGCCTAATTCTGCACCTATCACTTAAGAACATGAACTGTTGTAGAATTAGCTGTTTATCCATTTATTGAAAGCACTGTTGATCATGGGAGAAATTATTTACTGAATAAAGTTAATATTTTGTGTTGGTGAAGGAAAATATTGGTCAGGAAAAAACAGTTGAGGTGGAGTGAGAAAAGGGTCAGGCGATAATGTTTAATAATTTTATATACGGACAATGGGACAATGACATTTTTACTTGTGGCAGTCTACCACTCTCTGTAATCTTCTTTGACCTGGATGTTCAAGGTGCCACACCACGCCATGATGTACACAGTCAGTATTCTCCCTACATACACGTGAAGAAGTTAGAGTGTTTGGCGGCATACCATTTCCTCAATCTTCTAAGAAAGTAGAAGTGCTGATGTGCTTTCTTTGAGATTGCCTCTGTGTGCTGGGATTAGGACAGCTCTTCAAATAAATGCACTGAAGAGACAGAATGAAGTGGTGACTTCCTCCAGCAATGTACCGTTGATTATGTCAGGTTGTTGGATCCTTGGCTTTCCCCTCCTGAAGGTGTACAGAGGGCAGCTGGTAGACCTGTTGTCCCACAGCACCAATGGTTCAAACCTGACCCCTGTTCAATCCTGCCCTTGGGTGCTGTCTGTGTGGAGTTTGCACGTTGTCCCTGTGACGGCGTAGGTTTCCTCTGGGTCCTCCAGTTTCCACCCACATCCCAAAGACGTCCGGGTTGTTAGGTCAATTGGCCCTCTGTAAATTGCCCGCTGTGAGTTGGGAGTGGATGAGAATAACACAGGACTAGTAGGATAACAGAGAACTAGTATGAACAGCTTGGTGTATGCTGTATGTTTTTTTTTAAGTCATTAATCAGCTCCTTGGTCTTGCTGACATTGAGAGCAAAATTGCTGTTCTGGCATCATTCAATCAGATTTTCAACCTCACTGAGTTTCCATCTGATTTTGTCCTCAGGTAGAGATTTAGGAATATTCTAAAGAATATAGATCCCTCTCTCACTGTTTACTCGACTGTAATATTTAACAAGGATAGAGATTATGGACAATAAAGGGCTACATAAGTTTTGAGAAAATATGCAAAAGTCTGCAGAGATTATGTGATAAATGTCAGTATAAAAGAATTGGCAGTAGGTTTATATAACATGTGAAAGAATAATTAATTGTAAAGAAGATAGCAGCAGGCTTCAAAGGGACACAGGCAGAGATAATTGACACCAACCAATGAAACTACAAACTCGCACCTCTTTGGGATGTTGGAGGAAGCCTGAGCACTCAGAAGAAACCCACGTGATCACTGGCAGAATATGCGAACTCCACACAGACAGCACCGTAGGTCAGGATCGAACCTGGGTCTCTGGCGCTGTGAGGCAGCGGCCGCTATGCTGCTCTGTTGTTCTGATTCAAAATGCGCTGCCAGAGGTAGCAGTAGAGACAGATTCAATTGTAAAAGGTGCAGGATAACTGTCTGAAAGGAACAAAATTGTTTTGCTATTGGCATGGGACGGGAGTTTCGGACCATCTTACATCGAGTCATATGGTTCAGATGTGCAGAATGGCCTTCTCCTCTGTTTAAATTCTTGTCCGCCTGCAAAAAAAGAGAGAACAAAATTTAGACAAAGTCTGGCTCTCCAAAGAGTCCAATGCGATTATCATGATGACACAACGGAGGCAGAAAATGAGAAAAGCCATTCTGTAAATAAACCAAGACTTTAATATTACTGCTATTGCTAAACGTGCAGATGACCTCCAGGTGCTAATACAATCTATGACAAGCAAACAGCTTGGCTTACATATCAATATAACTGGATGAAAGGCTTAGATGTGTCCAGTAGACTGGAAAACCCCAACATTACCATAAAAATAGAGCAGCTGGATAAATCTATATCTAAGAGATTTGATTTCTCAAGATGAAGCCCTGGTGGTGAATCTAAAAAGAAACATAACAGTCCAGCACCTGCCACTTGCTTCAAGTTGAGGAAGAATTGGAAAGGAGTTACTTTTCATTCTGTCCCACGCCCGACTGTTTGAAACTTGGATCATGCACTTTTAATTAGCAAACTGCAAAATCAGCATGTTTTAAGCCAAAAGGTGAAGAAATAATGTTGGTGGCAAAAGTGCCATATGCAATTCAAATTGTTATCAGAGCAAGAGAAATGTTAGTGCTGGAACAAGGAACTGAAGATTCTGGTTTACAAAAAAGAGCCACAAAGTGCTGGTCAGGCAGCATCCCTGGAGAGCATGGATAGGTGACGTTTTGGGTCGGGGTCCTTCTTCAGACTTTAGTGGACTGAATGACTCGTGAATGAACTCTGATGGATGAGAGGGTCAGATTATCTGACAGTGACATCACTCCTGGAGTAAAAATCGATGCACTCATTTCACCTTATCTCCAAAATTAAGAGTTTATTTCTGAGTTGAAACTTTCCAATACAATTTCATTTGAAAATGTTCCTGAGAATCCATGGTATCACTAGAGTGTGCCCGGAACTTGAATGGAAAGATCAAGGTTTCTTTCAAACTCACTGTCCCTTCACCCGCTTGTAGTGCGCAGATAGTTCCTGTTTTGGTGTATTATTGATTCAATGAATCTTCAACTAATATCCTAGAGCTCAGTGCGTTTCCATATCCAATATGAACAATTCTTCAGGGTCTTGGTGTCAGATCTTTTAGAACTATATCTAGAATAATGTGCCTCTTTAAATTTTTTGTATCAGATTTAGAATAACCCAGTTACCCATGTAGATTGGTATCAAATTTAGTTATATGCAATCAACTGTTTCTCTTTAAGATGCTGAGAAACTCTAACAACACCCCGCCCCCCACCCCCTGCGCCTCCTCCCCTTTCTCACCCACGCCCTAATTTCTTTCCCTCCACCCCCTTCATCTGTGCCCAAGCTGAGTAGCACCTATTTCTCCCCTCTCCCTCCCCCTCCACCTACATCCCTTCCTCTGGCTTCACAATTTGCAACTCTTCAATCATTTTGCCTCATGCCTTCTGCTTTATTTTCATCTCTCTGTACAACCGTATGCCTATCAACCCCCCTCTCACCTGTATTCACCTGTTACCTGCCATGCTTTGTCCTGCCCTTCCTCTCTCCCAGCTTTCTTCCCCCCCCAACCCCTCCCCACCATGCAAACTGTTGTAAGTTGATCCAAAATGTCACCTATCCATGATCACCATGGATGCTGCCTGACCCGCTGAGTTACTCCAGCACTTTGTGTCTTTTTCTTGCAATATCTCAATTGGCCCATGGATCAGATTATGGTGAATTCATGCAGTCATTACTGGTTGGTTGAGCCTCTGTGACTACCACATAATGATATTCACTGCTTGTTGTATCCGTCCTTTGTAAGCTTTGCCCAAAAACATCACATATAACCAGAGTCTCTGGTAGCCCTGTCTACAGTCCCTTATAATCTCTGTAACCACAAGCTCTTTCTTGGAGGCAGTGTTTATCTACAGTAAATTTAGATGTTGTTTATAAGACATTATAGAAGCGTTTGCTGAGAATCTTGAAAGAAATAGGTTGTGTAAATGGAGGCAGGCACAGCATTGTACAATAAATCAGTAAATTAGTGGGCTTCCCCACATGTTGTGTGGTTTTGCTTTGATAGGTTCTCTGTCTGAATATCAGCCTGAACGATAGACTTTGTTTCCAGTCAGACAGGGAGCCTCCAAGATGATGCCTCACCAATTGGGTACCTGCTGCTGATTAGTGTAGTTTAGCTTAGAGAGGCAGTGCGGAAACATGTCCTTTGGCCCACCGAGTCCACGACGACCAGCAAACCCCGTACACTGACACTTGCGGATGCACTAGGGACAATTTACAATTTTTACCATAGCCAATTAATCTACAAACCATTGGAGTGTAAGAAACAGAGGCACCCGGAGAAAACCTATGTGGCCACAGGGAGAACATACAAACCCCAGACTCGAGACAGGATTGAACCCGGGTCTCTGGCGCTGTAAGGCAGCAACTGTACCACTGTGCTACTGTGCCGCCCTGATGCTGCTGCTGATGTGGGAGCATGGGGTGGCAACTAATCTATGCCTCCAATTGGAGGGTATCCAATTCCTTGTCTCAAATGGTGGAGGAACAAATATTCTCTGAGGGGGATACACTCCCCCTCCCCTCCAAGATATCCTTCAGCTCACAATGTTCCCAAAGTCTGGAAAACATAGCGAGAAAGAGTTGAACCTGCAAGACAAGTTAAATTGCAGCCTGTTAGCCGTAATGAGATTTTAAATTGGGCAAGCCACATCTGTAGTTTAAGTTGGTCGCTCACCCTTATCATAGTCTCCATTAAAATGAGGAAGGCTAAGGTCAGGTTTGAGAAATTTAACGCTTTAACATCTCACCCTTCAACAATACATTCGTTTTAGACGGTATAATTCAATCCAAGTTATCCCCTGAGGGTTTCAGATAAACACAAAGAGATGTTGCTTAAATAAAAAAAGGTAAAAACATGAGTGTATCAGTTGGTAGCAACAAAATACAACAAGTTATTGAAAATCAGTGTGTGAGACTGACAAACAATTGGCTACAGTATCATGGAGTAATAAAGTTATGCTGAATGCGAACAGGCCCTTTGGTCTAACTTGTTCATGCCAAACTAGGTGCCTGTCTGAACCAGTCCCATTTTCCCCGCATTCGGTCCATATCCCTCTAAACCTTTCCTAAACATGTACCTGTCACACTACCTTTCAAAGATTATAATTGTACCCACCGATGCCGTTTCTTCTGGTAGCTTTTTCCATATACCCACCACCCTCTGTGGGAAACAATGGCCTCTCAGGTCCCTTTAAAACCTTTCCCCTCTCATTTTAAATCAATGTCCTCTAGATTTAGACCCCCCACCTCCTGGGTATCTACGCTCCTCACGATTTTATACACATCTATAAGGTCACCCCTCAGCCTCCAACGATCCATGGAAAAATGTTTAGGAATGTGCAATTTCCCCTTATAGGACAAGCCCGTAAGTCCCAGTAACATCCTTGTCAATATTTTCTGCACTATTTCTGGCTTAATGACATCTTACTAATCATTTGGCGACTAGCACTACATATGATACTCCAAATGTGATCTCACCAATGTCTTGTACAGTTGTAACATGCCTTCCCAACTCATGTACTCAATGCCTTAGCCAATTAAGGCAAGTCTGCCAACTAGCTTCTACACCACCCTCAGTATGTGTGTTGCTCCTTTCAAGGAATTGTGTACTTGAACCTCTATCTATTCTACAACACACACTCCAGGGACCTGCCTTTTACTGTGCAAGTCCTGCCCTGATCTAACTTATCAAAATACAACACCTCGCACTTCTCCGAGTTAAATTCCATCAACCATTCCATTGCCCATTTCTCCAGTTTTTCTTAGAGATACAGCGCGGAAACAGGCCCTTCGGCCCACCGAATCATCATGACCAGCGAACCCCACACATTAACACTATCCTACGCACTAGGGATAATTTACATATACACCAAGGCAATTAACCTACATGCCTGTACATCTTTGGAGTGTGGGAGGAAACTGAAGATCTTGGAGAAAACCCACGGGGATTATCTGCCACTATCTTCTACTATTTCATGTCCACTTTTTACCCTCCTGATTAATCCCTTGAGAGTACTCCATCCACTTGCCAGCACTCGATGGCCTGAGCAATAGGGAGATGTTGAGCAGGCTAGGACTTTATTCTTTGGAGTGCAGGAGTATGAGGAGTGATCTTATAGAAGTGTAAAAAATCATTTGAGGAATAGTTTGGGTAAATGCCTCGAGTACGGGAAAAGGGAACCAGAAAACATAGGTTTAAAGGTGAGGGGGAACAGATTCTATAGAAATCTGAGGGGTAACACCTTTTCCACCAAGGGTGGTGGGTGTATGGAACAAACTTCCAGAGGAGGTAGTTGAGGCAGGTACTATCGCAATGTTTAAGAAGTACATGCATAAAATAGATTTAGAGGGTTATGGGCCAAACGCAAGCAGATGAGACTAGTGTAACTGGGACATGTTGATGGGCAAGTTGGGCAGATGGGCATGTATTTGCTCAGTACGACTCCCTTACACTCTTCAAGGGATGCACTTGACATATGCTGCCTCCTTTTTCCTTCAGAGATCCTCAATATCCCCAATGGATCGCGATTCCCTAATTCTGCCAGCCTTGCCCTTCACAATAACAGGAACATGCAGTCTCAGTTCAGTTCACTTCAGTTTAGTGTATTGTCACACGTATCGAGGTACAGTGAAAAGCTTTTGTTGCGTGCTGACCAGTCAGCGGAAAGACAATACATAATTACAATCGAGCCATTTACAGTGTGTAGATACATGATAACGTTTAGTGCAAAGGTAAAGCCAGTAAAGTCTGATCAAAGATAGTCCGAGGGTCACCAATGAGGTAGATAGTAGTTCAGCACTACTCTCTAGTTGTGCCTCTCTAAAATGTAACCCCAGGGTCAGTAACTGAGTGCGGAAAAGGTAGGAGGGGTCATAATATATGTCAAGAAATATTGGCTCAGTTAGAAAATGATGTAAATATAATTTAAAATGTATAACTCTTAGGAAGTATATCTTGGAAGTGAAAACAGCAGATGGGATTTTACAATTATAGAAAATGCATTGCATAGAGAGGCCCTATAGTTCAAATGCATAATTCCCACAAATAGAACCACTGGAAGGTTAAGCCATGAAAAAATAATAGGATCTAAGGATTCATAATTAGGGGCATAAGAGTATGAGTCAATTAGAATAAAATAGTACTTTAACCTTTTAAACTTCAATATAATTTTGGGGCATCTAAGCTGCAAGCCTAATTTCTCCTTACCTGGATAGACACAAACATTTGGAGTAACTCAGTGGGTCAGGCAGCATCTCTGGAGAAAATGAATAGGTAACGTTTTGGGTTGAAACCCTTAACGACCCGAATAAGCCGCCTATTCCTTTTCTCCAGAGATGCTGCCTGTCCCATTGAGTTAGTCCAGCTTCCTGTGCCTATCTTCGGTGTTATCCAGCATCTGCAGTTCCTTCCTGCACATTCTCCTTTCCTAGATTTGGTTCTCAAAGCCGATGGTGATTCCCCAAAGAGCGTCCATTCGAGATTCTGTTGAATAATTTATTTTCTTACCGCTTTCTTTTGTGTTTCAGCTCATCAATGTGAAACAATGCTAACTCGGTTCCAAGTCAGGGGTTAATTTTGTGTTGTGGAAAAGAACGGAAAATGAGTTACGGCTGCTCAAATCTATTGCAGCTTTGTAAGAGTAAGGGGTCGTCATCCATTTTATTTACACTGGATTCCAGCCCAGATCCTCGAGTTGGGCTGACAACTTTTTTAACACACTTGACTGCCTTCTCTCTAAACTGGTCCTTGTGAGCTCTGTTCTGAATCTGAGTCACTCATGTTTCCTTTGGAACAAAATCAAGATCACTCGAAAGAGGGAAAAATATAAACAAAGTGAAGTTTTCCCCATTGACCTAATGTTACTGCATCACGACTGGTGTAAAATACTATCCCTAGCAAACAATAGCTCAGCTGTGTGCCTTTCTCCCTAAAGGTAACAAAAACAAGCCTGAAGATAAAAAAACATCACACAAGTTGATTAGTTTTCTCGCATGACACCCAGGAGCTGACAAAAAAACGGTCATTGTCAGATAGAGCTGGCATCAATGTAACCCTCACTATCTATTTTAGATTTATTAATCTCCTCGTCAGTGCAAATGACTCTCTGATAGATCACAATAGAAAGCTAACATGACCTCTTCCTAACATAAATTTAATGGCGGCACGGTGGCGCAGCCGTAGAGTTACTGTCCCGGGTTCGATCCTGACTACAGGACCTTGTCTGTACATTGTTTGTATGTTTTTCTCGTGCCCTGCATGGGTTTTCCCCGGGATATCTGGTTTCCTCCCACACGACAAAGACGTACAGGTATTTAGGCTAGTTTGGCTTGCAATATTGTCCCTAGTGTGTGTAGGATAGTGTAAGTGTGTGAGGATCGCTGGTTGGTGCGGACTCAGTGGGCCGATGGGCCTGTTTCCACGCTGTATCTCTAAACTAAACTAAACTAAACTAATATTGTTAAACAGTTTGCCACATTGATCTGTACCGAGCAAAATTGCGCCCTGCTGCCTATTTTAACTGTGAAGTATTCAGTAAACAAATATACACTGGAGTATTTATGCTCCTGCTCTCATATGCTCGTGCATGTACCCTGGTGGTTGTGCAATTTACACATTCCTTTGTTTCTATCCATAGGGGAGAGCAGTTGGTTGCAAAACAATGCAGACAGGCTCTACCGAATGAAGGCGAATGGGCGGCTTGTAACCGGTAACACCCTGCACATGTGCCCTTGTCGTCGCTGTTAAATGAAGCATCTAGAGGGGAAAGGGCTAACACAAAAGAGAAACCAAACCAGGGTACAAATTTATGTTCACTCATTACTCCTCACCAATCCGAAACAAAGCACAAATGATTTGTCCAAGCAATCTGGTCCCCAATCTGTTCGGTCTGTGAGCCGATTCTGAGTGTTAATATCCTGCAAGTCTAATGAGGAGCAAAGGAGTTATTGTGATGTGGAGCTTGTGAATAAGGACAGACTGCCTGTCACCGGGTCATCCAACTTATTAATATCCTGATCGAGTCAGAACGAATAAATATAACAGGGCTATACTGTTAATGCAGCCACACATGAAGTGGAAATAAATCTTTTACTGCAGATAAATATGTTATACACATAAATGAAAAAGTAAATATTTGTTTAGGCCATCTCACTTCAGCTCTGAGCAAAAACATATCCATGCACAAAATTGCTCCAATTAGGCACTAATTGGCATTAAATCGACAAGTGGAGGTCACTGCATGCCTGCTTTTAGAAATGGAAGCATGCCCCAGTGGCGCAGGTTGGACAAAGTTTTAAGGTTAAATCTATAGCTCATCATGAGGAAAAGATTAACCATTTCTCGAAATATGTTTGACAAAGATCGGCTGGGATTTCTTCGAGATAATTCCAAATGCGCAGTACTCCCCCCCCCCCCCCCCCCCCCCCCCCCCCACTTTCTGAGTGTAACATTTACAAAAAAAACAGTCCAGAATCACAGCAAATCTATTTGGTATTTAAAGGAAAAATATTTGCCATTAACGCTATATCTTTCTTGGGATACGGAATATGAATCCTTCCTTTCACAAGCATAATAGCTTATTTCCTGACTCACCAACATTGTTGTGCGTACAATTTAGCATGATTATTAACAATTCAGTCGGACGTTTATGACTTCTGCTGTGTTAGGCGAGAGTAACTGTTCAACCGGTAACACACTGCACTTGTTTAACATTTAGCCTGTCTGGGTGTAATGCGGTAAGGGATTCTTCGTGGATAACATTGGCAGATTTTTGTTTTTTGTTAATTTTGTTGTTTTTCTGCCTTTATCAGAATCTATCTTGGTCAAGCTGGTGTTAAACACGATGCATGGAGATTTGTGGGTGGCACGGTGGAACAGCGGTAGAGGTACTGTCTTACAGCACCAGAGACCCGGGTTCAATCCTGACTGCGGGTGCTTTCTGTACGGAGTTTGTACGTTCTCCCTGTGAAGGCGTGGGTTTTCTCCTGGTGCTCCGGTTTCCTCCCACATTCTAAAGATGTGCAGGTTTGTCGGTTAATTGGCTTTGGTAAATGGTCCCTAGAGTGTAGGTTAGAACTAGTGTGTGAGTGATCATTGGTTGGTGTAGACTCAGTGGGCTGAGGGTCCAGTTTCCACGCTGTATCTCTAATTCTAAAACTAAAACTAAATAAGTGCCTATTGTCCCAAATTCTTAGTGTGATATTAGTAATCCAGATTGGGTGTACATATGTAATTGTGTTATATATGTACATCATATATAATTGTGTTATATATGTATTGTGTTATATATGGGTGTACATATATAATTGTGTCTCGGGCAGATGGTGCTCGTCAGCCTGGGAAGGCAGTCCATCTACGAGAGGGAAAACTCTGATTTAAAACCTTCACTGCCTTGTGGCCATATCCAGTCATGGAAAAGGCTCCAGGAGTAAACCTCAAGAAAATCCGGAGCCCCTAAGGCAGTTTGTCGTTGTCTACAACCTCGCTCTGGCAGCTCCTGCGATGGCGCTGGTGCCAAACCGTAACGGCCCTGTTGTTCCTTTGGATCGATCAGCGACATGGAGAGGGGGTACTGCTACATGGGCAACAGCCTGTCTTCCATGTGACATCGCCCAGGCTTGCATCCGACCAGGATGCATCACCCATGATCAGTCATGTCACCTACTACCACTAGAATTGTGTAAAATTATAAACACAAAAGGAATGGGCTTGGAAGTCAGTTCACTTTATTCATTGAAAATGTATCATTTCTGAAATGAAATATGACTGTTCAGTTTAGTTTTTTTTATCACATGTACCAAGGTACAGTGAAAAGCTTTTGTTGCATGCTTTCCAGTCAGAGGAAAGGCAATACATGATTACAATCGAGCCATTGGCACGATAAGGGAATAACGTTTAGTGCAAGGTGAAGCCAGTAAAGTTCGATCAAAGATAGTCTGAGGGTCACCAATAAATTAGATAGCAATTTACCCATTAAATCATACCACTCCACAAATTCTACTGGGCACTCTGGCATGCAATTTGTGCTTGCTGACAAGTTGTGATTCCTGCATCAGACAAGAATGGGAGTGTGCCGTTCCCTGTACAGCATTATGAGCATGTCCCTGGAAATTACTGTGTTGTTCTGAGGTGCACCTGCCCATTTGGCATTCCCAGGAGAGGCATGTATATGGTGCTGCTTCCTGAGCAGGTTCCAGTTCATGTCTGGTAGTCCCAGTCTGGTAGGTTAGCCTGTATCAGACGCTGCCTGACCCAATGAGTTGCTCCAGCTTTTTGTGTCTATCTTCGGTGTAAACCAGCATCTGCAGCTCCTTCCTACACTAATATTGGCAACACAGTGCTCAATTCTGAAAATGATGATTGCCGTACTTCCTGATTAAGGGGATGTATTATAAATTTTTATACTATTCCAAGTGGATCGATGGTCAACAATTGTATTGGCTCAACAGAGGGTAGAGAGGGATATAATTTCAAGCAGCTACAGTAAATCTTGCTGCGAGCTTGAAAGTTGCACCTGGCTCTTCTTTCCTTAAAGGAGATGATATTATTTAATGTTTTCCTGCATGGAGTGCTGGATTACATGGAGTGCTAGACTTTATACTCTGTGTTTTGGCTACCTTTCTTCATTACCCACGGGATGAACTATTGGACCAGCCTCATCCTACTGATGTCTTAAGGCAACATTTTCACAGCAGTTTTGGGAGCCGGTTCTTTTGACACCCATGGCAGACCTTGGAGTGAAGTCAAACCTCTGACCAAAAGCCAAGAATGAATCTCACAATGGCTTCTTGTGAGGTGGCGTGAGCCAATAAAATATTGGGCAAAAATGCTCTTCTTCATACTCTGCCCAAGCATTGTCTGGAGTTTGCTCAAAATATTCATTTTCAACTGAAATAAGAGAATGGGGTGAACAAGGTTTGATCTCCATAAATAAGGAACAATATATCCTGCAGCGACACAAAGTGCTGGAATAACTGAATGAATCAGGCACCATTGAGATCATGGGCAGGTGTTGTTTCAAGCCAGGAATATTCAGTCTGAAGAAGGGCCCTGACCTGAAACGTCAACCATCCATGTTCTCCAGAGATGCTGCCGCTCTGACCCGCTGAGTTACTCCAGCGCCTTGTGTCCTTTTATGTAAACCAGCATCTGTAGTTCCTTGTTTTAACAGGGGTACTTGTCTTGGTATCTGTGCAGAGTAGATTCATTGGATTATCAACTGAGATGTGGAAGAGTAAGATCAGCTTGTGCCTACTAGTGTCTGTGCCTAATGTTTAATGTTTTATGTGTCATTCCTAACTGTCATTGTATGTCATGTTGTCACTTGCGGGCGGAGCACCAAGGCAAATTACTTGTATGTGACTACTTGGCCAATAAACTTATTCATTCATTAATTCAATAGACTCTTGAAGAATGAAAGACAATTACATCGAGATAGAGAACATTCAGAACAACATGACAGAGTATTAAAGGATACAACATTAAAGGATTCTTCCTTTGGTTGTAGCATTTAGAACGGGGTGGAAGATTGCAACCTTCACATGGTTAGCCCTGTTTCAATGAATGCAATCAACCCAGCGTGCACAATCAAATGAGATCAAATAGAACAAGTTGTCCTACAGCTTTAGGCTGTGCACTCCATACGCAAGAAGAAGCAGAAGAGCATTTAGAACAAGGGGGATCTGGATAAGATAGAATCTGGATAAAGTGTTAGCCATTAGCATTTGATGAGGACTGTGGATCCTTTTCCTCAGCATGCAAGACTGGGACTGGTAACTTTATGAACATGAGGGGAATCAAGACAAATTGGGATTACTGGAAAAAGTAGGCAATGGTAGAACTTATAGAATGGTGGAGCTCCTTCAAGGATCCTACTTCTTATGTTCTTATGTCTCGACATCAGCTGGGTTTCATCTTTTACTTTGCTCTTACTCTGATTAGGAAAGCGCCCAGATAACCTGGACTGCTGCATGTAATTTTTCACCCACAAGACTGCTGGTTGTCGACAAACAGCTTCTTTCACTTGTAAGAGGAAAGCAATGAATGTCGCCAATGAGTCAAAACATGCAGAACAAAAGCAGAGCGTTGGAGCTGCCAACTGCCCGAGGATTCATGATTGAGGACCTCTGGCCCAGCTTATCATTCAAAACCATTCGTCTCACTCCCATTAACTTTACACGCCTGTTGAGTCGTCCATTCTGGGTGACCCATATTGAAAACTCCCTCTGTTGAAGTCATTCTGTAGGAAACACGAGAACTGAAGTGTGCACATAAGCCCAAGTAAACCGGGATTTGTATTCCATCACTTTCTGTGAGCGTCATTCATAGTAAAATGGGGAGAAAGTGTAAACAACTTACAAAACATGGTGTAGAGGCAGTGGCCAGCAGACAGAATCATTCTAAGCTGCCCATTGACACATCCATGGTACACAAGCGGAAGGGTGGTGCAGCTGGTATAGCTGCCGCCACGCAATGTCAGAGACCCAGGTTCAATCCTGACCAACCTGTTTGTGCGGAGTTTGCACGTTCTCCCTATAACCACCTGGGTTTCCTCTGGGCACTCTTGTTTCCTCACACATCCCAAAGACATGCGGATTTCCATAAAACTGTCAAGTTGGAGAGAGGACGAGGGGGAAGGGAAGAAGGGGGGAGAGAGGGGAGACGAGAAGGGTAGAGGGGAGTGGAGAAGAATGGATGAGGGCGGGAGGGGGGAAGAGGGGAGAGGGGAGTTCAGTCTACAATCACTGAATCCATCCCTGTGAAAAGAGACGGTGATCAGATCTGGAGCGGACCATTACGTCCATAAATAAAAACTGAACGATTCAGACATCTTTTCATTTGCACAATTGATTTTATTGTATTAATTTTAATATATTAATGTTTAAAATCCATGCATTGAAGGAAGAATATTTTACACCTCATCTGTGGTCCCTAACCCTAACGCTAACCCTAACGCTAACCGGGCGTCACCCACAGGACAGTATACATCAGCGTGTGACAGGGTGCACAACATGATGAGCCACCCAAATGCCGCCCCAGGATTTTGAACATTCCAAAATCCTGGGGCGACAGGAAAGCGCGTTACCGAGCGTCACTGCTTGTGTCACCATGCGTCACGTGTGCGTCACCATGCGTCACCATGCGTCACGTGTGCGTCACGACGTGACAAACTCTTTTTAGGCTGTCGTGTAAATGATGCACAAATGTCGCCCAAGTGCGACAGGCCCTTTAGTGTGCGGGGATCGCTGGTCAGCACGGACCTGTTTCCGCGCTGTATCTCCAAACTAAACTGATTTATACTGAATTGTTAATAGGACGGGTTAGCTAGAAGTCTGACTTGCATCCACATCTGGTTTTCATTGGAAGATAGTTGACACAATGTTACACTGGTTAAGTAAAGATGCAAGCTGTTTGCTAAAGATTGCACAACTCCCGAAAAACTTTAAAGGGATGCAAAACCTAATGTTAAGAGGACACTAGACGAACCGCAAAAGGCAAAACAACATTGGCCAAGATCGTCCTGACTGTGTTGATAATCCCATATGGAAGTGCTGACAATTCCTTATACAACTGTCAAGAGCCACAGGCCTGCACTAATATGGAAGTCCAGAGATTGCCAACTAGGTTGAAACATTTCCAGTGGTTGGCTATCTTCCAATGCAAACCAGAATCAGATATAAATCTAGCTTCCAGCTCATTCATTGAGTCCAGCCATAAAGTGCCAACTTTAATTTAATTCCCCAGTAATTACACTGGGAAATCTGCCTACTGAATCAGCGCTGGTCAGATTAACGCATTGTTCATTTCAATGGGGAGCAATGACCGCAAGAGGGGCGAGAAGTGAGTATCAGATCGGTTCTATCTTTAGAATGAACTGAATTAATTTAAATGTAACTCTTTGTTTATGTGCTTTCTACTGTTTTAAGTTTCTGGTTTTGAAAAATGTAATTCAAAATTAATTTTGAATATTTACCGACGTGAGTATGTAAAGCCATTCAAACTGCTAGAAAGTTCTCATGTACGAAGGGGCTGCCGATGCTTGTTAACGCCGGAGATCGACACAAAATGCTGGAGTACCTCAGATGTCAGGCAGCATCTCTGGAGAAAAGGAATAGGTGACGTTTCGGGTCGAGACCCTTAAGAGTCATAGCCATAGAATGATACAGTGTGGAAACAGGTTCATCGGCCTAACTCGCCCACACCAGCCAACAATGTCCCAGCTGCACTAGTCCCACTTGCCTGTGCTTGGTCAATATCCCTTCAAACCTATCCTATCCATGTACTTGTCTAATTGTTTCTTAAACAATGGTACAGTCCCAGCCTCGAGTACCTCCTCTGGCAGCTTGTTCCATACACCCAACCACCCTTTGTGTGAAAAGTTACCCCTCGGATTCCTATTAAATATTTTCCCCTTCACCTTTAACCTATGTCCTCTGGTCCTCGATTCCCCTACTCATGGCAAAAGACTGTGCATCTACCCGATTTATCCCTCGCATGATTTCATTCACCTCTATAAGATCTCCCCTCATCCTCCTGTGCTCCATGGAGTAGAGAGAGAGACCCAGCCTACTCAACCTCTCCCTATAGCTCACACCCTCTAGTCCTGGCAACATCCTCGTAATTTTTTTATGAACTATTTCAAGCTCGACAATATCTTTCCTATAACATGGTGCCCAGAAATGAACACACTATTCTAAATGCAGTCTCACCAATGTCTTATAGAACTGCAACATGACATCCCAACTTCGGTCTGAAAAAGGGTTTTGGCCCGAAACGTTGCCTATTTCCTTCGCTCCATAGATGCTGCAGCACCCGCTCAGTTTCTCCAGCATTTTGTCTACCTTCGATTTTCCAGCATCTGCAGTTCCTCCTTGAACATCCCAACTTCTCTACTCAATACTCTGACTGTTGAAGGCCAAAGTGCCAAAAGCCTTTTTGACCACCTTATCTATCTGTGACTCAACCTTCAAGGAACCATGCACCTGTACTCCTAGATCCCACTGCTCTACAACATTACCCAGAGGCCTACCATTCACTGTGTAGGTCCTGCCCTTGTTCGACGTCCTGAAAAGCAAAACCTATCATTTTCTATATTAAATTCCATCAACTATTCCTCCGCCCACCTGGCCAATCGATCCAGATCCTGCCGCAAACTTTAATAATCATCTTCACTATCTTAAAAAACCATTAACTTTTCCACAGCCAACTTTGAGACATTCCCCACAGCCATCAGGCTATTAAACTCAACTCAAACAAAACTCTGAACATTAATAGCCCATTGCACTTTATTTGCTTATTTATGTGTGTATATATATATTCAATGGTATATGGTCACACTTGTCTATTCTGTATTTATTTATGCCTACTATATTCTGTTGTGCTGAAGCATAGAAATTCATTGTCCTATCTGGGACACATGACAATAAACTCTCTTGAATCTTGAATATCATCAGCAAACTTGCTAATCTTCCCCTGTATGTTCTCATCCAAATCATTGATGTAGATGAAAAACAGTAACGGGCCCAGCACTGAACACTGAGGCACACCTCTAGTCACAGGCCTCCAGTCTGAAAAGCAACCTTCTGCCATCACCCTCTGCTTCCTTCCATGGAGCCAATTTGCTATCCATTCAGCTATCTCTCCTTGAATCCCATGCGATCTAACCTTCCAGAGCAACCTACCATGCGGAACCTTGTCAAACGCCTTACTGAAAGTATACAACATCTACAGCTCTGCCCTCATCAACCATTTTGGTCACGTCTTCGAAACAACCAATCAGATTTGTGAGGCAGAACCTCCCACGTACAAAACTATGCTGACTTTCCCTAATCAGCCCTTGCCCATCGAAATACCTGTATAACCTATTCCTCAGAATACTCTCCTTTAACTTACCACTACAGATGTTAAACTCACCAGCCTATAGTTCCCAGCAGTTGCCCTGCAGCCCTTTGTGAAAAGAGGCACAACGTTTGCCACCCTCCAGTCTCCCGGCAGCTCTCCTGTATTTAAGGACGACTCATAAATTTCAACCAGGACTCCCGCAATTTCCACTCACCTTTCCTGCAATGTCCTTGGATATATTAGATCAGGACCTGGAGATTTGTCTACCTTCAAACACGACAGTACCTTCAGTACTTCTTCGACTGTAGACAGTTCTGGTAGTTGGCTAATCATTTAGACATTAGACTTTACAGATACAGCTCGGAAACAGACTCTTCAGGCCACCGAGTCCGCACCGACCACTGATTGCCTGTACACTAGCACTATTCCATACACATAGCACTATCTTGCAAACTAGGGACAATTTGCAATTTTACCGATGCCAATTAACCTACAATCTGTATATCTTTGGGAGAAAACTGGAACATCCCGGGGAAACCCACATGGTCACAGGGAAAACGTACAAACTCCAAACAGACGGCACCCGCAGTCAAGATTGAACCTGGATCTCTGGCGCTGACTCTACCACTGTGCAGCCCCCTGTTCTGAAAACTGGTGTTAAGTATTTTCAAGCTTTTGTACCACCTGCCCATTGGGAAGGACTCGGTGTGGTAATGGTTTAATTGGCAGCTAAAGCATTTCTATCAAATAGATTATTTGATAGTTATACGATTAAAATCTTATCTGTGCCAAGCCTCTTTGGCCACATTAGAACTGGCTTCACTCAGGATATTACTGTTTGGGCTTGGACCTAGTGAGTGCAGGAGCAGTGATCAGGACAGTAACAAGGGTGGGTGACTCACTGTCGCCAGTAAATTTCAGGCCATTATATTTTCTTTGTTTCTAATTTTATGGACAAATCAAAAACCTAAAATAGCAGACAATAGAATTTAACATACTATTGTATATAAGTGCTGTGACAAATTTAAATGCTTCAAATCTTCCTCGGTTAATTACTGTGCAATAGCCTTTGATCTGAGTGGCCACAATATTCATCTTTGAACTATTTCATTAGTTTTTCCATTGATGCAGAATTCTCCGTTTAACCGTTTACAATCCAGTCAAAGCTTATCGGTGGCATAAACGTATGTCTCTGCACTCATGAGTTCATAAGTGATAGGAGCAGAATTAGGCCATTCAGCCAATCACGTCTACTCCGCCATTCAATCATGGCTGATCTATCTCTCCCTCCTAAAATTCTCCTGTCTTCTCCCCATAATCCCTAACACCCGTACCACTCAAGAATCTATCTATCTCTGCCTTATAACTACCCATTGATGACCTCCACAGCCTTCTGTGGCAAAGAATTCCACAAATTCTCTACTCTCTGAATAAAGAAATTCAAACCGCTATGCAAACCCTTCAAATTCACTCTTGCTCAATATTTAGACACCCTTTATTGTCCCCACCATTGCTGGGGAGCTCCAAGCTAAGGAATCCCCTCCCCAGATCTCTTTGTTTCTCCATTTCCTTCTTCCTTTAATACCCTCAGTAAAACCCCACTCTTTCCCGATCTTAATGTGTCCATATTTTGGCTCAAGGCTTATTCATTTTGATTATTCCTCAATTAAAAACTTTTCAAACCATTTCAACCCCCTGTGAATTATTGTGGATGTGATAGTACTATTTATTTGACAATGCAAACATGGGAAGTTTTCGTTGTCATGGGGAAAGATGACCAATTCAGAGGAGATAAATATTTTGAACACCAAGGCTGAAAGAATCTTTGAAAGCTGTGGAATTATTTTCATTCTCTGCGCATTCAGAAAGATACCCAGACAAGTGTAGGGGTCTTTAGCTCTGCTTTAATGTCATGACATTGCCTGTACTCTTTTCAAAGACCAACCCCTTTGAAATACTAATGACCTGAGACCATATTGGTTAACCTTTAGAGGAATGAACGAGTCAAGGAGCTTCCTATTAGCCATTGACAGAGCCAATATGGACTCTCCTATGTACAAATGACAGCAGAATGGCTTTGCAGAATCTGGACAAGAAATGCACCAACATTAAACTACATACATCTGCATTTAGTAGACACCAGAACGGTCTACCTGTCTGTAGGTTAAACATGTTTAAAACCAATTTTTTAGTAAAAATTGTAAATTGTTCATAGTTTATAGGATAGTACTAGCATACGTGTGGATCACTGGTCGATGCGGACTCAGTGGGCCGAAAGGCCTGTTTCCGTTCCGTATCTCTAAACACAACTGTCAAAGCTTCCTAACTGCACAAAGCAAAATTATGCTTCAAAATACAGCAATTTCTCACGCAATTGTAGTATTATTGTTGATGAAGGTTTCAGCAAAATGAAAGTGTAATAAAAGTTTTAGAATGTACTTAAGGGGTGTTTGGCAGACTATGGTAAGAATAAAATAGATTATCAGAACATGGAAGATACCTTGATCAAATTAGTAACTAAGTAACATTGAACAGCACAGCACAGCACTGGGTCAAGCAATGCAGTCCACAATGCGCTTGCTAAACACAATGGCAAATTAAACTACTATCTTTGAAGTCCTTTTGTATATCCATGTGCCTAACCAAAAGTCTCTCATTGGCACTATCATATCTACCTGCACCACCATCCCTGGCAGTGCATTCCTGACACCCACCTCTCTCTGTATTAAAAAAAAACCTACCCCAAAAAAAACAAAAATTGAGGTAGATGCAATCACTACAATTAACATTTAAATCTTTGGGTAAATCTATTAATTAAAAAAAAAAAATAGCTTTGAAAAATAATTAAATTCTCATTTATTGAATAATGATCTGAAACAATATGGGAACGTAATCAAAAGCTAGCAGTCCCCTTTTAGTTTTGTGCAAGCAGTGAAATTAATAGAACAAAAATCCAAGTTGTTTGCACAGTCAGACATCTAATTCACATATACTTGGTTCTTTTAAAGGAATTGTGGAAACCATGTCACAAAATGTGTCCTCTCTAACAGCAGATTATCAAGGGACTGTCTGTCTGTGTCGCTCCTATTCACTGTACGCTATCCTTAATCTTCGGAGTTTTTCAACTGGCAGGCAATTGCTTAAAATAGAAAAGCGTATTGAATGTATAAGAAGAATGGTCACTGCAATGGTATACACTGCGACTTACAAAGCTATTATTTTCAGTTTTCGTAATGCTATTTACTAATTGCAAGACATTGTCTTTACATATGTGACCCTATTGTCTTCTGTGTCAATGTCTGTATGCTGGAGAATTTCATGGCGATGGCTGATTCAATGCAGGGTCTTGGAAACTGGGGTGAGAACTCTCCCATCACTACAGGGAGTGAGAGCACTGGTGGGGTACGGCACTGGAGGAGGCTTTTAACAGCAACTGAACCAAGAAAATGAAGAGATCACACCGCTGACAGTGTGTGAGATCTTAAACCTGCGGGAGTAATGAGGCAGCGATCACGATCAAACCTGTCACAATACACTGAATGAAATCATTTGCAGCATAATTACAGGTCTGCTGTATTACACACGGGCCATGATCTGAATATCTCCTTTGTCATACGCACAGCTTCGTATTAGCACATCACCAATTCATCTCTGGTCTGAAAAGGGATCACATCGTCGAGTTGTCACATAATCCTTTAGAAGCAGATCGACCGCGGGAACCTTGCTGGGGGATTTACCAGAGACGCATATGCAACAAATAGAGAATTTAGTCCGATGGAATGAAAAGAGGAGGTTGTTTGGCTCAGTTCTGATGTTACTAACCGCACCTAATTACTAGTGGTGATAGCAGGCTGCAGGACAAATTGTGTGAGTACGTGGGTGTGGGGACAAAACAGCCCACAGACCTCATTGTTTTACCTCACTGACTCAGTAGGCCAGAACTGATGGGGCGTGGACGTGAGTGTCTGTCCGACATATGACCTCCCATCCCCGGGTTCACTGGGAACCATCTGAAGGTGACCTGCAGCATCAACTCAGAAAGCTCGGGTCAGTTCACATTGCAAGATCAAGTTCAATGTTTGAAACTGCAGAAAAGCAATCACTCCACTCACTCCAGTTTACGACTTGGGATATTGTCAAAGTGAAATGTGTGGAGGGTAGATTTAGTTTAGCTTAAGAAGATAAACACAAAATGCTGGAGTAACTCAGCGGGACAGGAAGCATCTCTGGAGAAAAGGAGTGGGTGACGTTTCTCCAGAGATGCTGCCTGACCCGCTGAGTTACTCCAGTTTTTGATGTCATAGAAACATAGAAACATAGAAATTAGGTGCAGGAGTAGGCCCTTCGAGCCATTCAATATGATCATGGCTGATCATCCAACTCAGTATCCCGTACCTGCCTTCTCTCCATACCCTCTGATCCCCTTAGCCACAAGGGCCACATCTAACTCCCTCTTAAATATAGCCAATGAACTGGCCTCAACTATCCTCTGGCAGAGAGTTCCAGAGATTCACCACTCTCTGTGTGAAAAAAGTTTTTCTCATCTCGGTTTTAAAGGATTTCCCCCTTATCCTTAAGCTGTGACCCCTTGTCCTGGACTTCCCCAACATCGGGAACAATCTTCCTGCATCTAGCCTGTTCAACCCCTTAAGAATTTTGTAAGTTTCTATAAGATCCCCTCTCAATCTCCTAAATTCTAGAGAGTATAAACCAAGTCTATCCAGTCTTTCTTCATAAGACAGTCCTGACATCCCAGGAATCAGTCTGGTGATCCTTCTCTGCACTCCCTCTATGGCAATAATGTCCTTCGTCAGATTTGGAGACCAAAACTGTACGCAATACTCCAGGTGTGGTCTCACCAAGACCCTGTGCAACTGCAGTAGAACCTCCCTGCTCCTATACTCAAATCTTTTTGCTATAAAAGCTAACATACCATTCGCTTTCTTCACTGCCTGCTGCACCTGCATGCCTACTTTCAATGACTGGTGTACCATGACACCCAGGTCTCGCTGCATCTCCCCTTTTCTTAGTCGGCCACCATTTAGATAATAGTCTGCTTTCCTGTTTTTGCCACCAAAATGGATAACCTCACATTTATCCACATTATACTGGGTCTATCTAGTGTCTATCTAGGGAAGGAGGAAATAGGCATGTAGGTGGCACGGTGCAGATGCCTCCAAATTATATTGAAGTTTAAAGGGTTAAAATGCTATTATACTCTCTGACCCTAATTATGAATCCTTAGATTATATTTCATGGCTTAATCTTCCAGTGGTTGTATTTGTGGGAATTGTGTATTTGAACTGTAAAGACTCACTTTGCAATGCATTTTCTATATTTGTAAAATTCCATCTGCTATTTCTACTTCCAAGCCATACTAAGAGTTATTTATTTTAAATTGTATTTACATCATATTCCAACTGAGCCAATATCTTCCTAACGTCTTTTATGACCCCCCTCCCACATTTTCCCCATTCAGCTACTGACCCTGGATTACATTTCAGAGAGACTGCATGTTCTTGCTAGAGTGAAGGGCAAGGATAGCAGGATTGGTGATTCATGGTTTATTAGGGATATTGAGGACCTCTGTAGGAAAAAGGAGGCATATGTCAAATGTAGGAAGCTGGGATCAAATACATCTCTTGAAGAGTGTAGTGGAGGCCAATTCACTGGATATTTTCAAGAGAGTTAGATTTAGCTCTTAGGGCTAATAGAATCAAGGCATATGGGGAAAAAGCAAAAATGGGGCACTGATTTTTAGATGATCAGCCACAATCATATTGAATTGTGGCTGGCTGGCTCAAAGGGCCAAATGGCCTACTCCTGCACCTAATTTTCTGTGTTTCAATGTTTCTATGTAAGGGATGTCATAGAGTCGTACAGAGCGGATACAGGCCCTTCAGCCCAAATTGCCCATAAACATGCTCCAGTCCCACCTGCCTTTGTTTGCCCCTATCCCTCTAAATCATTTAAGGAACATTAAGACAGATACACGGATAGGACAGGTTTAGAGGTATATCTAACGCAAGCAGGTAGGACTAGAGTAGATGGGACATGTTGGTCGGTGTGGGCAAGTTGGGCCAAAATGTATGTCTCTATGACTAACTAAAATATTTACTAAGCAGAAATACGCATTTT
The DNA here is from genome assembly GCF_028641065.1 of Leucoraja erinaceus. Classification (NCBI taxonomy): domain Eukaryota; kingdom Metazoa; phylum Chordata; class Chondrichthyes; order Rajiformes; family Rajidae; genus Leucoraja; species Leucoraja erinaceus. The sequence continues at coordinate 42,001,845 of NC_073389.1, forward strand.
GATCATTAAATAACAAAAATAAAATGCTGAAAATTCTCAGCAGGTCTGTCAGCGTCTGCGGAGACTGAAGCACAATCAAAATTTCAGGTAAATGACCTTTCGTCAGAACTGCAAAAGTGAGATAAGATGCAAATTTTCGAAGAACCGAGAGGGGGGAATGGGATTAATAAAGGGAATGTCTACAATAGGATGAAGCCCAGGGGAAAATAGATGTGATAGACTGGTTTTAAAAGTTAGTTAACAGGAATTATTCAATCAAGAGGAGAGGTGAATAGTGGGAGGATGAGTAAGAAGAAAATAAACTGTTGGGACTGTGAGATTGAGAAACAGTATACAGCAGTTGGTAGAAATAGTAAGATTAAATGAGAACTTACCAGTTTGAAGTTTGATCTTTATTTTATGAGGAGTAACGTTGAGGGATTACGTGAAGATCCCGTCCAGTACGCATGCGTGTCAATCTTCAAAGCAGCGGTGTGAAATCACAGATAACAGTTGTTGAATTGAACATAGTAAGATAAGAGAACCATTATACCAGTTGAACTTTATGATAGAGGGCTGGGAGCGGAGGGCACGTAATCCCTCAACGTTACTCCTCATAAAATAAAGATCAAACTTCAAACTGGTAAGTTCTCGTTTAATCTTACTATTTTACTTCGGAGTCACGTGAGTGACTACATGAAGATTTTAAAGCTCTGTGATTTCATGCCGTGGAACCGAGTCCAGGCGTCATACACTGCATCAGTAGGCCAATGATGAGAGAACATTAAGAATGCATTCAGACATGACATAGATATAGACATGTTGATGCTATTAATGAATAATAGTGGCAATAGTAACCTCCCTCAACCTGGAGGAAGTATGAACCGTACCTAACATAGAGTTGGCAAATACCCCTGATCTGGCAATAGGTTTATTCTAAATATTTGGACAGATCAATAGTTTGACCATCCTGCAACCGCTAGGATGTGGTCCATCCCTGCTGCTGAGGTATAGTGGTCCTGGTGGAGTGAGACTCAATGTCAATGTACACTCCTGTATATGCCAGACCCATATGACCATCTGGAGAAGGTTTGTAGTGATTCCTTCTAACAAGATTTTATGTAACTAATAATATTGCTGTCAGTCTATAAGGCTCTTAGGAACCTTGACGTACTGGTGTAAATGCGTGATCACACGCAACCCAAGGTCCATGGGATATGCAACTCTAGTTTGGTCTTGTGTCCCTGTCTAATGTGTTTGATTAATCATAAACAAAATATGTTATTATAACCCGCAGATATGATCATCCTATCCAGTGTTGCAATGACTGGACCCATAGCGCTGTACTCAGTGCCATGGCGTAATCACTAGTACATGAGTATGACCATGGGCAGGGATGTTGCTGGTGCCCATCGGTGAAGTGACGTAGTACAATGTTAACAACCCATATCTCTGCGTCCCTAAGCCTGGGAGGTTTTAAGCTGATGATACCTTCATTCTCTGGATATCAGAGAGTGAGACCGGACAGAGTGGTTTATGTACTCATCAGCCAAATGATTAGGATGTACTTAAGGCACAGTAATGGAATAGTAACTTAATGTTATAATCCCATAAAACTGAATTTTAATGTGTCAGTCATCCATGCCGAGTTAAACGTAAGGAAGCATAAACAATGCTTCCCATCTCCTATGCAGATTGCTGCTATTTGGTGCTACCCCTGCAACTGTAGTGAGCACTCTTAACGCTTATGGTTTGACAACCCGAGCCACAGAAACGATCTTTCAGAGTCTGTAAGTCTATGATTGATTATATCATGCAGAGGATGGTTTCAACATCACAACTGAACCAGCATCTTTTTATCCGGAATTAACCATGTAAGGTTTTATGTTCATTCTTCGCCTCAGCAGGAGCCATAGGTGTATAACCCAGGCAGGCACTATGAAAACCCGGAAGCGGGAATCTTGCTGAATTTTGCAAGACCCGTCTATTGAGGCCAAATGGAGGAAGACATAAAATAACATTCCTTCCTAGTGTAGCGAGAATGCACCCTTTGCCACTGTGTGCCTCGTTCACTGTTGATTGAAACTGGATGCAAGCAACTCAATAGTTAGTGTTCTCTCAATCCACATTGTCATTAAATACTTTGTGATCACACATTCATTCTGTGTTGTCATTGATTTTGCATAATAATACACCAGTGCTAAATGCGGTTTGGTAAAACTATCACCGGATACTTTGATTTGATTGTACCTTTGTGATTAACGTATACCACCACCAAAGTGTATCACCTTGGACTTGTGCATGCCGTATATGCATATCCACACACCCTTTAATGCACAGAATGCACCTGGTGTCCATTGGCAGTTGATACCATGACTGAACACTTGATAACTCATGCTAATCCCATCTGCCTCCGTAACTAGTGATGGTATTAGTAAATTACCCATCTTTGGGCAATAGCATCAGTTTAGAAATGACTGAAGATTTACGGATAAGAGGTTTTAGTGGAGCAAAACTGTCCATCATTGTGACTTTGATTGTTTCAGCTAAAAATAGCAGAGGTCTAATTTTTTTGTCTCAGAGCTGATCCCAGACCAATAAATGGATGATTGTATCCCAACAATCAATAGTTTCAGTTGGTATCAACTTAATTTAAATTTAACTGGACGGGTGAGAACCAATTCCTCAAATATAGCTATGTGGCTGATAAGGCTAATTTAGTAAAATACAGTATGTTCAATATCATCCAGATTGGCCATGCTACTTATTTGATAGCTCTGTGCAGCCGAAGCACTGATAGTGATTTGGTAAATAATCTGGAAACTGGAGTTAGCCCATTTTGTAACGCTTCTGAGTGTATCGTTGCCTCATCCAGTTAAATTTCAAATATCTTCAACCCTGTGAGCGGAAATGATCACATGGAAGTTATTTAGAAAAGTCTATACTGCACATGCGGGTTGAGGCTGTTGACAATGATCAGTCCACATCCCATTCTTGTGAGCCTTGTCTTGAAAGGCAACTCCAACCATGCCTGTGTGCAGTATAAACTAATCTAGTGTTATCCCAAACCAGTGTAAATATTCAAACCAGTTTAATATTACCAACTTGTATCCGTGACAGGAGACATCATCGATGAGGTTCCATACCTTTATCCGAATGGGAGGACATGCAACCCGACCCAGGAGCTGCCTCAAACATGTGTGCATGATTTTACATCTGCTCCTGGGAGGTAAAGGAGCTCGAGTACGAAGTTGGCGCATCTTCCAGGAAAGCCGTTCTGGGCTGTGGCCTAAAAAAGACCTTTGTCCTGGTTGTACGGCCTTCAAGCTTTCACCAGCTTCAGTTCATCGTGGTTTGCTGGTGGGTGTGTAGGGGTGCTGCCGTCGAAGATGTGAGGTCTTGCATGATGATATGACCTTCCTGAACCCGATGGCCACTCGTCGAGCTCCTGCTGCTGGTAGTGTTGTTCCTGCACCCCCTGCACACTTGTGGTTTCTTCAGCCAAACCCCTGTCTTCAGAGTCAGCCCAGAAGTGACACCTAATGCTCCCCTCTGTCGAGGGAGATACATTATGCAGCCATCAATAAGGTGCGTCCCAGGCCCCCTGGTGACTAGGCTCCACATACCAGAACATGTCACATTGGAGCTTCTGATCCATCAACCGCTCCATGCGGGATATGCGATCACAGTTGCTCCCACCGGCGGTGAGTCTTCACAGCCTGACACGTCCGAGACTTCGGCCTGTCCGACTTCTGCTTGGCTTTCCCACCAGTCTGAGGTGTCGATTCCGACTGTGCAGGTGCCAGGTCGGAGACTGCTGATCAATAGCGATCCAGGTGCAGTCTACGGCTGCTGACTGCCCACAATTCCAGGGTCCTCCGCAGTCAGTCTGGATGCGGTCCATTCCTGTAACATATTCTCACAAAATAGCACAAAACGACCTTCGAGTAAGGAATTTACCTGCATGTCCTTTTTAAACCTTCTGCTGCGGGGCAACGCTCCTCCCGAGCCTGGTCTCGTGGTCGTGGTTTGTTACAGCTGGGGTTCCTCTGTGGTCCTTGTAGAAACACTTCCATTGCGGGTGATTTCTCCCCCGCGCTTTTTCTCTGCGGTCCTTTATAACTGTGCTTCTCCACGGTGTTCTCCAGTCGGGGCTTTCTCTCCCCCCCCTCCCCCCCTGGGCATCCCCGCAGTAACTGCAGCCGGGATATCCCCGTGGTCCCTACAGTACTTACCGCCGTCCGCTTCCGGAGCGGCTGTCCAGGTGCCCCCGACACCAATATGAAGCCGCTGGTTCTACTGCCAGCGGCTCAAAGGTGAATTTGCCGTCGCTCGCTACACGCATTCCGCAGTTCCGAGCGCCTAGGTCCGTGGGTGGGATTCCCTGTGACCGGGGTTCCCTGAAGTTCAAGACTGGGGTTTCCCATCCGTCCCGACTTAGCCCCGGACTTTTAGCAGGACCTCTAAGTAGAGGTTCCTGCAAGAAGATTTAACCTGAAAGTATTTTTAAAAACTTACCTCAGGTCTGTTGCGGGCAGGAGAATCACGTTCACCCTGCCAGTCGTCACGCAATGCGATAGATCGATATGACACGCATGCGTACTGGTCGGGGTCTTCACGTAGTCACTCACGTGACTCCGAAGTCAAATCTGGAATAAAGAAAGAAAACTCAGCAACTCAGGTTTGAGTTACATCTGAAATGAGTTACAAGACTGGGTTACATCAGAACTTCCTAGGGTTGAACATTAAACAACTGTAAACACTGAATGATTGAAATAAAATCATAACATGGAATAATTTAGCGGGGCAAGCAGTATCTCCGGAGAAAAGCAATAGTTGATGTTTTGAGTCGAGAGCCTTCGTTCTCAGTCTCAGTCTCAGTCACCTATTCCTTTTCTCCAGAGATGCTGCCTGACTCACTAAATTACTCCAGCTTTTTTTTGTCTATCTTCAGTGTAAACCAGCATCTGCAGTTCTTCCTTCCTGCACATAAAAACGTGCCAGGAACAATCAGCAGACCAGGCAGTGGTCGTTTGGAGCTGATGGTCTCTCCAGCATCCAGCTGCAATTTTTAGTTTAGTTCAGTTTACAGATACAGCGCAGAAGCAGGCCCTTCGGCCCACCGTGTCCACACTGACCAATGATCACCGCACATTAACACTATCCTACACACACTAGGGACAATTTACACACACACACCAAGCCAAGCCAATTAACCTACAAACATCTTTGGAGTGTGGGAGGAAACCGAAGATCTTGGAAAAAACCCACATGATCATGGGGAGAACATACTAACCTCATACAGACAACACCCATAGTCGGGATCGAACCTGGGTCTCCAGCGCTGCAAGCGCTTTAAGGCAGCAACTCTACCGCTGCATCACCGTGGCCCCCCAAAATGCTGATTATTTTATGCATGGTTTTTGAAATTCTTACATTCACCTTGTTCATTTATTGATTTGACTCTGAAAATCAGTGAACAGTGATCCTGTCCAACAACCTGTACTGCGCTGATCCCATTGGAAAATGAGGGATCATAAGCGCAGCACTTTAATTTGCAAGGGATGGGTAGGCTAGAGTGCCCCAAACCAGCACAGCATCTCCCAGGCCAAAGCAGCTCATTGAATTATCACCCCCACCCATTGCCAACCCCCCATGGCTGCAGTATAAAATATCTGAAAAAATACTGGAGTAACTCAGTGGGACAGGCAGCATCTCTGGAGAGAAGGATCAATTGGGCAGCTTACATTCAAGTGGTACGAATATAGACTTCTCTACTTTCAAGTAACCCTTGCTTTCCCTCTCTCTTCATCCCTCCCCGTTCCCAGTCCCCCTCTATTAGTTGCCATTCATGGTGCCCCGTCTGAACTTGCAAGTATATCACCATTTTATGGCATTGCTAATTTTAAGCAAATTCTGAAATCCTGGAACCTGGAATCCTACATTCTAAAATCCTAAATGAACCGCTATTTTAATATCATTTACTCAATTAGACTATGGTGGTAGTTGCATACTTTATCAAGAAAGCCGGAAATCCTGTTAAACAAGTGAGCCCTCAGTATAACCAGACTGCTGGAGTTTTACGATAGGATCTGTTGTTCTCCCCCTGGTGTCCTGTACAATTGAACACACATTGCTACATACTGTAAACCTCTTCTGCACTGTCAATAACCAATGCAACATTATAAAATGACTTCCACATCCAAACCTTTAATGTTTAACATTTCTGTTCAGTTTCTTCTAAGTTGCTATACATGCCGCAGTGGCGTGGAATCTAACATGGTTTAATTTATTAGCTGAAATGTTCCACTGCTGCAGCCAAATTAAAATCTAAGGAAAAATATTCCACAGAGCAGCATTAACGTGCAAGCCAATAAGACTGGCAGACATACTGATGGAAGCTTTAATCTCTTAAATCCCCCACTACCTCCAAATCGGTTCCCAAATTCAAGGAGCGATTAGAATTTGAAATTGCAGTCTATAATGCCCCGTTACCACAAACTCCCAGTGTGATGTTATCTGCAGCTTCATTGAGGCTGGTCATCATTCAACACATCCTGGTTGGATCACTCACTTTGCTCCCAGCGAGTTGCTTCTGTGCTATCTTCCCCACAGTACAATATTTTGGCAACCGATGGACTTCTGCATTCCTTATGCACTGAAGTCTACTGTTGAGTCAGCTTGCCAAGCCAAACACCAGGTTATAGCGGCAGTCACTGAATTACCATTGCCCCTTCGTTGAACTCTGAAGGATTTAGAAACCATGTGTAAGATATCAGCCTAAACCAATGCGATAGTGGGGCATTTTGAAATAGCCACTTGTGCTGCAAGAAGTAAAAGCAAACAATGCAGACTTGTTTCTCATTCATCCATCAGAGGTCACTGAATGTCACCCATACACAATGAAAATGTTTATTTCCCATCAAAATAGCAGCACGTGTTCTAATCCCCTTTTCCAAAAGTTTGCATTGGTTTTAGTATCATTCTGCAGAACAATATCAGAGGTCTTCACAGATATTTGATAAGACATCACGAGGACCCTGGGGCCAATGTCACATGTTTTATTAACTGTATTTACTTTGATGTGAATGTACACCAGAATATTTTTTCAATTAAAAAAAATGGAATGAAGTGAATTAGATGGATTGGGTAGCTAATCCGTATGGATAAAGGAGGTCCTGTTTGATCTATGGACAATGGTGCATTAAACAGTTTGGATTGCAAGCTGTGGCTAGAGGTGACTCTGGACATTTTGATCAAAGGACATCAGACCTTGTGGCATCTGACCACTCACTCTGTACCCATGATGTGTAGCCAGACACACTGGCATCACCATCTTTAGATTCTCTGACTAATTAACCGTTGTTAGATGAATTACGGGTAACGGTGAGTTGGAGTATAGGAAGACGATTAATAATCTGATTGAATAATGCCAGAACACCAGCCTTCCTCTCAACATCAGCAAGGCCAAGGAGCTGATTGTTGACTGTAGAATTGGGAAACCAAGGATCCACAAACCTATTCTTAGACATGTACATGGATAGAAAAGGTTTGAGAGATAGGGGGCAAATACAGGCAAATGTAACCAGCCCAGGATAGAGTTAATGTGGAGAGGATGTTTCCACTAGTGGGAGAGTCTAGGGCTAGAGGCCATAGTTTCAAAGTTGTTCTTTTTGGAGGAGGTGAGGAGACATTTCTTTAGTTGGAGGGTGGTGAATCTGTGGAACTCTTTGCCACAGAAGGCTGTGGAGGCCAAGTCCATATATTTAAGACAGAACTAGATAGATTCTTGATTAGTACAAGTGTCAGAGTTTATGGGGAGAATGGGATTAGGAGGGAGAGATAGATCCGCCATGATTGAATGGTGGAGTAGACTTGATGGGCCAAATGGCCTAATTCTACTCCTATCACTTATGACATGACTTTATGGCCTTATGGCCTCAGGTAGACAACTTGCTTGGCATAGATGAGTTTAGCCGAAGGGCCTGTTTCCATGCTGTATCACTTTGTAACTATGCTTGAGTGTGCGAAATCGAGTTAATCCAGGGTGGTTGGGAAAACTTTATCACAAACCTTGATGTTGCCTGGAAGTTTTGGCGTCTTTAAAAATGCAGGAGGTGATTCATTCACTCAAGAATATGCAATCTTTCACTTCTCATTGCTACCGCACTTCTCTGGGAAATAAAGTTTAATTTCTGTTTAACTGTGATAAGTCTCAGGGTTTTGATGGTAGGGGATTGGATATCAATGGACGATGGTTAGGTTATCTTAATGGATTCTTGCCATTGCCTAACACTTGTGTGACATCCAAGTTACTTTGTCTTCTTTAACCCAAATCTGATCATCTTATTTACTCCCGTCAAAGGGAACCAACGGGGGTGATAACAGGGTCACCCGATACCCTCTACGCAGGGACTCGTGAAGTTACTGCCATTGCCAGAGCCAAAGGGTAGTAAATGGACCAGAATGAAAACAAGATAGGCATGGGTGGTGAGGACTCCTTCCCATAGAAAAAGGCACGGAGGTGGAGGCGACGGATGAAAAACTCTACATCATGGCGGACCCGGAACTCATTGAGGTGGGGGCGGAGGAGAGGTTTGTTGAGATGTGTCCTGGTAACAGATGAGGCTCTAAGGTTATGATATGGAAGCGGGTCTCCCTTTGAGCAAAGCTTTGTTACCAGCAGGAGGGGGTGTACATTATTCAGCAGCTGATATAACGAGTGAAGAGGTCAGTCCCTGAATAATGTAGATGTAGGAAATGAAATGGGGTCAGTCACAAACAGATCTCGCTTAAATATAATCACTTCAAACTAATCCTGCATTCAAGCTCATTACTTTTTGCATATCCTCCATTCATTTCTCCAAAGAACCGTCTATATCTCTCGTTCCCCTTTCCACTGACTCTCAGTCTGAAGAAGGGTCTCAACCCACAACTGCAAAAAGCAACAAGCTTCATTGCAGGACTAGTTGTGGTCATAATTCATCAGAGATGCAGCCTGACCCATTGAGTTAGACCAGCCTTTTGTATCTGTCTTTGAAGCTCACAACTTCACATTCAGAGTCTGTTGGCATAAAATGGCAAATGTTGGAACATGGCCTGTTCAAGGAAGTTTCTTAAAAAAAAGGAACTGCGTCAGTCATAAGTAAATACTTTCACTGTGCCCTTCTACATTGGCTCGTTTCCCACCAACATTTTTGCATTATCCTTTGCCAATAGTTTTCAGCATTTGTGCTGCTCAGAAAAGGGGCTCCTTTGGGATTTCCAAATATATTGCATGCCAGTGATAAGCAAGAACTGTTCCTGGGGGGCTAATGACATACAAGAGAGTTTGAATGCAATTCATTTCCGCCTTGGATACACACATTTCCCAGCATATGTCAGGGGAGACCTTGCCTTGCCACCCCTATTTTACAAGGCTGGCCATCAAAGAGTGCCACCATCTGTTGCAGGAGGATGTCCTTCAGGCGGCACCTGGAACAGAGTCGCCTCTATTTCAGTGCAGGCAAGATGACTTGATCATTAATATTTCACACCACTGGGTACCTCCAGCCACACATAGGACATCTGCTGCAACTTGCAGCCTACATAACAATAGTTTAGTTCAGAGATACAGCACAGAAACAGCCCACCGAGCCCACGATAGTCAGGATCAAATCCGGGTCTCTGGTGCTGTAAAGCAGTAACTGTACCACTGCGCCACTGTGCCGGCCATTACCTTTGAAGGTCGGCAGGTGAATGGACCTACACTTTCATTATTGTGGATTGGCTTTGAAGTTGAGACGAGCGCAAAAAGAGGCAAATCATATTAATTTTATGGACTATATGAGATGAGCTTTGTTCGAAACAGAGACACTTAAAAAAATTGTCGTTTAATCGGTTCCTGGAGAATCGATAAGGTGTCATCCATCCAAGGTTGCTGAAAAAAACAGAACTTCAGATAAACAAACGTTATAAATTATCTAACTAGAGAGCAGTCCTGAGCTACTATCCACCTCATTGGAGACCCTCGAACTATCCATGATCAGACTTTACTGGACTGTATTTGGCGCTAAACATTACACATGTTATTCCCTTTATCATGTATTTGTACACTGTGAATAACTCAATTATTAGCACGCAAAACAAGAGCTTTTCACTGCACCTCGGCACATGTGACAATAATCTAGACTCAACAAACTCATCTGTATAAACAAGTACATAGCACGATAACCATCCCATTTTGCCCGTCAATTTGCCCCACACTATTTTCCCGAGATGATAAATAATCACTTGATAATGTCATTATAATGTGAGCAGTAAAACATTTCAAGATTTTCATTGATAAAAGGAAATAAATCTTTGCTTAAGTAGAGAGTAAATCTTCTTAATGACCAAAATGGAGCATGGGTCATTCTTTTTCATTTTGAGGATCATCTCTCCAGTTCTTCCACCCACCCGCCCTCAGAATTCTGATTCATAACTGTTTTCTGAAACTAAAATGAACTGCAAAAATTTGTGTTTAAGGATGTGAAACATTCGAGCATGTTGATGAAAAGTGTGACACAGAAAGTGTGTTGCCTGTTGGATAGTAAACAGGTAATGAGTAAGATGCCTGGTTTTTAGAGTTGTGGATGGAAAGACATTTTCTCAATATGGAATGCGCCTTAGATTCATCACCCATGATTTATCGTGCTCGGATGTTGTAGTAACTTTGTGCGTTTAAGTTAAGAAGAAACAGCGTTTGTATAGCTGTAAAGGACACAAAAATGCTGGAGTAATTCAGCGGGTCAGGCAGCATCTCTGTAGAACATGGATAGGCAACGTTTCAGGTTGAGACCCTTCTCCAGACTAGATGTAGGTGAGTTGCGCTCCAGAATCAGTGCACTGTGGCTTCTTACTTTAGGGACTTGGCTTACGGGAATGATCCCAAGAATGAGTGGGTTAACATATGTTGAGCATTTAACGGCAATGGGCCTCTACTCGCTGGAGTTTAGAAGAATGATGGGACACCCCATTGAAACTTAACAAATAGTGAAAGGCCAGGATACAGTGGATGTGGAGAGGATGTTTCCACAAGTGGGAGAGTCTATGACCAGTCATAACCTCAGAATTAAAGGATGTTCCTTCATGAAGGAGATGAGGAAGAATTTCTTTAGTCAGATGGTGGTGAATCCGTGGAAATAATTACCACAGAAGGCTGTGGAGGCTAAGTCAATGGATATTTTTAAGGCAGAGATAGATAGATTCTTGATTAGTACTGGTGTCAGGGGTTATGGGGAGAAGGCAGGAAAATGGGGTAAGGAAGGAGAGATAGATCAGCCATGATTGAATGGCGGAGTAGATTCTAATTCTGCTCCTATCATTTTATGAACTTATGACTGGACCACATTGGCCTATACTGACTGTGATGGCATGCTACATTCGAAAGAGACATTAAACCAGACATCCTTACCACAGCCTTAAGTGGATGTAAAAAACTCCCTGGCTTTATTTCAATAAAGAGTAAAGGAGTTACCTTGAGTGAATATTTGTTCTTCATTCAACTCAAAGCTTTGACAATTCTCCATTATTCATTGACTACAAGAACAGAAGACAGGTGACATCTATATAATTAGAAGTCTAAATGTGACCACTTCCTGTTTGCACTGTATATTGATTTTAGAAAAAACTCTACAACTTACAGCTGTGATTTTTGGCCACCTTACTCAGTGTCCCCCTCCAGCTGTCAGGACTAGAAGATTTTTCCCATCGATGAAAAATAAAAGACTTATTAATGTTTTTAAAATGTTGAGATTCTCTCTCCTGTCAATGACGCCATGAAGGCCATACGCCTTCCGGTAGGAGGGGGAGGAGCTATAAAATCAGGAAGTGTGGGCGTGGGTCAGTTTCTGCAAGATCGGGGAGGGAGAGGGTCACGACTCTCAGTCTGAGCTGGAAATCTACAGAATACTGACCTGTGAGTGCATTATATGTGTTTTTAAACTGTGCCTTTTGCAATTGTGTCGCTATTGAAATGTGTGCTTATTGCAACTGTGTGCCTTTTGCAAATGTAAAATATGATCAAAATGTCTAAAATTGATTGTCCACCCTCTCCCCTTCTCTCTCACAGTCTCTCACCTGTTCAGCCGAGTTTCTGGCAGTTTCTGAGCTGCCAGCCTGCCAGGCCTGAGTTACTGAGCTACCAGGCCTGAGTAACTGAGCTGCCAGCCCAAGAATCCATTCGGCACACAATTTCCGCACTATCCCTCTGGAATCCAGTCCCTTCGGCCCACAACACAATACTAGCGTTCCAGAAAATGTGCCCCCCACCACACACACACTGGCCAGCAATCTTGGAATTGGTGGAGAGGTAAAATATTGCATTGGGGGAGAAGCCCTCCCGTGTGAACATGGGACCCAACGGGCCCCACTTAATGTAGTTACCTATATAATTAAAAGTTTAAACGTGACCACTTCCTGTTTGAACTGTATATTGGTTTTAGAAAAAACGCTACCACTTACGGCTGTGATTGTTGGCCACCTTACTCAGAGTCCTGCTCCAGCTGTCAGGGCCAGAAGATTTTTCCCATCGATGAAAAATAAAAGACTTATTAATGTTTAAAAAATGTTGAGATTATCTTACCTGTCAATCACGCCACGAAGCCCACGCCCCTTCCGGTGAGAGGGGGGGGGGGGGAGGGAATATAAAACCTGGAAGTGTGGACATGGCTCAGTCTCTGCAAGATGGTGGAGGCAGAGGTCACGACTGTCACTGAGCTGTGAACCAACTGAACACACTGAATGTCTACAACTATGAGTGTGTTTTTTATGTGGTTTTTATGGCTTTTAAGTGGTTTTTATGCAGATTTATGTAGCTTTTATGTAGATTTCATGGTGGTTTTATGGTGCTTTTACAGGATTTTATGGTGGTTTTACCCTGGTTCAAATAATATGAAAGCATTTCAATATGGTGGCCTTGCAACCTGCTTGAAATGGTATGAAACTGCACTTGAATTTGGTGGTATTGTACCATGCTTAAAATGGCATGAAACTGCATTTGAATTTGGTGGCCTTGCACCCTGCTTGAAGTGGTAGGAAACAGCACTTGAATTTGTTGGCCATGCACCCTGTTTGAAATGGTATGAAACTGCATGTGAATTTGGTGGCATTGTACCCTGCTTGAAATGGCATGAAACTGCATTTGAATTTGGGGGCCTTGCACCCTGCTTGAAGTTGTATGAAACTGCACTTGAATTTGGTGGCCTTGCAACTTGCTAGAAATGGTATGAAACTGCACGTGAATTGGGTGGCCTTGCACCCTGCTTGAAGTGGTAGGAAACTTCACTTGAATTTGGTGGCATTGCACCTTGCTTGAAGTGGTTGGAAACTGCACTAGAATTTGGTTGCCTTGCACCCTGCTTGAAATAGAATTTCAAGGAATAGCCGTGACTCAACTGCCAGCCCACCGGTCGTTAGTGAGTGAGCTGCCAGCACACCAGGCATGAGTGACTGAGCTGCCAGCCCAAGAATCCATTTTGCCCCCAATGTCCATACTAGCAGAGGGAGCAGAGGGAGAGACTGCAACCCTAAGATTTTTGCCTCCACCAGGGTGAGGAGGTGTTTGGAGGACTCACTGTGGTGGATGTTATTTAGTGTTTATTGTTGTTATTATTGTATCATTGTATGTATGACTGCAGGCACAAAATTTCGTTCAGACCGTAAGGTCTGAATGACAATAAAGGAAATTCTGATTAGCACTCTGGAAACCAGTCCCTTCAGCCCACAACACCCGTACTAGAGCTCCAGTAAGCCCCCCCCCCCCACTGGCCACCAATATTGGAATTGGCGGAGAGGTGGAATATTGCGTTGGGGGACCAGCCCTCCCGTGCGAACATGAGACCCAAAGGGTCGCACTTAGTCTAGTTATTTTATGAAAAGGGTTAAATGAAGGTGCTCAGGTCAGGTCAGGGGGAATTCCCCCTCCACGGCTACCATGTAATCCCGTGCTACCTGCTCCATGGTCGGATGGTCGGCAACTAAACCATCACCCTCACCTTGTTTGCCAGGTGTGGAGGGAGCTGTGGACCCACAGCAGGACCAAAAACTTGACCTGTCAAAGGGCAAATGAGCTTCTAGCGAGCCAACAGCCATCCACACTTCAGTAGAAGATGCGATCACTGTCGTACATAACATTGTAAGGAATGATGATAAAGCACACACACCAAAATCCTATACTTCCAGCGGCAGAAGTCCGCAGGAACTGGAGGACAGAGATGTGTGGTGCGTCCGGCACCATTCCCTTTGGAAACCAGCACCACTGTGTCGCAAATGTTTTCAACGAAGATGATTGAATGGATGAATGAATGAATGATTGAATGAATGAATGAACGATGAATGATAGATGTAGTACGTGCAGTGTGATACTGATGGTCGAAAAATAGCTGGAGGATGTTGTGAATGACGATGTAAATCAAAAATCTGATGGGCACAGGTTGTTCAAGGACAGTAAACACAGATTTGCTGAGCCAAGGTTGTGGTTGACTAACTTAATTGATTTTTCCTTTGAGGAGGTAACAAGGAATGTCAGAGAAGGTAAAGCATTTGATGTAGACTACAAGATTTTAGCTGGGCACTTGTCAAAATGTCACATGGTCGATTAATAGAAATAGAAATGAAACCACATGGGATCAAGTTGGAATAAAACCGGACTCAGTAGCAGGTAGCAATAGTTGCTGCAAATTTCGGTGACTGCAGAGCAATATATATGGGTGCACAAAGAATATCGCTGTGATTTTTCACATGTGAGAATGAATTATCATTAATTCATTAATTCATTAATTCCTCATTATTGCATTCATTCTCTCCCCCCTCTCTCCCCCTTCCCCCCCCTTGCCCCCCCCCCCCCCCTCGCTCCCCTCTCTCCCTCTCTCTCTCTCTCTCTCCCTCCCCTCTCTCCACTCCCAACCCCCCCCTCTCCCACACCCCATGCCTCCAACACTACCACCGCACGCCCCCTCTCCCCCCCCCCCCCCCTCGCCCCCAACCCTCCGTCTCTCTCTCTGCCCCTCTGCCCCCTCTCTCTCTGCCCTCTCCCTCTATCCCCCCCTCTCTAGGCACGCCTGCAAGGTGGGGCTATGCTTCAGTGGATAGGGGAGGGATGGGGTAAAAGGAGCCAATGAAAAATATTAATATAATAGTAAGGGGGTGGTTAGTGTGTGTGTGTGTGTGTGTGTGTGGGGGGGGGTGGCGGTGAGTGTGTACGTGTGACGCCGCAGACCTCTTGGAGAGCCCCCCCCCGAACCCCGTGTTGGGGGGGCGGGACCCAACGGGTCCACCTTGGTCGAGTTACTATTAAAATTGACTGCATGTTTGAAGAAGTGAGGAAGGAAATCCTGATATCACTACACTGGTCAGGTGTCCATGAAATGACAAATGGGGCTGTGATGTAAAACAGTTAAGGGCCTGTCCCACGAGCATGCGACTATATGCGGCGAGCGGGACCAAACCAGAAGTGGGGGCAGCGCGGAGTTCGAGTGAGTGACGTTCGAGCGAAGTCCGCGGGAAGTCCGCGCGTGCCATACGGCGCCAAGATGCTGCGTACGGCGTCAAGACGCTGCGTATGCCCATTGAGGCGGTACGTCCAGCCTCAATGCGGCTGTTGGCCGGCGGAATTTTTTAACACTGTCAGTTTTCCGGAGCCCCGCGCGATGTCGGGACCAGCTCCACACAACTCCATACGGCTCCGGCGATTGAAGTGGAACCAGCCCCGCGAGGGCGTGCGGCTCAAGCGACCACGTTAGGCCGCGCTTGCCGCATGCAGTCGCATGCTCGTGGGACAGGCCCTTAAGGGAGGACAAAGAACACAAGAAAAACATGTTCGAGGTCAGGATATTAAAATTGATGTTGGGATGGAAGATCTGCAGAGGACGAGATGAATAAATATATCTTGGAGAGCATGTCGTCAAATCCATGAAAGTAGCAGTGCAGGTAGATAAGGTTATTAAAGAAGGCACTCAGGATACTTGCCTCTATTGTTTAAGGTATTTTTAAAATGAAGATGGATAAGCTTTATTGGTAAGGGGTGTTAATGGTTACAGGGAGAAGGTAGGAGAATGGGGTTGAGAGGGAAGCATAGATCAGGTATGATGGAATGGCAAAACAAATTTGATGAGCTAAATGACCTAATTCTGCTCCTATGTCTCAAAGTCTTATGGCAGAGAGCACAAGAGCAGGAAAGTCATGCAGTTCTGTATAAAACATTAATGGAACTGCAAATAGAGCATTGCACACTTCTCTGGACACTGAAAAACTATGAGAGAAGGTGTAAACAAGATTTACCAGGATTCTTTTTTGGAGCTGAAGAATAATAGTTATGAAGATATATTGCCTGAGCTGGGGCTGTTACATTTGGAACAAAGGAACAGAAAGGGAGATTTTATTGAGGAGTGTAAAATTGGGATGGGGCAAGGTAAACAGAAAAGGCCTATTTCCTTTAAGAGAGAGGTCAAAAGCTGGAGTTTTGCTAAGTGGTAGAAGGATGAGAAGAGAGTTGATATAATACATTATTTCACTCAACAAGTATTGTAGGTTTGTAGGTTAGTACATGGATAGGAAATGTGTAGATGGACATGGGTCAAATGTGGTCAAATAGGACTAGCTTAGATGATCATTTAGGTTGGCATGGACAGGTTGGGCCGAAGGGCCTGTTTCCTTGCTGTTACACTATGATTCTTTGACTAATTGCCTGCAGCGGTGGTGGAGACAGAAATCTTCACCACATTTAAAAAGGTATCTGGATGAGCAGTTCAGGACTCATAAACTGAAGGTCTATTGACCATGGGAAGTGGCAATGACCCAAAATCCATTTTTGTTAAGATGGCCTCTTTCTGCTCTATAAATTCCTATGACTCTCTGGCATTTTAACATATTGTAGCGGCACCTGCTAGCGCATGCAGATATCGAACCCGGCGTTCAGAAGCCGCGGTCACGTGACTCGGGAGGGGCTGCTTGTTTTGCGCGTTTTTTCACTTGCGCCCGTTAGTTCAGCGCTGACCACCATTGTGGGCGGACGTGTCTGTAGAACCTGGATACTGGATATCGAACTTTTGAATAAAGATCTGTTGAAAACTCCAGTAGTCGTTTCTCAGACCACTAAAATATTGCACAAATTGAAGAAGTGTGTTTCTCTCATTTCATCTGTGACTGGATTTTAAACGTACTTAATTAGCTGTGACGCATTTGAACATTTTGAAATAAAATTCAAATCTTTCCTTCAGGCACCAAAAATAGCTCACCTTTAAAGTATGTTCAAGATTTCTGAGGAGCCCAGCAGCAAATTTAAATGTAAGAACACCACAATCAGCAATGTGAGACAACCAGGTTAGCTCTTTTGGTGAATTGGGTTGCAATTCGTGACCCAGAAGACTCGTATAATCCCACCGTTCACCTTGAATTCTACTGTGGTATTTTTGAAACCACCAAATAAACAAGACAGGAACTTGATTTAATCTGTCACCTGAAAGACACCTTCAGTGCTGCACTGAAGTATCATCTTAGATAACGTGCTCTGAAGCTTGAGTGAGGCTTGAACTCACAACTTTCTCACAGTCAAGAGGCATCCCACTGAGACAAAGCTGACGTCACCCAGATACAGTATACAGAGAGCAGTAAGGAAGTCTTGGCACTATGCTTGCTAATGTTTTCCAAAGAGAGTCCAGACTGAAAATGACAGGGTAAATGATTTATTGCAAGTAAATAATAATATAACATTAAGTTTAGTTTAGTTTAGTTTAAAGATACAGCATGGAAACAGGCCCTTTGGCCTACCGGGTCCGCGCCGACCAGCGATCGCTGCGTATTAACGCTATCCTAAATACACCAGGACAATTTTTACAATTACCAATCCAATTTACCTACATACCTGTACGTCTTTGGAGTGTGGGAGGAAACCGAAGATCTCGGAGAAAACCCTTGCAGGTCACGGGGAGAACGTACAAAATCCATATAGACAGTGCCCGTAGTCGGGATTAAACCCGGGTCTCCGGCACTACAATTGCTGTAAGGCAGCAACTCTATTGCTGCACCACCGTGCCATCCTTGTTGATAAACATGTTCTAGAAAACACTAAAGGGGGTGCACAGTGGCGCATCTGGTTGAGCTGCTGCCTCAGAGCGCAAAATATACATGCTCGATCTTGATCTCAAGTGCTGTCTGTGCGGAATTTGCACGTTTTCCCTGTGACCACATTGGTTTCCCCGCGGGACTTAATTTTCCTCCCTCGTCCCAAAGATGTGCGAGTTTGTAGGTAAATTGGCCTCTGTAAATCAACCCTAGGATGAAGGGAGTACATGCAAAAGAGGAATAATGAATGGGTTAATGATGGTCTCGATGGGCCAAAGGGCCTCTTTCCATGCTCTATCAATCAATCACAGAAAGTGTTAAACATGTTCATAGATTACATTTGGTATTTGACTCTAAAGGATGGATTATGTCACTTGGGAAATGAATACTGGAGAATCATGAAAAATTCACAATATGTTATACAACATTGGGCAATAAGGATGGCACAGTGGCGCAGCGGTAGAGTTGCTGCCTTACAGTGCCAGAGACCTGAGTTCAATCCTGACTACGCGCGCTTGTCTTCTTCGGAGTTTGTACGTTCGCCCCATGACCTGCGTGGGTTTCCGTCGGGAACTCCGGTTTCATCCTGCACTCCAAAGATGTACATGTTTGTAGGTTAATTGACTTGGTTAAATTGTAAATTGGCCTCCTGTGTGTAGAATAGTGTTGGTGTGGGGGGGGTCGCTGGTCGGCGCGTAAATGGTGTGCCAAAGCGCCTATTTCCGTGCTGTATCTCTAAACTAAACTAAAACTAAACTAAACTAAAGAAGAACGTTTTTCTTGTTTTGAATTTCCGCAAACAGTGCCAACCAGATGCATACCATTCTTTTTGCAAAAGTAATATAATTTATACAAAAAAACAAATCAATATGTTCATAGGTTACAACTCCAGGTCTCCATCGGAAGGGTGTAAATACATTGACTTGCTGCTGATGTGTGTGTGAGGACCTCTTCATGAATAACATTCATCCAATATATTGTTTACATATTTCCAGAGCCAGTCAAGAATATGATATATGGGACATGTTATATTGCCAATTGTGTGATATGGAAAACCTTTCTAAGTAACGTTGACTGGATAAAGAATAAGCAAAAATGTTGGGTGGGTTTCTGTCAGTCCCTTAAATGGAGATATTTATCACGTAATCCTGTAGCTTGATGAGATATTTCCTATTTCTCACCAGCTACTGTGCAAAATGTCCCTTTTTTACTTTTTCTCATTCTTAGCTTATGAATCTTTTTTTTACCATTCCGGGGTTTCTGACCGAAAAAGGCTTGAGTGAGGAATTGCCGCGAATCTGTCAATGAACATTTTGTTTGATTGATACTTTATTAACACATGTGAAATTCCCTGTTTTCCACTCCATACACAAGGTATGCAAAGAGTCGCCACTTATAAGATGCCGACAAGGTTACAAATTTGCTTATCCTATCATTTCAATTCCTTTCCAGGAGAAAGTATTTCACCTTGACGATCTGACTCAGTAAACTCATTAGTGTTATGCCCCGGTCCCATTTAGGAAACCTGAACGGAAACCTATGGAGACTTTGCGCCCCGCCCAAGTTTCCGTGCGGTTCCCGGAAGTTGCAGGTGGTTGCTGGAGGTTGCAGGTAGTGGAAGCAGGTTGGGAGACTGATAAAAAAAACCTCCGGGAACCGCACAGAAACCTTGGGTGGGGCGCAAAGTCTCCAGAGGTTTCCGTTCAGGTTTCCTAAGTGGGACAGGGGCATTAGGAATCAATGAGAGAGCAGAAAAAATAGTCACACCACACCAACAATGCAAAATGCCTGTATCATTGTATGTATAGATTATCCTTGTAGAGGCATCAATTGCAACCCAATTGTGCAATATTTGTGAGTCTGAAGAATGGACCCGACTCGAAACGTCACCCATCCTTTTTCTCCAGAGATGCTGCCTGACCTGCTGAGTTACTCCAGCACTTTATGCCTATCTTGTGTACTAACACTTTGGTGGATGCCTATGTGGAACACGCTATGTTCAAACGTTTTAATTTTATCACTCGTATGTTAAAAGTAAAATCTAGGCTAAGAAAACTAAATGGGAATATCCATAGTTTGTGTTTTTAATGTCAAAATGAAAGTTACAGCTAAATCAGGCTTCAAAATTGCATGAGTGAGTAACACCGAAGCACCTTCGAACACAAAACAAGTCACCAGTACAAAGCTCTGATCTCTCCCTGCTCAGAATGTTAATGAACCATCTGAGTTTTCTTCAGCTGAACAGCCAAAATGCTTGGCTCAGCTTTGTTAACATTCTTCCTGTGTTAGGCAAACCTAACCCAATTAGCCCAGAGAAAAAAAAGAGATGAAGATGTCAGCGTTAGTGGTAGATTGCCCAAATTAAACCCATGGTTAATTGCTTTCCAGGCAGATTAAACAAACTGTATCCCAGCAGAATCCTTGATTGTTTTAGTGTGGCAGATAAATAAGAAAAAGCTACTACTGCTTTCTAAGTGAAACATGAAAGACTAGCCTGGTTATACAATGGGTAAGTTATATTAATGGTGCGACATAAAACAAATACAGATGCTAGTCCCATCACAGCTAATTGCACTAGAGGCTGTGCCAATTACTCTCGGATTTAACAGATTAAGATTTTATTAAAAATCTCTCTTTTGTAAGTACACTCTATTTGTTGGTCAAAAGAAAGACACAGATGCTATAGATTTAACAGGTTGTGCTTAATGGCAGTACCAGGCACTTGTGGAAACAGATGTGACACCGATCGGAGGGGAAACCTAGCTCTCGAGTTCGATGAACTATCAACTGGTGTGCTGTGCTGTGCTGGCGTCCGTCTTCTTCGACAGTGTGGACGGCATTGCTTTGACATAGTGCCTGCAGAGTAAATCTGTTTGCCAAAAAAACAGGACGGGTTTGGCTGTTCAGTGCTACCGTGTGACTCATTGCTCAGAAGGAACGGTATATTTTCAGCATTTGACAAGCTTGTTTGTATCAGTGATTCTGTTTGAAGGCGCTCATTTGAGCCAAAAATCCAGCTAAAATGATGGAAATCGCCCAACAGAAACAAACAGTAAGACTGAAGGACCGGTTTGGTTCTCAGCTCAAAATCCCATGCCATTGCCTGATGTTTCATTTTAAATTATGAATAAGGTTGCAGAGATTGATTATGCAGCTTGTATAAGTGATAAACGCTTGTTATCAAAGCTTTCAGATTGGTTTGATTCATGCAAGTTGCAGATATTATAAAGAATGGCAAAATCTGATGATAATTAAAAATATTGATTTCCAACTGGAAAACTTCTTTGTGAAACTTGCTTTAATGTAGCCACATTAATGTAGCCAAACCTAAAACCATAAAACCATTTTAAGGCTTCCTAAATGTAGCATCTCTGGTTTGTCTCTTTCCCCTTCCTCATGGATAATTTGATGCGTAATTCTGCCTGCTTTGCCTTTCTTTTAGTTTTGTATATCGTTAGTTAATAACAGCCCAAAGATCACAGGTATAGGACATAGATCAAGGCATATTACAAGCCACCCATGCTATGATCGTTCGGGTTACAGAAATTCGCCCAAACAGAATTCACACATTACTCCCCAAATTTTGAAATGTGGAATGAAATTTGGTCTTGCATAATTTATGTGAGAAAGAGGTAAATAAATCAACATAAAATACATGTTTTTTTCACCTTGCTTTTCTATTGAGGCGTGATTTGGCTTAGCATGATGGAAAATTGCCAGACAGACTGTTTGCTCGGAATGCAACCCCACCCGTAATGCAAGGGGTGCCTGCATTATCCAGGCACAAAACTGTAATCATGTCCTTCAACAAACAAACAAAGTACAATAGCAGTGACATTTGAAGCATCTGACTAAAGTCTAACAGAGGAAAAGTCATTACCAGTGTAGATTCCATCCACCCTGAGATACAGTGGACAAGACCTTCATTAATGACTGGAAATAAGTTGGAGCAGCATCGACCACTATGCTTGGATTTTTCTGTTCTCCCAATCTTATCTCGCTCCCTTCATTGAGAATTACTGTGGAAAACCCTCCTCAAAATATGGCTGCCCAGAGAAAGTTGTTTCCAATCTACATTTGCTTCATGATGGCAGGCAAACTGTGGTCCAAATTGACAGACCAGGATCCCAGTGAAGACCAGTGTCAAGGTTGCATCATTACCCACACCTTTGGCATCTCGTTGCAGGAGTAGACATAATCTGCAGACCTAATGGGAAACTCTTCAACCTCCATTGACTGCACACCAGGATAAAAGTCACCTGAAACTCTGCAATTGAGCTGCAGTTTGCAGATGACATTCGTGTTTGTGTACACCATGAGGCCAAGCTGTAAGCCATCATCAACTTGTTCACTGAAGCACACAAGAAGATGGGATTTGCATTCAACTCTTACAAACAAAAGTGCTCTTCCAGTCTGCAATTCAACAATAAAGGGTTGACAATGTGGTTGTGGATTACTTGCCATATCTCAATGGTTTAATGATCCAATGGTCCAATGGTGCTTTAATTATCACATGTGCAAACGCACAGTGAAATTATTTGCTTAAATACAGAGTAGCACAGTGTTCCCATACCTAAGAATATCCTCGATTAGCAAGTGTACAGAAATAGTCTACCATGCCTGCATGCATGAGCAGCCATGTTTTTACGCCATTTCAGTCTGCGCTCTTACTATCCAAACATCTACATTTATATTGTATCTATATAACTTACTAGACTAAGTGGGACCCGTTGGGTCCCATGTTCACATGGGAGGGCTGGTTCCCCAACACAATATTCCACCTCTCCACCAATTCCAATATTGCTGGCATGTGGGGGGGGGGGGGGGGGGGGGGGGGGGGTAAGTTTACAGGAAGTAAGTGGGTGAATGGGATCGAGACTTCAGACTTTAGACTTCTAAGATACAGCGCGGAAACAGGCCCTTCGGCCCACCGACTCCGTGCCGACCAGCATTCAACCCAGACACTAACGTTATCCTACACACTTGGGACAATTGATTTTTTTTACTGAAGCCAATTAACCTACAAACCTGCACATCTTTGGAGTGTGGGAGCAAACAAGAACACCCAAAAAAAGCCCATGTGGTCAGTGGATGATCGTGTTGACTTCATACGACAGCACCCGGAGTCAGGATCGAACCCGGGTCTCTGGTGCTGCAAGACAACAACTCTACCTCTGTGCCACTGTGCTGCCCACGATTGATGGGTTTGTACTGAGAACCAGCATAAACCTGATGGACCAAGTGACCACCTTCCCCACTTCGACCAACATGTCCCATCTACACTAGTCCCACCTGCCTGCGTTGAGCCCATATCACTCTAAACCTGTCCTATCCATGTACCTGTCTAAATGTTTCTTAAACGTTACAATAGTGCCTGCCTCAACTACGTCCCCCAGCAGCTCGTTCCATATCCCCACCCTTTGTCTAAAAATGTTACCCCTCAGGTTCCTTCCACCCTCACTTTTGGTGTCCTTGACTGTCAGCCACTTTGTGACATCCCAAATTCATGACAGTTGGGATGCACGTTTGTAAATGCGAGTTCTTTCTTTCCATGTAATTCCTCAACATGATTCATTTGTTCCCATTGTCTGAAAACGATGGAGCTTTTTTAACTTTGGTTGTCTTCCTTTCCCCATGGCCTACGTGACTTTGTGTCTAAGACAGCAAACCACGACTATTTTATTCCCTTCCCGTTGTCCTCCAATTGATTTGTGGGCTTCCATATGGATATTCTGGCTGAACAGATGGCCACTGAGAATGTGCCTAAGCTGTGTCGGGAGGGCGGGAGGAAGACAAGGAAACATAAGTTATGATGATTCCACAGCAAAGGGTAAAGACAGGTGTTTCTGTGGCCGCCCGTGTGACTCCAAAATGGTTTCATCTTCCCTGATACCAGGGTCAAGGGTATCTCTTAATGATTTGCAGGGCAGTCTGGCAGGGTTGGGTGTACAGTTAAAACACCTTGATTCAAACAGAAACCATGATTGTGTAGAGCATATGAACACTGAACATATAGCACAGGAACAAGGCTTCAGACCATGATGTCTGTGCTGAACAAGATGCCAATTTAAACCACATGTTTGTTGTTTCATGGTCTCTCTATACCTCTATTCCTTTGCTGATAATGTATCTGTCTAAATGCCTCTTAAACATTACTACCGTATCTTCTTCCACTACCTCCCTTGGCAACGCATTACAAGCACCTGTCACTCTCTGTGTAAACAATGTGCCTTATAAATCTCTTTTAAACTTTCCCCTCTCACCTTAAACCTATGGCCTCTGGTATTTGACAATTCCACCCTGGGAAATTACAGTGTTTATTCCAAACTTCTCTCTTTTGCCTCTGGGCTCTCTATGCATTGAACACGCTAACGTGTAGAGGCGGATATATACGCTAGCATTCAAATGCCTGCAACTCTCATCTGGGTAGCATTCTCACAAAGCATACGTTTCTGTCTCAAAGATCCAGTGGATAATGGAGTCATAAAGGCTAAAGGGATCAGGGGTTATGGAGAGAAGGCAGGCACAGGATACTGAGTTGGATGATCAGCCATGATCATATTGAATGGCGGTGCAGGCTCAAAGGGCCGAATGGCCTACTCCTGCACATATTTTCTATGTTTCTCTGACTCAGTGGGATGTTCTGTACAAAAGTGCATTGACCAGAGCAATTGTGCTTATGTGCTGGGATAGTCTTGCTGAGCTGTATGCAAAAAATATATTTCACTGTACCTGGTACACGTAATAATAAAGCAACCATTGCGATGTTACCTGTACCGTCGAGATACTCCAGCACTTTTTGTCTTCTTTTATAAACCAGCACCTGCAGTTCCTTGTGTCTTTAAGACATCCTCCCTGATATGTAGAAACTCTGGGCCAAAGCTATTCTAGCTGGCAGAGGCATCTACAGCCAAGACCAAAGGGTTGAAGAAGAATTCAGCATGCTAGACAATCCAGCCATTCATTCTGACAAGCTCTACCTGCCCTCTCTGTGACAGAGTCTGCTGTTCCTACACAGGACCCATTAGTCACTCTAGAACCCACAGAACCTTAGCATAGTGGTTTCCCAGTTAGTATAATGGTTGGTTTCCCTGCCTGGCATGTGGGAGACCAGTGCGGCACGGTGGCGCAGTGGTTGCTGCCTTACAGAGCCAGAGACCTGGGTTCGATCCTGACTACGGGTGCTGGCCGTATAGAGTTTGTATGTTCTCCCCGTGACCTGCGTGGGTTTTCTCCGGGAGCTTCGGTTTCCTCCCACACTCCCAAGATGTAATGGTTTGTAGGCTAGGCTTGGTATAATTGTAAGCTGTCCCTCGTGTGTAGGATAGAGGTAGTGCACGTGGATCGCTGGTTGGCACAGACCCAGTGGGCCGAGTGGCCTGTTTCCCCACTGTATTTCTAAACTAAACTAAACTAAACATCCTTCTTGATGTGTGGAAATCTCTGGGCCAAGACTATTCTGACAGACACATATCTAGGGAGGTCCCTGAAGCCAAGACCAAAGGGTGGAAGACGAATTCAGCAAGCTAGACCATCCAGCCATTCAAACCAACTGGCTCCACCTGCCCCTTCTGTGACAGAGTCTGCTGTTCCTACACAGGACCCATTAGTCACCCTAGAACCCACAGAAGTGGAGCGGAAACATTTCCTCCTGAATTCCAAGGGACTACTTAAAAAAGGTTGTTTTTTTTTTAATACACAATTCTGTGGAGAATTGGCAGGTAAGATGCCATGTGAAGATTCCTCTGGGTAGATGAACACAGAATCAGAGCCACAATTTCAGCATAAAGGGACATTGATTTAAGACCAAGATAAGGAGGGATTGCCTCTCATTGAGTCACAGAGTCGTACAGCAAGGAAATAAGTCATTCACCCAACCAGGCCCATGCCAACCTTTTCGCCCATTTATACTAATCCTATTTCCCCGCATTAATACTGCATCTCTCAGAGCCTTTGTGAATCTCTGTGCTGCTTTTGGCAAACTGGGCATACTAACTCATTCAACATATTTATGGCTGAGACCTTCGGAATGTGGGAGAATTAACGGTGTAGTGAGAGACGTAGGAAAATGCAATTGAGGCCAACGACCAGGTCAGTGCAAGGCACAGAGTGCTGGAGTAACTCAGCAGGTCAGGCAGCATCCCTGGAGAAAAAGGTTGGATGACGTTTCAGGTCGAGTCCCTTCTTCAGATCAGTATGATCTTATTGAATGACAAAGCACGCCAAAGGTGTCAAATGGCTTCTTCGTTCTCATGCTATTTTTTAAATAAATTAATGCAGCTCTGTACGCAGAGGAAGGAAATGTGATAGGTTTCTTATTATGCAGCTCAATGTTAAACAAAAAATGGCTGGAAATTAGTTTTATCTGTACTGATCAGTTGCAAGCTGTGCTTCTAATAGTTCACTGGAAAAGACTTGCCCAGGCATCGCTTCCAGCACCGCTAATTGTTTTCCCATCCCTTTACTAAATTTGCAAGTTCATCATCATCTCCAATATGGGGCATTGGAAGATTCGCACCTATTAAGCAGCTGACCAGCATGACATATAAAGCCGTTTACACTGCCGTGTTGCCGCATGTAAGATTAGCTTAGACATACTGCATGTGCCATAAAATTCCTCGAATACTGGGGCCTCCAGAATATGAAGCTGCCACGTGTAGGGGTATGATGATCGGCTCCGTTTTAGAAGTAGCTGACAGAGCAAACATGGTCAAAGATGGCACAAGGTTATATATATCTAAATGACCTAATTAAACTGGGATGCAGACCATGGGGGAAAAATAATCTATGGAATTATTTGTGGCAGTTCTCAAGAAATCACACAATGGTTCAATGGGCGATTGCTACCTTTTATGCCCCTGTCCCACTTAGTTGCAGGTGGTTGCTGGAGGTTGCAGGTAGTTGAAGCAGGTTGGGAGTTGAAGCAGGTAGGGAGATTGACAAAAACCTCCGGGAACCTCCGGGAACCGCACAGAAACCTTGGGTGGGGCGCAAAGTCTCCAGTGGTTTCCGTTCAGGTTTCCTAAGTGGGACAGGGGCACTATTGTCGCGTACCTAGGTGCAGTGAAATTCATTTTTGCATACAGTTCAGTAAAAAACTTATACAAACAACCCAACATACCACATTAGTAGTATCTCAGATCACTCTCCGTTGACATTCTCAGTAAAATTTGAGGGAATGGCGGGTAAAAAATTTTTTTGGAGGTTTAATACACATATTTTAAATGACGTGCAAGGCTATCAATATTTAAAACAACAAATGAAACTTTTTTTTGATACAAATGATATACCAGGTACTTCGCCTTCTTTATTATGGGAAACCTTTAAGGCATTTATGAGAGGAATTATAATTTCATACCAAAGTTTTCAAAATAAAAAGAATAAGACAGAACAATTGTTGTTAGAACAAGAAATCAGACAGTTAGAGTTGGATAATGCCAAAGATTCCACGACAGATAAACACAATAAGATAGTATTACTGAAATTTAAACTTAATCAAATTTTATCGGCAAGAGTAATAAGACTATTCCAAATTACAAAACAGGAACATTTTGAGTTTGGTGACAAGCCACATAAACTTTTAGCTCGCCAATTGCAAAAAAAAGAAAGGGAAAATACTATAACCAAAATTAAATCAGAGAAAGGCGAATTACTAATACTACCTAAATATATTAATAATAGATTTGCCCAATTTTACCAAAACTTATATACATCTAAAATTAAAATAGAAGATAGTAAAATAAAAAATTTTCTAGATAACTGTAATCTTCCAATACTGGACCCTTTGGAACAAGAGGAACTAGGAACTCAAATTACAATCAAAGAAATAGGTGAAACAATAAAATCGTTGAAAAATGGTAAGACACCGGGACCAGATGGTTTTAATAATGAATTTTATAAAAAAATTCAGGAGATAACGGCCCCTTATTTATTTAATTTATACTCCCATGCTTTTAAAGAAAATAAACTACGTGAAACACTAACAGAATCAACTATTACGCTTATTCCAAAAAAAGATAAAGATTTAGAAGATCCGGGCTCGTACAGAGCTATATCACTTTTAAATACAGATCAGAAAATTTTAGCAAAGATTTTAGCAAGTAGATTAAGCAAATATATTAGTAAACTGATAAACCCTGATCAAACGGGGTTTATACCTAAAAGATACTCATTTAATAATCTGAGACGCCTGTTTAATATAATGTACTCGCATAAAGTAGAGGAAGAAGATATATCAATTATTTCTTTGGATGCAGAGAAAGCATTTGATCAGGTAGAGTGGCAATACTTATATAAAGTACTACAAAAATTTAACATGGGAGAGAATTTTATAACATGGGTAAAATTATTATATGATAAACCGATGGCAAGAATTTTAACTAATAACATGTTATCTCAAAAATTTCAACTATCAAGGGGTAATAGGCAGGGATGTGCACTATCACCCCTGCTATTTGCCCTTATGATAGAACCCCTGGCTGAAAGTATAAGAATTCATCCGAATATCCAGGGCTATAATACCAGGGACTCAAAGAATAAAATCTCATTATATGCAGACGATATACTTTTATATATTACAAAGTCACAAACGAGCATACCAAATTTATTAAACTTAATAGAGGAATTTGGGTCTTTTTCTGGATATAGAATAAACTGGAACAAAAGCGAAATCATGACATTAAAACCTCAAGAACCTACACACTTACTGAAGTTCCCCTTTAAAATCGCAACAGAAAAATTTAAATATTTGGGTATTCAGATTACTAGAAAATATAAAGCATTATTCAATGCTAATTTCATACCTTTATTAAATAAACTTAATACACGGATTAAATTTTGGAAAACACTTCCCTTATCATTATTAGGTAGAATAAATGCAATAAAAATGATCTTCTTACCACAATTACTATACCTATTTCAGTCTATACCGGTATATATACCAAAATATTTTTTTTTTAA
Organism: Leucoraja erinaceus; assembly: GCF_028641065.1. Classification (NCBI taxonomy): domain Eukaryota; kingdom Metazoa; phylum Chordata; class Chondrichthyes; order Rajiformes; family Rajidae; genus Leucoraja; species Leucoraja erinaceus. Next base: position 42,030,864 of record NC_073389.1, read on the forward strand.
ATTAGACTCTAACATTACAAATTATATTTGGGACTATAAATCACATAGAATCACAAAAAAAAACACTTATGTAAACCAAAAGAGGTCGGGGGACTTTCACTTCCGAATTTTATGTATTATTACTGGGCAGTGCATATTAAGAATATGATTTATTGGTTGGATAGTTCTACACAACAGACAGAATGGATAAAAATGGAGAAGGAGGATTGTCATCCTTGTAATATAGGAACGATCCTCTTTTCCCCCAAAAAACTGAATAACACAATATATAAGAAGAACCCAATTATATATGGTACAATAAGAATTTGGAAACAAATAAAATTATCTTTAAAATTAAGAAATCTATCACTGTTAATGCCAATTGCGAATAACCCTTTATTTAAACCATCTCTTATTGATAAGACATATAACCAATGGGAAAGTCTCGGAATTAGAAGGATCAGGGATATGTACGAAATAGGAAACCTACTATCATTCCAACAACTACAATTAAAATTTAAATTGAAAAACAACCAATATTTTAAATATCTTCAGATTTGCGACTTTGTGAAAAAATATATACAAGGATATCAAAAAGTAACTCCTGACTTATTGGAAGAAGCAATGAATATTGAAGCTGACTCACAAAAAATAATATCCTATTTATATAATAGTATTCTAAATATAGACCTACCATCGACAGAGGTACTTAGAGAAGAGTGGGAACGGGAATTAATGATAAAAATTACGAAGGTTAAATGGGAAAAATACCTGATATATATTCACAAATGTTCAATTAATGTAAGACATAATCTAATACAATTTAAAATTGTACATAGATTATATTATTCAAAAACAAGATTGAACAAATTTTATCCAAATATATCCGCCACTTGTGATAAATGTCTAGCCCAAAAGGCAACTATAACACACTCCTTAGTTTCCTGCATAAAACTTTATAGATTTTGGAATGATATTTTTGAAATACTTACAAAATTATTCAAGACAAGATTGGAACCTAATACTGAAATGATTATATTTGGTGTAATGGAAGATGGGAATAAATTGAACGCGTCTCAAAATCTATTCCTTAATTATGGTTTAATAATAGCAAAAAAATTAATACTTAAATTTTGGAAGGGTACATCAATACCAACGCTTAAAATGTGGATTGCAAGTATGTTGGACACCGCTCATCTTGAGGAAATGCGATTCCTCCTAATGGATAAATCAGACCAATTCATAACGAGTTGGTCTCCATTCGTCGTTTTTTTGGAATCATATGGTGCAACACAATTGTAAAAAATAACTGTTTCAGGACTGGACGAGGGTTGGTCAAGACTATAAATAATGATCTCCTTTTCTTTTCACTATTTTCTCTCTCAACTTTCTTCATTTACTCGTTTTCTTTCTTCACACACTATATATTTCACATTTTTCTATCCTTTACTATCTAACTTCTTTTTCTTATTCTCATCTTTTAAAAAAAAAAAAAAACTGTATACATAGGCACAATCTTACATAAGTACATGAATATAAGAATAGTAGGTTACACTGAGGCACTACACAACAGACACCAGGAATCCGGTGCCATCTTGTACCCTTCAAGTTCAGACAAGTTAAAAATGTTATAGTGGTCACATGCCCATAAAGGTCTGATGTCATGACGGCAGCACTGGGTTGTAGTTGAAGAGTTAGCCTGGCCAGGTTTAGTTTAGTTTTGTTTATTGTCACGTGTACCGAGGTACAGTGAAAAGCTTTTGTTGCGTGCTAACCAGTCTGTAGAAAGACAATATACATGATTACAATTGAGCCATTTGCAGTGTACAGATACATGATAAGCCACTGCGTGCTGCTGTATCCGATCCAGATACTCTGCCACTTGGAACGGTGCCCGATGTAATCGAACCCCAGGCTGCTGCAAGGGCCTCCAGTGGGCCATTCCATCAACACATCAATCCATACACAACCGAACGAGTGAATGCACCATCCCTTGCCCTACATGTGCTCTTTTCTTCCCGGGATAAAGTTTTAGGAAAAACGATAATGTACTTGAAAAGTTTATAAAGATAAATTTAAGGGACACGCTGCCCGAAATATATGCATTTCATTTCTAATGTAATTTCTAATTACATTATTTGTACTAGTTTGATCCATATCAGTGTGAAATTAGCAATTCAACCTCAATCCCCTAAAATACAATGAAGGAACAGAGACAGATAAAACACAAGAACTAACTTTTGAGAAGAAAAATCTTCAGCACTGAAAGGAAACCATGATAAATCTCAGAGAAATGTTGTGCTTCTTGCAAACAAAGAGAAACCTAAAGCACCTGCAGAAAGGAACAAAAAAACTGGCAGATAAACAAAGGGTGTCAAAACAATTTTGTCACAGAATTGTTGCAGCTAATGTCATCACCGAGCAGTTATAATTGTGCAATGAATATCCAGCAGGCAAGCTGATAAGCCTTGCTTTAACAATCTAATGTTATCCCTTTTTAATATTGTAATTCTCAATATTGTCTTCTATTCAATGCATCTTTGATGTTAGTAAGTAGGCGGTAATTATTCATGATCAGATGTTGGACTTCACAGAACCCTCTGATACTTGTCGGCACGTCCTTGATTTATAATTTTCTTAATGCCTGATAACTTTATTTCATCTACATTATTTTCTATTTTTGAAGGCAGGCAAACCTCGCTGGTGTGAACTTGCTGGGACAAGCCAAATTGCTTTTGCTCGTAGGTATTCAATTTGACAGTGATTATAATGGCTGGTGCAAATCCCTTCTCTCCAGCCCGCTGTGCTCACACTGTCAATGTGCAGTAAGAAGATGAGTGCGTGAAATAGAAAAAAACCCACTGAAACTAAAGTGTACTGCCAAAATCTTCTACCTTCTTTGCCCTTTGCGAACGGTGATCAATCTGTTGTTTATTTTCAGTTATTTCCTCTCCTCGTTATTGTGTGAAAGCATTCACTGTTGGAGTGCATTTTCACCACGCACCAAAATGCTTTATGCTAACTGAGTGAAAATCCTGCTTGAAAACCACTGTGGAGGCATGAATCTTAAACACATCTGCCACTTCCACCTCCCCCACTCACCACCAACAGAAGGATTCATTCGCCTTGTTACCCATCATTTTTTAGTTCAGTTTAGATTAATGTCACGTGTACCGAGGTACAGTGAAAAGCTGAAGATAGACAGAAAAAGCTGGAGTAACTTAGCGCGACAGGCAGTTATCTGGAGAGAAGGAAAGGGTGACGTTTGGGTCGAGACCCTTTTTCAGACAGTGAAAAGCTTTTTTGTGCATGCTAACCAGTCAGCAGAAAGACAATACGATTACAATCAATGCATTTACAGTGTATAGATACATGTTAAGGGAATGTACACAAAAATGCTGGAGAAACTCAGCGGGTGCAGCAGCATCTATGGAGCAAAGGAGATAGGCAATGTTTCGGGTGGAAACCCTTCTTCAGACTTCAGGTTAACGGAATGACATTTAGTGCAATGCAAAGCCCGCAAAGTCTGATCAAGGATAATCCAAGTCATCAAAGAGATAGACAGTAGTTCTGCACTTCTCTCTGGTTGTGGTAGGATGATTCAGTAGACTGATAATAGCTGGGAAGAAACTGTCCCTGAATCTGGTGGTGTGCGATCTCACAATTTTGTTTGATGGGAGAGGGGAGAAGAGAGAGTGGCCTGTGTGCGACTCGTCCTTGATTATGCTGCTGGCCTTGCCGAAGCAGTGTGAGGTATAAATTAGATCAATAGAGGGGAGGTTGGTTTGTGTGATGACCTGGGCTGTGTCCGCAATTCACTGCAATTTCTTGCAGTCCTGGATGGAGCTGTTCCCAAATGATGCATCCTGATAATCATTGTCTTCATGGCCACCTTACTCTGAAATTTACTCCCTGAAGTTTATTTGGGATACTACTATTTTCCCTCTTAACAATCATAACATGTAAAAAATGTATTTTTTGGTCATGTGAGAAAAAAAATTCTAATTAGCCACACCAAAGAAAATTCCCAGAAAATATAATTTCACATTTTAACGCATGAACAGTTATTTTGATGAGGAAAGTTTTTCCTCTCTGTTTTAATACATATTTAAATATTATCCTCTTCACAAGTTCACCTTCACAAGTTATAAGAGTAGAATTAAGCCATTCAGCCCATCGATTCTACTCCGCCATTTAATCAAGGATGATCTCTGCCACCTAATCCCATTTTCCTGCCTTCTCCCCATAACCCTTGACACCCGTTCCAATCAGAAACATCTATCTCTGCCTTAAAAATATCCACTGACTTGGCTTCCACAGCCCTCTGTGGCAATGTTCCCCAGATTAACTACTCTCTGACTAAAGGAGTTCCTCCTCACCTCCTTTTGAAAAGAACACCCATTAATTCTGAGGCTATGACCTCTAGGCCTAGACTTTCCCACCAGTGGAAACATCCATTCCACACCCACTCTATCTATGCCTTTCATTATTCTGTAAGTTTCAATGACGTTCCCCCTGAACCTTCTAAACTCCAGCGAGTAGAGGCCCAGTGCTGCCAAACGCTCGTCATATGCTAACCCACTCATGCCTGGAATCATTCTAGTAAACCTTCTCTGGACCCTCTACAGAGCCAGCACATCCATCCTCAGATATGGGGCCCCAATTTCCTCACAGTACTCCAAATGTGGCCTGACCAGCACCTTATAGAGCCTCAGCATTACATCTCTGTTTTAGTATTCCAGTCCTCTTGATATAAATGCTAGCATTGAATTTGCCTTCCTTACTTCCGATTCGACTTGTAAATTAACTTTTTGGGAGTCCTGCACCAGCACGTCCCTCTGCACGTCCGATTTCTGGATTCTCTCTCCTTTGAGAAAATGATCTACGACTTTATTCTTATTACCAAAATGCATGACTCTGGACTTTGCTATACTGAATTTCATCTGCCACTTCTCTGTCCACTCTCCTAACCTGTCCAAGTCTTTCTGCAGAGTCCTTGTTCTTCCACATTACCTGCCCCTCCACCTATCTTAGCATCATCTGCAAACTTGGCCACAAAGCCTTCAATCCCCTTATCCAAATCATTAACATATCATTGTTCCTGTAGTAGCCACAGAAAATATTATTTAAATAATAAAGTTGAGAAATAGAACAGTGGCCAACAAAAGGACCCACTCCCCATCTCCCTGCATGCACCCCCCTCCTTCCTTTCCCCCCTCTTGCCTTGACAGGATGTCATCTTAAATCTCTTTGCTTTAATTATTAAAAACAATACACATCTTTATCAGAATTATAGAATATTTAATATGATCGTTGAGGATTAAAACAGTCTTTTAAAACTAAGTAAACTCTCGTCTTGAATAGGTTGGAAGGAGACTGTGATAATCTCTGTGTGACAGGTAAACTAACAATCCCCCACACTTTAATTTTCACACTGCGTTGTCTGCTGTTGATTGTGTGCTGAGCATCTAGGATGAGCCCAATCACACATTTGGTTGATGCTGTGTTATACAAATATGGAGGGGGTATCCTCTGCAATTTGCAGCTCTGCAGAAGCTTTGATGCAGCAGGTTTGTTTGATTATAATACGTGGTTTCCGCAGCCTTCTCGATGCCACTGTGTGCTCACTGTTTAAGAGCTGCCAGCACCAGTCTATCTATAGAGGATAAATGACAATCTACCTATTGTCAGAGGACAAATATGGCTCCCCTGAGCCCAAGTGTCCTAATTTCAGTGAGGTTTCGGCTATTACATACTACATGTATGAAATGTAGTCTACCACATCACGGAAAAATGTACTTGTACATGATCCAGTTGTGAGTTTAAGGGTTTTAACAATTTAATCATCACGGGTATTGCACACCATGCGGTACTCAATAATGTCTGTGAAGGAGAAAAAAAAGCAGTTTGTCTTGTCAGAGTAAAGACGAAGAAGCTGACCAGTTAATGTGGAGAAGTACAATTTGACGGCTGCAATAATTGCAATTATTTCTTTTCTTGAAATTGTAAAGCCGCTTCTTATTCCAGTTATAACATCTTAACCTTTACAGCAAAAGTAGGTTGCTCACTAAATTTATCATAAAAAGTGATTCAATCATTGGCTTCAGACAGAGAGAAAAACAGCTCAGTAATGATCTGGTGGAATAACCATATAACCATATAACCATATAACAATTACAGCACGGAAACAGGCCATCTCGGCCCTACAAGTCCGTGCCGAACAAATTTTTTTTCCCCCTTAGTCCCACCTGCCTGCACTCATACCATAACCCTCCACTCCCTTCTCATCCATATGCCTATCCAATTTATTTTTAAATGATACCAATGAACCTGCCTCCACCACTTCCACTGGAAGCTCATTCCACACCGCTACCACTCTCTGAGCAAAGAAGTTCCCCCTCATATTACCCCTAAACTTCTGTCCCTTAATTCTAAAGTCATGTCCTCTTGTTTGAATCTTCCCTATTCTCAAAGGGAAAAGCTTGTCCACATCAACTCTGTCTATCCCGCTCATCATTTTAAAGACCTCTACAGGTCCCCCCTTAACCTTCTGCGCTCCAGAGAATAAAGACCTAACTTATTCAACCTATCTCTGTAACTTAGTTGTTGAAACCCAGGCAACATTCTAGTAAATCTCCTTTGTACTCTCTCTATTTTGTTGACATCCTTCCTATAATTGTACATCATACTCCAGATTTGGTCTCACCAATGCCTTGTACAATTTTAACATTACATCCCAGCTTCTATACTCAATGCTCTGATTTATAAAGGCTAGCATACCAAAAGCTTTCTTTACCACCCTATCTATATGAGATTCCACCTTCAAGGAACTATGCACGGTTATACCCAGATCACTCTGTTCAACTGTATTCTTCAATTCCCTACCAGGAATAAAGAATGTTTCTTTATTCTTTTGCCCATATGATTCCCATACTTGAGGCCTCTGCACAGATGTTCGTGTGGACAGAGATACGTATGGAAATCCTCACAGAATGAAAGGTTATCATTTATGGCGGCAGAAGACGGTGCCACAGTGGTGCAGCGGTAGAGTTTCCACCAGTGACGTGCGGTGAGGTCAATGGCTGGGGAGGCACTGGCTGGTATCAGTGGCCCGGCCCTCCCTGTATTGATCACCGCATCTCCCCGAGGGGAGAGAGGGGTGGAGCCGTGGCTGGGAGGGTGGGATAGAGAAGAGAAGGGAGGGAAAGAGAGAGAGAAGGGAGAGAGAGAGAAAGGAGAGAGAGAGAAAGGGTAGAGAGAGAATGGAGAGAGATGAGAGAGGGAGAGAGAGAGAGAGAGGCTGTGTCTTTCTCAGCTCCAGTAGCTGAGAAGTTTTAACCAGCCTTTCAAGGATTCTGTCGATGGGAAAGGAACAGAGGCAGAGGGTCTTCATAGTTTGACATTGTTGGACTGTTGAAACTTTCCATTGCTTTAAAAATTCCTCCACAAGTGTGAAAATCCTTGAGACTTCTCTACATTGTCGAGGGAGCAGGGAGCGGCTGTCATTGGCGAACTGCCGAGAGTGCCTGGATATCGAGGGTTTGAAGTTTTTCGATGCCTTTGTCGTGTTTTGGCACTGTTTCTCTGCCCTAAAGTCATTTTGCACAGTGCGGCTGCCTGGCTTAATGTGAAGAAGGTGCTTTTGCGTTCGGCAAGACAGGGTGAGCTGTTTTCGGATGTGGATGAGCTTGGGAATTTTCCTTCTTCAGCTGGAGGACTTTGTTTTTTGATAATTGCTTTGTGACTGTTCCTGGGAATTAATTTGCTGAGCTGCTGGGGTGCCGGGAGCTGGTTTGTGCCTCTGTCCGGATGCCGTTGGCGGGGGCTCGGCCGAAGGAGAGGAGCTACGCAGCAGTGACATCAGCAGCAGTAGCGAGGCCATCTGAATATGAGCCTCATGTTGACTTGGACTGGGACAGTTTTGGTATCTCGGTTCAAACTGGGCCCCAGATGTCCAGGGGAGTAATTACGAAGGCTATGAATGCCCTTCTTGGGAGGGGGGCTATTGTCTCTTCCGAGCTCGAGAGGGGAAAGGTTGAGATGATATTGAAGACCCGGGAGGATGTGGCCACAGTGTTGGAGAGGGGGATTTCAGTGGGGGGGGGGGTCCATATACAGGTGGACCCATGGGTGTCTAGGGTGAGACCGGTTCTCCTGCGGAGTTGCCCTACATGTATTCCGGATGCGACACTCATTCCGTACCTGCCTCAGATTGGGGAGGTGCGGTCTAAGTGCTTTAGGCTCATGCACCCTGGGGGGGGGGGGGGGACCCGGAGGAAAAAGGGATTCTCAGTTTCAAGAGGAGGGTGTTTGTGAAGGTGGGGGTGGGGGAAGGCGATGAGGGGAGCTTCGAGGTGGAGTGTAGGGGTCTCCCTAGAACCGTGCGTTGGGGAAAGGCACGGTGTCATGCATGCGGTGGTTATGGACATCTCTGTAGGGAATGTCCTAATCACGGGGTCGCTGCTAGAACTTCTAGCGCAGCGGCCCAGGAATGCACTGCTGGCCCATCAGGGGTTGCTCGTCATGCCTCGGTGGGGCGGGGTGGAATCGCTGACCTGGCTGGGGCTGCCGGCTCTGCCTTGGTGATCCGGGGCAGCGGAGATAGCCCTTCTGGGTCTGCAAGTTCCGCCTTGGGGACCCGGGGCAGTGAGGGCCCCCGCCCCCTACATCCTGAACCTGTGGGGGTGGCTGAAGGTGAGGCACAGGGGGAGGGTGGAGAGAAATGGAAGCAGCAGAAGAAGAAGAAGAAAAATCAGAAAAAGATCACCCAAGCGAGTCACAAGCAGGCGGGTGTGCAACTGCCAAGTGCGGAGATCACCCAAGGGGCGCCTGTCAGCTCCAGTGAGGTCCAGAGTGCAACTGCCGTGGCCCAGCAAGGAGCTGAGGTGGCTCTGACGGGGGTAGGGAAGGTAAAACGTGCAGGTGGTAAAGTGGCTGGGGTTAGTGTGGAGGAGGAAGACCCTTCAGAATGTCTCCGAGGATTCTCCAGTGCTTTTACGCAGCGGCGGTGGAAAGCATCTTGTCCGGAAATATTACCATCTGGTTTGGGAATTGCTCTGCCAAGGACAAGAAGGCTCTGCAGAGAGTAGTGCGTTCGGCCGAACACACTATGGGAACTTCACTCACCCCCCTGCAGGAACTATACAACAGGAGGTGCAACTCCAGAGCAAATAAAATCATGAGAGACCCCTTCCACCCCTGCAATGGACTGTTCCAGCTGCTACGGTCAGGCAAACGCCTCCATTGCTGCTACGGTCAGGCAAACGCCTCCGTTGCCATGCGGTGAGAACGGAGAGGTTGAGAAGGAGTTTCTTCCCAGCCATTCGGACTGTAAACGCCTATCTCATCAGGGACTAACTCTACTGAACGTTTTTCTTTCCATTATTTATTATGTAAAAGAATATGTGTGTTGTGATTGTGTTTATAATTTGTTTGGTTGTTTGGTTGTTTGTCTTTTGCACAAAAGTCCGCGAGCATTGCCACTTTCATTTCACTGCACATCTCGTATGTGTATGTGACAAATAAACTTGACTTGACTTGACTTGACTTTCCTTATGGAGGTCACCACACCGCCACATGCTAGTGAGACAAAAAGGAGGATTGGGACTGGCGAGGAAGAGCAAGGACGTGGGTCCAAAGTTAGGGGGCTGTATTTTTCCAGACCTTCCACCACCGATGTGGTTGGAGGTCAGGAAATGACGTCTTCTGGGTTGGAGGTTGAGCCTCCACTTCAGGGATCTCCCGAGGGTACCACAAGATCAGGTGATATGGTAGACCCCTCTGGAGCTGTGTCCTCTGGGCGGGGGCATGTCCTTTCGTCTCAGGGGCCCTCCGAGGGAGTTATCTCATCGTGTGTTGAGCTTGGCTCCCCTGGGGGTGTGTCCTCTGGGTCAGAGGAGGTCCCCTCATTTCAAAGGCCTACTGAGGGTGTTGGCACGCTAGAGGGTGGGGTAAGCTCCCCTGGTAGTGTGGACCCTGAGACAGGGGATGAGCAGAGTCAACCCGGGGGGGTCGGGGGGAATGGTGTACCAATCTGTGCTCACTATAATAGAGCCAATGGAGGTGCTGAGGTGTGTATTGTATTGCCGGATGAGTTGGCAGGGGAGAGTAAAAAAGCAAGTGGAGAGCCTCTGGGTGTTGCCAGTGGAGGGGGTGCTTTAGGTGCTGTGGAGGTCGGAGCTATTTCAGGCAGCGATCCTCTTTCAGATTCTGGGGGTGCCAGTTTACCACAGACCTTGAGGGTGCCTCTTGGTTTTTCTTCCCCAGGCCCAGATGTAGAGGGTGAGGGCAGAACGCAGGAGTCCAGCCAGTCATTGGGCTGCGTGATGCGGATAGGGGCTTCGGGATCCTTCCCCGGCATTGATCCTGGGGGTGCTGTCATGTCGGAGGAGGGGGAGAGTGATGGGGCCAACTTGTGTGGAGGGGTTAGTGAAATTCCAGAGAGCTCTGGTCTTTCGACTTCTGAAAATGACCTTGGTGATGCTGAGCGTGTTGTGTCACGTGCGAGTAACTTGGCCGATAGCCCAGGAACCAAGGACGAGTCTCATGTAATTGTTATCTGTGAGGTGCGGGAGTTTTTCTAAAAACAAGCCGTACCAGCAGGACAAAGATTGAGGCTGCTAAGAGACGGTGGGCTGATCTGCCGGCCTTAGTTAAAACTCTCGAGGCTATCCTTGCCACCAAGGATAGTGATCATCCTGGCTCTGAGCAGTGCCAGTTTAGTGACTTTTTGGAGTTCCTAAAAAGAGAGAGGGCTACAGAGCCCAGGAGGAGAAGTGTGAGGATTTCAATTTAATGTGTCAGTACTTTCACGCTAGTCACACTAAATTTAAACGGGAGTAGAGCGAGTTTTCGCAGATTCCAGCTTTTATCGGTCCTTAGGGAGGGGAAATTTGCAGTGTGTTTTCTGCAGGAGACGCATACTGTTGTAAGTGATGAACCCACCTGGAGATTGGAGTGGGAAGGTGAGGTCTATATGAGTCATCTTAGCTCAAGTTCGAGTGGGGTGGCCATTCTATTGGCTCAGAATTTCCTGCCCAATGTTATAAAAGTGCAAGAAGTTGTGCCTGGACGTTTGCTCCATCTGGCTGTAAGCCTGGACGGCATGCCGTTGCATTTCATTAACGTGTATGCCCCCAGCTCCGGCACCATGCAGGCCGGCCTACTTCAGGAGGTGAGTGCTCTGTTGAGCACTATTGATCGGGGAGAGTGTGTCTTCCTTGGGGGGGACTTTAACTGCACGCTTGAGGTGCGAGATCGTTCTGGTACTCAGTGTGCCCCTGCTGTAGCGAAGAAGCTGAGAGGGTTGATTGATTCTTTTGAGTTGGTTGATGCGTGGCGGGACCTCAACCCAGACTCCACTGCTTTATCGCGGAGGTCGCGAGGGCGGTGGTTCCCGCATTGATCGAATATATATCTCCCGAGCGTTTGTTTCCCGTGTCTCAGCGGCCTCAATGCAGCTGGTGCCATGCTCCGACCACTGTCTGGTGCGTGTGGATTTTAATCCAGCGCACGTTCGGGCTGGGTCTGCGTACTGGCACTTTAATAACCGGCTGCTGGAGGATTGGTGTTTCCGGGAGTCATTCAGTCGGTTTTGGATGAGGTGGAGAGAGAGGCAGAGATGCTTCTCTTCCCTAAGGCAGTGGTGGGATGTGGGGAAAGCTCACATCCGTCTTTTTTGTAAGGAATACACGTGGGGTTCGACTGGGCGGCGGGACTCAGTGGTCGAGAGGCTTGAGAGGGAGCTGATGGACGCAGAGTCTCGCCTGGGTCAGGTTGGAGGTGACTCTTGCAAATGGGGTGTGTTTCAGGAGAAGAAGGAAGCCTTGAGGAACCTGCAACTTGAGCGGTCCCGAGGCAGTTGTTGTCCTGCTGCCCAAGAAGGGGGATCTCCGCTTGTTTAAAAACTGGCGCCCGGTCTCTCTCCTATGCACAGAGTATAACGTTTTTGCACGGGCGATGGCAAATCGCCTGGGCTCCGTGCTGTCTCAATTGATTCACCATGGCCAATCCTACACAGTCCCTGTCCGGTCCATTCAGGATAACATCCACCTGGTTAGAGACCTGATTCATTTAGCACAGGGAACTGGTCAGTCAGCTGCTTTTCTGTCTTGATCAGGAGAAGGCTTTTGATAGGGTAGAGCATGAATACCTTTTCGGGATGTTGCAAGCGTTTGGATTTGGACCGCATTTTGTGGCCCGGGTCAGCCTTTTTAATGCTGCAGTTGAGTGCCTTGTGAAGGTTAATGGTGCGTTGTTGGCTCCCTTTCATTTTGGGAGGGCGGTCCATCAGGGGTGCCCCATGTCAGGTCAGTTGTACTCGGTCTGTGTGAAGCCGTTCCTGTGTCTTCTTCGGAGGAGGTTGACAGGCCTGGCCCTACCGGGCCCGGGGGTGGAGGTGGTTCTTTCGGCGTATGCCGATGATGTACTCCTTATGTTCACCGATCCTGGTGACCTGCGGAGGATGCGTGATTGCCAGAAGATTTTCTCGGCTGCATCTTCTGCCAGGATTAATTGGAGCAAGTGCTCTGGACCTTTAGTGGGTCAGTGACAGGTGGACTCCCTGACAGAGGAGATGGCAATGTTTGCGTGGAGCACCACGCACCTCCTCTATCTGGGAGTGTACCTGAGTCCCACTGAGGATGCTTGCAGGAGTTGGAGACAAAATTAGTTGCCAGGCTGGGGCGCTGGTCAGGCCTGCTTGGAGTTCTTTCTTTTCAGGGGAGGGTGTTGGTCATAAACCAGCTGGTGGCCTCCATGTTATGGTACCGGCTGGCTATTCTTGTCCCGCCTTCCATTTTTGTATATGCTTTACAGAAGAAACTGGTGGACTTCTTTTGGGGAAATAGGAAGCACTGGGTTTCCGCAGCGGTCCTTAGTCTCCCGTTAGAGGAGGGCGGCCAGTCCTTGGTATGCGTGCGTACCCAGGTGGCGGCTCTCCGCCTCAGGACTCTGAGGAGGTATATGTATATAGAGAACCCCCACAGATGGCACGCTTTGGCCACGTATTTTTTCCGACAGGGTCGTTGTCTAAGGGGGGTCTCACGGCTCCCGGTGGCGGGCATCAGTCGACCCCCCCTAAGGGGCTTGCCTGTTTTCTACCGTGATGTGTTAAGATTAAGGAATCTGGTTGTTTTCAGCCAGCGTGTTGCTCCACGAGGGGAGGGGGATGTTGCGGCTGCGGGAGTGGCCGGTACTCAACAAATCATGGCGGGTGTCGAGGAGAGGCGTGCGCCTAGAGGGGTTTTGAATTAGCTCTTACCCGCTCCGTCAGATCTGCTCATCGGGCCTCGGTTCCGGGATATATCTCGGGCACCAGCTCCACACAACCTGAGCCGCCTTTCTGAGATGATTAGCATGTCGTTTCGTGACGCGAAGAGACGCTCACTGTATAGAATGTTCCTGCACATTCTGCACCTCCTTGCCTTCGTCTCCCGTCCCGACACACCGTGGCGGACGGTGTTACCACCTGAAGGCGGGGAAGGTCCCCAGTTGGGGTCCCTCTACAAGGGAGTTGTCCCCCTTTACATTGGGGACCTGGGGTGGAGAGTGCTGTACAGAGCGGTGGCGTGTAACAAACTTTTGAGTCAGTTCACGGGCTCGTCCGCTGCCTGTATTTTCTGTGGCGAGGAAGAGACCGTGTTCCACGTCTATATGGAGTGTGAGAGGCTACTGCCCCTGTACCAATATCTGAAGGGGTTGTTCCTAAAGTTCTGGTTGCATTTTAGTCCTACGATTCTTGTGTTTGGACACAAGGCAGGGTGTGGGGATAGCCAAGTGGGGGGGGTGGGACATACCTGTCGGTCTACTCCTGGGCATGGCCAAGATGGCCATACGCAGGTCCAGGCAGCAGGCGGTTGATGGTAAGGCAAGAGTCGGCTGCCTGCCCCACTTTCGGGCCTACGTCCGTGCACGTGTGTCCCTGGAGAGGGAACATGCGGTGTTCACGGGGACTTTGGAGGTCTTCCGTGGGCGCTGGTCACCGCGTGGGGTTGAGAGTATTGTGAACAATGATTGTAATGTTGTATTATAATGACACTTGATATAATGTAATTTCTTTTTGTTTATGACTTGATCTGTCGTACATTTGTTGTGTCGAATGAAGTCTTGGAATTGAAAAAAAAAATGGAGAGAGAGAGAGAGATTGGAGAGAGAGAGAATGGGGAATGAGAGCCTTCCGATTCCCACCCATCGGGAGGGAGCTGTACAGGGAGGACATTCTCCCTGACCACATTGATTGCAATGAAACATAGGTTGCAACCGCAGAGCCCATACAGAATATTAGTAAACCTATGTTAAATAATGCATGGAATAATGCAGGTTAATGGTAATTAGCAGCTACTGTAAAGGTTGGAAGCCAGGGGAGGTACTGACAGTCAGTCAAGAGCAGGAGAGATTAAGACAATGTACAATCCATAGCACCTTAGTGTACAATTTCATAATATATACTAAATAACAGGGCTGGCAGACCTTGGCTGGGAACCTGGGGCTCACCATAATTGTTCCCAATTGGGCCCCGCACCTCCTCTGGCCGGCCCTGCCTGTAACCAGCGTGGGTTTTCTCCTAGATCTTTGGTTTCCTCCCACACTCCAAAGACGTACATGTTTGTAGGTTAATTGGCTTCGGTAACATTGTAAATTGTCCTTAGTGTGTCGGATAGTGATAGTGTACGGGGATTGCTGGTCTGCATGGACTCAGTGGGACAAAAAGCCTGTTTTCACATTGTATCTCTAAACTAAACTAAACTAAACTAAACTGAAGATGATGATACTGCAACATACATACAGTGCTCAAATGGGCAGCTTTTTTAATCTATTCACTGATGAGCTGTAAATCGCATTGACAATGTCAGCAATGTATTGTCTATCGTAATAACCCTGAACGGAGCAGTTAATTAACATCAAGCAAATGAGATGGATCTCGAGTCACATAGAGGCCAGATCTAATAAGGTTGGCAAATTTACTCCCTTGAAGGGCACTACTTCTTCAAACTAGTAATTTCATAGTTACAATTCCTCTTTTTTTTATGTAATTTATTTCAGTATTCATATTTAACTTCTGTACATCCTGTGATTTGACATCATGTCCCAATTTTTGAACTCTGCTGGTCCAGTTTTTATATCCAAAAATCTAAATTGAACTGCTGTGTTTCTGATCTATATATGATGTTCTGTGAAGTCTATCCTTTAGTGCAGTTAATATAGCCCAGTGCAAACAGTGCAATGTTCCAAGAGACTTTTTAAAGGTGATGAAAGAGATGGGAGGACGGGGAAACAAAAGGGACCAAGAAGAGCATTGCAGAGATCATTGTCAAAGTGGCAGTAAACCAAGGTGATCCATACCATAAACTAGGGAGTGGAGTACATGTGCTGATATAAGGGCTGGGGATGAGGAAATGACCATCCCAGGAATGAGTGGGTTATCTAACGATGAGCGTTTGCAGCACTGGGCCTCTACTCCCTGGAGTATAGAAAGATGCGGGGGGACCTCATTGAAACTTACCGAATAGTGAAAGGCCTGGAGACCATGGATGTGGCGAGGATGTTTCCACTAGTGGGAGATCCTACGGCCAGAGTTCATAGCATCAGAGTTAAAGGACTTTCCTTTAGGAATGAGATGAGGAGGAGTTTCTCCAATCAGATGGTGGTGAATCTGTGGAATTTACTGCCACGGACAGCTGTAGAGGTCAAGTCAATTGATATTTTTAAGGCAGAGATAGATAGATTCTTGATTAGTATGGGTGTCATGGGTTATGTGGGGAAGGCAGGAGAATGGGGTTAAGAGGGAAAGATAGATCAGCCATGATTGAATGGCGGAGTAGGCTTGATGGGCCAAATGGCCTAATTTTGCTCCTATCATGTTTGAAATGACAGGGTGTAACTATGGATGCACTGAAATGTAAGGATTCTGACATTCTGATTGGCTTTGTGGATTGGAAACTAACAGAAATTAACAAACTATCAAGCATATAAGTAAAAGTCAAAAAGACACAATGTGAGTAACTCAACAATATATGTACTTCTTATTTAGTTTTAGTTTTAGTTTTAGAGATACAGCATAGAAACAGGCCATTCGACCCACCGAGTTCACACCGACCATCCATCACCCGCACAATGGTTCTATATTATTGCACATTCGAATCCTACACACTAGGGGCAAATTACAGAAGCCAAAGACTTTACTCTGAAAATATATGTGTATTTCTTATTTGAAAGGATGATTTTAGACAACAATATTTATGGTATGTGAATGGAATGACTCAAGTCAAGTCAAGTCAAGTTTATTCATCACACACAGATACGAGATGTGCAGTGAAATGAAATTCTCAATACCTGTTGTGATTTACTAGCATACGTGGACAAGATTGTCATATTTCAGCTCGAAGATCAGTAAATAATAATTCAGACCATCAGCCTGAAGAAGGGTCTCAACCTAAAACATCACCTATTCCTTCGCTCCATAGATGCTGCCTTACCCGCTGAGTTTCTCCAGCATTTTTGTCTACCTTCAATTTTTCCAGCATCTGCAGTTCAGACTCACTGAGTATTTTCCCTGCTTTCCACCCTCATTCAATCTACCAGTTTACTTCTTGTTCTCTGTTACTTCAGCCTATATGTACATTAACCTGAATGCATGGTCCTCCTCTGCTCTATCTTAATATTCTTTTGGGTTTCTGAAGATATCACAAGTTCTTAAAGGAAAAGTAGTGATAGTATTAAACTTTGAGCACAATGGCCTATAAACTCTGCATTATATTATAATTTACAACTAATAAACTTTTTTCAATAGAATCATAATATTTTTGATTACACAAGAATGTATTAATGATTTTTAAATAGGTGTGAAATTGAAGAGCTGAATAGAGTAATTTAGTCCCTAATCTGTGTTACAGAAATGACCATAGATCCACCAGCCTAGTGCTGTAGAAATGAGGAACTTGAAGCAACAAGCAGATCCATGTGTAACAAATTACTTGCTTGTTATTCTTCCTATTAGAATTATGTTTATGAAGGTATGAGTGCTAGTAAAAGCAACATTTTCAGAATTTTTCACTTAGCGTCGGTATAGATCACTCACATATAGCCAAGATAGGATGTCAGATAAAATTCCAACTGTTCAACCCAGTCCAATATGCAGCACACAGCTACTAGAGGAGTTTATTGTAGGTTAAGATAAACACTCCCACAAAGCGTACCCTGGTCTTTGTCAGTTCACAGCTTCAACAGTCAGAGTTTTAAGAATTCTCATAAATATTATAATAATTTTGGGTCGAGTTTATTCAACATTGATTGCTCTATTTCACTGTTTGTCAAATGGAGTAACGGTGGCATAGTGGTAGAGCTACTGCCTTTCAGAGACTGGGATCGATCCTGACTGTGGGTGCTTCTCTGTACGTTCTCCCCATGGCCTGCGTGGGTTTTCCCAGAGATCTTTGGTTTCCTCCCACACTCCAAAGACGTACAGGTTTGTTGGTTAATTGGCTTGGTATAATTGTAAATTATCCCTCGTGTGTGTAGGATTGTGTTAGTGTGCAGGGATCGCTGGTCTGTGCGGATTTGGCGGGCCGAAGGACCTGTTTGCTGCTGTATCTCTAAACTAAACTAAACTAAAACTCATTTAAAACTTGATCATTTGATAAATCAACTGATTAAAATTTGGCTAAAGCAGTAAAGTTTTTCATATGACAATAAAAAACATATCTGCATTGCAAAACATAATTTTAATTCCAATCATGTCTGATAGAACAGACACATTTTGACTTAAAATTGACCAGGAACTGAAAAGCAAGATCTAGTACACTTGGCAGTGTTGTGACAGATTATCCTTTGTCTCAAAAACTTATGGGCAGCTTCCCACGGAAACCTCAGTCTGAAATTGAATAGAAATGGAAAAAAAAAAATCTACGATGAACTATTGATAAATTATTGATGCTGTCCAACAAACAAAAAAATACGGAAGTAAAAAGAACATCTTCACTCTTCAAAAGATGGTGCAATTTACAGCATTATTCAAAAACTTTTTTGACGGTATCCAAATTCTTGGTAATTCCTGCCTAATGTATAACTCTGAGAGACACTTAAAAGAAGAAACAGAAAAATAACACTATTTAATGAAGATGCAACACTGACGCTTAAAATGAAACTCCAACCAGTGTCAGGATGAAAAAGAAAATATCCCTTGTTTTTCCAAGCAGGTTTCATCTTGGATAATATGTGTGAATATAACATAACCAATTTACAAAAAGAATAATAGTGTGTTAAAATCCTAAAGTTAACTTTTTCAAAATGCACCATGGAAGGTGTGTTATAAAATAAATTTAAATTCTTAATTAAAATGTACCAATTCTGGCACTATTTATGAATTGTGCACAGCTGAGTGAAAAAATCAGGGAAGATATTCTTATGTTTTGCTATGCAAGTTTTATAGATTAAGACAACAGGCATGATGCAGATCAGCTAAAAGCTTACAAAATGTGTAGGAAGGAACTGCAGATGCTGGTTTATACCAAAGATAGGCACTAAATGCTGGCATAACTCAGCGGGTTAGGCAGCAGCTCTGGAGAAACGGAATGGATTCCTTTCCTCCAGAGATGCTGCCTGACCCGCTCAGTTACTTGAGCATTTTGTGGCTATCTTCTGGCAAAAGCCTGTTTCCTGATAATACTACATAATCATAAGAGTTCATCCTTTCCATCTTTGGCAGGTACATGATTCACCACCCCTCTCGAATTCACGGTAATCCAAATATGAAGGTATTCATCCAGAAATTCCTAAAATTTTTCAGGTTCAGTATTTTATGGTCCAGGTGCTGCTGTCAGATTAGATACCTGTTACATTAGCCTGTTAAATCCATTCTGCAAGTTATATGGGGTTTTTTTTGTGCTATTTTATATCAGAATGCAAACATGCAGATGTACTTAATGAACTCTGTAATAATTTGTATTTAAGCTTTAAGATATATGGTGCTATCTGTGGTCCAGGCTGCAAATATTCGAACTGTAGGAGGCTAATCTAGACTAAAACAATTTGATATATTTAATGAAAGGAAAAAGGCTGCAATGCACAAAAGATATATGCCAACTATAAATGCAATTGTAATATCATAAGGTACATTCATGCAGACATGGGAAAAATACCAGCCTTTGTTCAAAACTCAGTCTTCAATTGTAGCATGTTTTGAAGTTACGGTAGATAATAGCTGAATAGAAATAATGAGAGTATTCTATTTGAGGATTATATTTCTATTGAGTATTGTTCTCCCATAACTGCAAGTCAAATATGGAATGTATAATCATAATAACCAATTCAAAAATCTTTTTAAATTTTATTTAATTGTGAATCCCATTATGGCATTTAATATACAATGAATAGAATCATAAAACAATGACATCTAACAAGTTTTTATAACTTTGCTGTGATCATTTTAATATCATTGAAATATAAACAATAAAAAAGATGTGCAATGAGTGAAGCTACTGTAAATGATTCTTATTATTTCATGTTTTCCATCAGCACATGTACCTTTAAAAAAATTTGCAATAAATTCCATTTGTCATTTTCTAATCCTCAGTCACTGTGTTCAGAATATGTGATGATATATAGTTGACATCAAGTCAAAAATGAGAAACTGAGACTGTTTTTTTCACTTATGTTATTTATTTTTTGAATAATTACTAATATTCAACATTGCAACGTTTAGACTTTTGATTAAATTTCAGATTAATGCTGTTCATATTTTTAATTTCAAAAAAAAAATACTCATTCAAGGGCTACTCATAGAATTGATGCATTCTGTGCCACATATTATACCAAATTTGCAAATTTAAAGATTTTTTCACACAAAGGCTGACTGGATTAATTTAATTTGTAGTCAGGGTGCTGATTCTAGTTCAAACTGAAGCACAATAGATTCATTGCAAGTAGAAGAAACTTCATGTGTCACCCTGTGTGTTCTTTCAATTATAAGGACCTGCGCTCTTTCAAATGTTTATGTAACTCACATCAATTAAATTAGATCATTAAAGGGTTCTCTGTCTCGTGCTTGTACTCTTCACCAATTGGTTACCAAAAAATTTACTTCCATCCAGATTTATTGATTTTAATTATCAAGTGAATGCTAGCAAATAGCTGCCCTCATGCAATTCAACTTGTAATCTTTTAAAAAATGAAGCCTACGTTAGCCAGTCATGTCATGACATACAAACTACGGCAATTTATTTTTGCTGGGGCTGGACTGGACTGGACAATGGAGAGGTGTCAAGTATCAATTGAGTATAATTATTATGCAACATCATAGTTGATCTTTACTGAATTCAAGCAGAAAGTATCATTTCTTTCCATTTTATGTTTAAACTATTGCTTTTGAAATTTTGAAACTTCAAATTTATTTTGCGTATGCTGTTTAAAAAAAAGAATAATCTTTAAGGTTGTGGAATGGTTTGTAGAATGCCACTTTCATATTTTATTGAGAAATCTGAATTTGTTCTTCATTCAGTGTGTTCATAGGGTAATAAATGTTGCCTGCCAGTAACTCTTTCCTTTTGCATTGTTATGTTTCTAAAGAGTGTGTTTTGTGCTGAAAAACAACTGTTTCCCAGCTGTTGTCTGGCAACTGAACCATCCTACCAACAATTAGAGAGCAGTCCTAACCTGGTATAGCTAGCTATACACTGTGGATGGCTCGTTTGTAATCATGTGTCATCTTCCTGCTGACTGCGTAGCATGCAAAAGGTTTTCCTACTGTACCTCGGTATACGTGACAATAAACTAAACTAAACTAAGCTAATCGATGGAATGCTGATTAGAACACACAGCCTAACATTGTGCTTAAATCAGCTCCTGATTCCAAATAGAGCATGACAACTTTAAACATTGATTATTACTCTGGATGGATATATAGGGGTTGGAGAAGTGGATGACAACAGTATAAATTTAGGACCTTCAATGGCACTATCTCCTATTAAAAAAATCGATCCTTTAATCTCATTAATAGGAATCTGAGGGGTAACATTTTCACACAAAGGGTGGTGGGTGGATGGAACAAGCTGCTAGAGGAGGTAGTTGAGGCAGGGACTATCCCAACGTTTAAGAAATAGTTAGACAGGCACATGGATAGGATGGGTATGGAGGGATATGGATCAGACATGGGCAGGTGGGACATGGAGGGATATGGAACAAACATGGGCAGCTGGGACATGTTGGCCGGTATGGGCAAGTTGGGTCGAAGGCCATGGTTCCATGACTCCATTGTGGTACACAACCTAATAACTTACTTGATAGTAGCAGATGGAATTATTCAGATAAATGATTCACCATTAAAAATGTAAAGCAATACGCATGGCAATGCATCGATAACTTACATTCTAAAAAGATAAAGTGATGGAGCAACTCAGTGGGTCTGGCAGCATCTGTGGAGGGAATGGGTAGATGTATTTGGTCAAGGTTCCTTGAGTTGAATCTACAGTTCCCTGTGTCTTGATTCTAAAAAAACTTCAACAATAACTTCCATTTATATGTTGTCTCTAATGCAAAGAAACATCCCAGACACTTCACGGAGGATTGTTCAATCAGAGGGATCAAGCCAAAGTAAGAAACTTGGATGGATTGATAGTTTACAAGGCCTTGTGGTTTGACAATAGACTTTGTGATGGAATGTTTTGAAAGGTTGGAAGATACGGAGACAAGCTCTGAGTGGAGAGAAAAAAACACTGGTAATTTTAGCATGGGTAATTAGATAGCCTGCAGTTCAGTTGGAATAAAATTATGATTTAAATGTAATTATCAACTTTGATATTTGGCACAGAATGCTGTGGTGGCAAAGTCAGTGGGTATATTAAAAGCAGAGATAGATAGATTCTTGATTAGTATGGGTGTCAGAGGTTATGGGGAGAAGGCAGGAGAATGGGGTTAGGGGAGAGAGATTGATCAGCCATGATTGAATGACAGAGTAGACTTGATAGACCGAATGGCCTAATTCTACTCCTATCACTTATGATCTTATGGCTTATGATATTAAAAAATGATCTAATGCCTTAGGGAGAATGATCAACCAATTCTGGCACTAAACTACGTAAGGAAACGTTAAGGTAGTTGACCAAAATTTGATCAATGTTGAAGGGTCCTTTAAAGTGGCTTGAAGAAGGAAACAGAGATGAAGACGTTTTGAGAGGAAATTTGTAAACTTATAACTTCAGAAGATTACAATTATTACCAGTGAAGGAGTGACAAAAAGCAATTTCATTTAAAAGTAAATAAATCCAAAAAGTACTTGATGCAGCCAAGTGGCTGCTAACAGTTTATCAAGTCGATGTGCCATTTTGAACTTGAAGGATAAAATGGGAATGGGAGTGGGGGGGGTGAAAGGGGAAAGAGCATCATGGAGGAGAGTAACGTTTTGGTTAGCTTGAAAAAAACTTCACAATGCACGAAGAAAAATAAGATTATACGTTGTGTTGGGCTCGAAGGGCCGAATGGCTTCCTCCTGCACTTATTTTCTGTGTCCCATAAAATAATACTGCAGAAATGGCGGATGCCCACGTTCCAAGCTGACAAAATTTACAAAGACAGACACAAAATGCTGGAGTAACTCAGCCGGTCAGGCAGCATCTCTGGAGAAAAGGAATAGGTAACGTTTCGGGTGGAGAACCTTCATCATTCCAAAGATGCTGCCTGACCCCTTGAGCTACTCCAGCATGTTGAGTCTATCTTCGGTGTAAACCAGCATCTGCAGTTCCTTCTTACACAACTCACAAAGATGCAGACATACACGATCTCGGAAAAAAGGCAATCGCGATAACTTTACAATTAATAAGGTGTACGCGGTGGGAATTAATTGGAAATGGGTCGGCTGCAAGCGATTACATTAAAAAATATATATATATTTGCATGATTAAATATATCCTCGCCGTTGTGATGGTGGGGTGGGTGAGCGTTAGGACCCAGGTACAGCCCTTTGCTGGCAGTGGGAAGGCAATGCTGACTCCTCCTTATCTGTAGTGTCAAACTTGACATCACCCTGAAAGCTGTGTATGGTAACTTCCACGGCGATCACAGCTCCCTCAGATCAATGCTGGCATGCTTCACAGAGATATGCTCCACTCACACTCGATCACAGCTCCAAAATGGCCTGGGCTTTGCGAATCTGCATTCTCCCTCTGATCCTCTGCTGTGTTATCTGTTCGGCACAATCGACGGGGCATTCTGCAAATGAAGGTAAGAATTATAAAAGGGAGATGGGAACATTATTTTACTCGCTGAAGTATTCGAGACGGCTCAGCATTCGCCGAGTGGGTGGTACTGTGTGTACGGCAAGAAGCTGCGCTTCCATCATCTGTTAAGGTGGTCAAGGGCGCAATATAACAACATGAAACGATCAAAGCGGTCACCGTCTCATAACCTTACCACCGCGGTTTGCAAACTATTGTAAGTGTTATGCAAGGAAATGGTAATTAAATAAAAATCGATGGCGGGACCCGTGGTTAAAACGAGAGAAAGTTTACACAGGAAAGAATGCAATTTCTAACAGAGCAGGGAATTTGGGAATTATTTTAAACAAGGTTGTCCGCTATTATGTTGTGAAATGCTGAATTCGGTGCCCAAAGATGACAGAATAAGAGACATCCATCACACATATCCTGCAAGTCTGCATAGATTGGAGGCATTGGAGTGAAGCCTCGCCGATAATTATCACGTATCTCTAAATAGGGCAGGAATGTGGAGACATGGTTTGTGTTGTGAAATGCATTCTCAAAAGAGAGATTGAATGGTACATTTTCCCTGCCGGCATCTTCTTCGCATGTAACTATGCTAAAGGCAAGTTATGAAACTTTGATCGCTAGTTGAATTCTAGCTTGAATTCTAGTTTATATCAATGAAGAATTCTCGATGGGAGCTACAAATCACGCATAGGTCCATTTGCAGAGAGAGAGAGAGAGAGAAAACAAATAACTTTTACCGTTGAATTTATATATGTAAATTGCTAAACTCTCATCCAGTTGGTTAGACCGTCTTATAGTATTGAGATGCCCAGCAAATAATTGACTATTATTTGGCCTTGAACTTTATTTTTTTTTGTGATCTACAATCTGCATTTTTTTTTAAATCTTCTGCTTCTCGTGTATTAGGAGTTCGAAAGACTTCATTAAATATAAAACATTGCGATTATGATAAATGGGGGAAATACAGAAGTCAGTGGAATGACAGAGACAAGGGAAAGGTTTCCATTATTGTATTTTATCTATTTGGTTTTGGCTGGAGGGATCATTTTCAAATCACAATTTATTTAAATATTTGCTCATAAGTGGTCGGAAAATTACAGGCGATTTTATCTTCACAACTTTCTTCCCCTGTACCAACCGCTGTGATTAATGGGGCTTCAGAACCTTGCGTACCAATGATAATTCCGTGCTTCCCATACACAGACCAAGTTTCACATTTCGGGAAAGATGAGCAATTTGAGTTAATAGGCGAACAGATGTCTTCATATATTTAGTTTATGAAATTTGAATTTATTGTAAAATCTATTGATTTGATGGCTCGGTATAAAAAAAATAAGAATCTGTCATAGAGTGTGTTCTAATGTCAGCGATGCTAAATTATATTAGCATGGAAAAGTATAAGATGAGCGGGCAGAAAGTTGATTTGAATTTCTTGACTTGCATTAGCGTTTTTTTTAATCAATTAATCAAGTTAGTAGATATAAATCTGAATGCTGGATCCATCCAAACAAGTGGGTGAGATTAAACGAGACTCTTTATGTTAAAATTCACCCGCAAAACAAGAAGAATTGAATCAACAGGGTATTTTCTGTCATTGAAGCTGTCGCATTGGCAGGCACCTAGCTCTGGCGATGAGGTGAACCCGGCTAGTTATTCTTGCACGGCACGCACTGTCGTTAAAAGTTTGGCGTGAGATTCTGGGCTTTCTCCTTATCTGTTGCCCAGCAGTTTGCATACCCCATTCGCCTGTTAGTTTCACACACGAGGTCTGTGGAGTTTGAGTGACAATTACATTCACTGCCATTTACAATTCCCTGTGTAAGATGTATTTGTAACAGTGCAGAATCGTTTGTTGGACTTTTTATTGAACGTGCCCTTATTTAATTGTTAAACTTCAGGCGCTTGGAATAGTCCACAATTCGGGATGTGTATTTTATACAGGCGGGGTAAGTTTTGCTCTAGTTGCACTGTTTAGCATTACCGACCAAAATATGTGGTTTCATTCACCATGAAGTGATTATTCAATTAGTCACAATGACTTGAAATGTGACCAGTGCGGGTCAGTACAGAGCTTTCCTGAGCATCGGGAGCTCTGGCATCGGAAATCAATTTTGACACTTAATAGATTTTTTTTTTAAATGTTACTCTATCAGAAACAGGATTTGGGACGTTTTACTGAAGAATAGCCCGGCCGGAATAATAGTCTTAGTCAGTCAGTATTAACCGGCCTAGTGTTCGACTTGACCAACCGCCCCAGTGCAAAATTTCTATTTCTAAAATGATTCCTTCTTCTCTTTCTTAAGTTTAAATTAGTAAATGGACATCATCCGCCTAATTGCTTCCAGATGTAATTTGAGCGTTAAACTTTTGGTCTTTTTTTCTGTTTCAAGGATACTTTATTCAAATATATTTTATTGTTACATGTACCTAGGTGTAGTGAAATGCTTTGGGTTGTGTCCAAAACAAAGCATATCACTGTACCTAGGTGCACGTGACAATAAAGTATCTCTGAATAAAGTATCTTTGAAACAAACAAAAGGATTAAAACATGTATGCTTAAATTACGGCGGAACACAATCAGTTTTGAATTGAACGAAACTTACGTTCACTTTACACTTTGCGCCGCTTTGAAACTGTATCAACACCCGGAGACTATTTGACCAGGTATTCATTTGTGTTGTTCACACAATTAAATACTGCTTCTATTTTATAAACAAGGCCTCGGCGGCCGGGCGGTGATCTCACTGGCCGCGCTTTGAAAAGACCAGATTCCCAGACTCTCCTCTTCAGCGAGAAATGTTTACCTTATGTGACCAAACTCGGAAGGTCTGGCGCTTGTTTTTCAACAATGGCCAGGACTCTATCCACAGCCCACTTCCACTCCACCCCACCACCCCATCAAAGGACTACCCTAGTTCTCTCTCTAACTCTCGCTACTCTGCTCCCCGATTTCAACGACAATTTCACCGTCAATGAAGATGTAGTGCTGCACGCATATCCTCAGATGCCTATATACTGGTTGTAGGTACAGGTACACGAGTACGTACATACCAGAGAAGCTGCCTGTCCTGCTGAGTTACTCCAACATTTTGTGTCTAATATAGACATGTGCATGCAGGCTAAATTACATACACGTTTATGCACACTCGTATGATACAATTGCACACTTTAAACAATAGCACAACCTATACAATCCCAGATATATGTCACAAATACAGACACGAGACGTGATACAACCTCTCAGTCTGAAGAAGTGTCTCGACCCGAAACGTTACCTATTCATTTTCTCCGGAGATGCTGCCTGACCGCTGTAACTCCAGCTTTTTGTGTCTATCTTCAAATGTAAAGAAAACTATACGTGTACACGCCGAAGAACAGCACCCACATAGACATGATGAAATTACATACACACAGAAATTATCTATGCACTGCCACGATTACAAATACACGTATGTACATATCCATTCATCAAGATGAGTTGGAGCTGGCTAGTTGGGTGAAAGTTCTCTTTGGGCGATCTTCACCAGACACAATTGTCCATTGCACACAATTTACAATACATAACATTTAGAAAACTATCTAATAGTTATAAGAATTGGAAATTACATTATCACCATGAGTGGTGCCATTTTCACATCCTCTTAGTTAAAATTTAGAATACAGTTATTTTTCGCTTGGGCAGCTTACAACCCAACGGTATGAATATTGAAGATAGACGCAAAATGCTGGGGTAACTCGGTGGGAGAGAATTAATTGGTGACGTTTCGGGTCGGGACCCTTCTTCAGACTGCGTGTTAATTTCTCTAACTTCAAGTAACCCTTAACACCCGCTCTCTCTCTCTCGTTCCCTCCTGCACCCTAGTCGCCGCACTAGTCGTTCCACTGGCTGAATAACTTATCACTTATCCCACAGCCAACAATAGACCATTGTGGGCTCCACGTCCCCTTGAATATCGCTGCATTTTGCATAACCTCAATTCATTTGCCCCAACTACCGTCCTCGTCTCTCGTAGACAAAGATGCCGGAGAAACTCAGCGGGTGAGGCAGCATCTATGGAGCGAAGGAAGTAGGCAACGTTTCGTCCCGAAACGTTGCCAATTTCCTTCGCTCCATAGATGCTGCCTCACCCGCTGAGTTTCTCCAGCATTTTCGTCTACCTTCGATTTTCCAGCATCTGCAGTTCCTTCTTAAACAACGTCATTGTCTCTCGTTCCCCTTTCCCCGGATTCTCAGTCTGAAGAAGGGTTTCGACCCGAAACGTCGCCTATTCAATTTCTCCGGAGATGCTGCCTGGCCCGCTGAATTACCCCAGCTTTTTTTTTTGCATCAGTCTTTAAATGTATAATCTTGATATATATTCGCATTGACAAAGCAAAAAGCACTGCCTTGTTCGGAATTAGCGAACCTTATTGAACATGGGTTGTGAAAGTGCTGAATGCGAAGTCCCGACTGTGAGTTTAACAATTGCTTCGAGCGAAACATCTGTCACTTTCTATCGGCGCAACTTAATGGCTGTAAGTAGCCGAAGATGGCTGGGCAGATTGTGCGTTGCTTCCGCCCAGGACGCGTCCACGGCACTGCAATAGCAACGAATGGGCTGTTTTGGGCCGATTTAATGGGACCGGCACTCTGCGAATTATGCACAGCTTGGCTGTTTAAAAAAAGACGACACCTTCAAATCACGTTACTAATTGGATGCCCCCCTATTCTTCCCACCGCTTATTGATTGCCTCGATAACGACCAAGGCTGTGTGAAAGGCACGGAGGGAGAACACTGATTATTTCGCCAAATTAGGCGGCGTAACCAGTGGGAGGATGAAAGGGATGGGCGGGGAGAGCTTGAGTGAAATCCACGGATTTGAACGGGACGAGTGGATTTCTCTCGACTGCTGTTGTTTCACAAGGCACCGAGTCTGAGAAGGTTTGGCAAAAATATTGATCCAGATTACAGAAGCGACGGGCAGTGAAGATGAGCATCCTCACCTATTTAGACAGTGAAGCCGATTGCACGGTCCTGGGGGGGAGGGAGGAGGAGGGGGGAATTACTATTAAACAGTCGTTGTATAAGCTCCGGTGAAAACCTTTGTGTTACATTTTGTCCGGATGCTGTTGTCAGTTTATAAAGAGTCGCTCCTCCCAAAAAACACACCGCACACACAGAACAGCACGTAAGCCCCAGCGAGCGGTTTAGGGTGAGTTCTCGCCCTGGTAAAGGCTGTCCTTGTGTTGGGCAGACAACGCGGAGGCGGTGGGAGCTGGCTGCGAACGCAAGCGTAAGGCGACACGGTGAATCGCGGCGGGAAAGAGCCGCTCACCCGGCGTCAAACATAAAAACGTTAATGAAAGGACATGTGTTTTAGCACCGCGTTCACCCCATGGAGCTTCACACATGTTACAGGCGTCCTCAATGCCCCGCAGGGTTGTGTGAGTGTCTGCTCTACATTACCAGGCCTGGAGTTCTCTATTCCCATTGTCCGGGTGTTTCATAATTAGCATTTTGCTCATAATGCATGCATTTTTTAAGCCATCGGTTTGTGTGTGACTTATTAAACTGCCCATTTAATTTACAAAAAAAAATACAAGCGCGTTTCTGCCTGCGCACTGAGTAAGTGTGCCAGTGGATATAATGGTCACTTATTTTAAACAGAATGCTTTGCCTAGTGAAGTGTGAATGAAATCTTTTCAGCAAACTCCAAAGATTCAAACTGATTATCAAAGGTTAATGGGACGAGCACTAAATCGGCGGGGCACCCTGTGCAGAGATCACCGGGGCAACAACTATTAACCATTCCCTGTCATTCGGTGGAGCAAACTATAGACATCGCACTTACGTTATAACGTAGCACTTAGTTATAACGTAACACAAAGCAGCACTGGAAATATAAACGAATAGTAATGATATGTTATATCTCTATGGACCTCATTCAAATGTGAATACATATTATTACTATAAAGTGAAACGATTATACACAATTTCAATCGCTCTCTTTCGTTATTTGAAAGAAAGTTACTTCTGAATTTTGACTTTGGAACCGTTTACACCTTTTTACCGTTTTAACCACAAAACAAGTTTGCTCTTGTCAGCACGCCTAAAATAACGATAACAAAATATGTCAATTGCCGTAGTCATATCCCGGACAATAAATAACATACGTTGTCTGATATTGGTCATAAAAGGGAATGTCATCGTCTATTTGGATGCCAAATGATCGGTAAACGCCAAATGTGGCCTTAAGATGAGAGAATAAACAGCCAAACGCCTTTAATTATGGTATTTGTTTACTTTCTGTCCGATTATAATCACAGATTTGCGTTTTATTGCCAATACTTTACACGACGTCCACTATAAACAACGCAATCCGACACAACTTTGTGCAAATGTTATTATAATTGGCTAATAGGACAGTTATCATTTTTTAAATATTTTATATCAATACTTTTTTGAGGTGCGCCCTCTAACCACAATGCTTGGTTTACAACCCTGGTAGGTTATGAAGAGAAAATGGCATCCCCAGAATACAAAAGATGTGAATATACAATGTTTGAAAGCAATGTGAATTTCAAACACATTAATTGGAGACTTTTGGGATCCGTGGGGACTGGGTGGAATGGTCAGTACTGACTGACTTGATCGTTTTATTAGAATGCTACTTCACACACGAACAAGATTACATTCAGCAAAACCATTAGTCCACCAGGCACTGCATTTTCTGTAAAGTGAGCTCTCCCAATATGTAGCAAAATGACCTAGATTGTGCTCAGGAAGTAAGCAACAGGAAAATTCTCCACACAATAAAAAACTACAGCCACTCACTTTCAAACACTATCTTCCAAAGTATCTCGTTATAAATTATTTGTTAGACGGGGTGTGGTTAGAGTAGACTCTCTTTAACACCTGAATTGGGAACAAAATTAACTATCACCCAATGCAGTGGCTCCTATTGCAAGTAAACGTGTATACAATGGAGAAGGTTAGGGGTTGAAAGTGAGTGTGTAATAGTTTCATTGGGTAGTGGGCTACTTGTACTCACTGAACAAAATGGTCGCTCAGCCAAGGAGTTGTTGCATGGTGTATGTCTATGGTCCTCCGTCCAAGTAAGGCAGACAGCGTCTCTGGAAAATGGCAGGAGAAAACTGACCAACAAACAAGCCTGTAGGAAAACAGAAAGCTCAACATGATCAAACAAAAATATTTTTTTTTCAGTGTTTCATACTTGCCATTTTAATGCTTACTATTTGAGATGTTGTACCTTAAACAATAATAGTTTAATATATTCCATGTTATTACAGAGATTTTAAAGCACGTTCATTTTTAAAATAGTTTCTGCAACCTATTTTGTTAGGCTGAAGATAGACACAAATTACTGGAGTAACTCAGCGAGCCAGGCAGCATCTCTGTAGAAAAAGGATGGGTGGCGTTTCGGGTGGGGACTCTTCAAGAAGTCACCCATCCCTTTTCTCCAGAGGTGCTGTTTGACCCTGTGCGTTATCCGGCACTTTGTGTCTATGATACGACACGCTACCATAAAACTTTATTTATCCCAAGAGAGAAATAGCTCAGCCAACAGTCATAAAACACAAAATACATGAAACATGAAATTAAAGTGACGAGCAAAGTTTTTTATTGGGGAGGGGGGAGACAGTCAACCCCATGACAGAGGGGGGAGGGGGAGGAGTTGTACAGTTTGATAGCCACAGAGAAGAAGGATCTCCTGTGGCGTTATGTACTGCATCTATACTTCAAACTACATTTGTAAATGGATTTCCAAGTGTATTCTGCAATGTTGCACTAACTGCTATTCTCAGCTTCTCTAAATTGATAGGATATAATTTAGATCCAAAGTGTACATTAACAACAGAGAAAGGGACAGCCCAGGTGTTACGAATCACTTAACAATCACTACCACATCCACTCTCTAGCACTCTTACACAGAGTCAACATTCATTAACCACCCTGGCCTCCAACCCAAGTGTGTCCCGTTGCATTTGAGAGGACCTGTAACCTGGGAACGTGGGAAAGGCAGGCACACGCGAACACACACACAAGCACACACACACACAACCGCTGGTAAAATAACCTATATTACATGCATAGATTGAAAATGAGTGAAGAGATTGTCACAAGAGAAGAGCGGAGTGCAGGACTATAATTAAGAGTTGATAGGGGTGGAGATTAGTTATACCAGCTGCGGACTGGATGACTGATGGCTGTCGTAACCACAGCATTATCACGCTGTTAAAGCAGAGCCAGTCCAATCCTATCAATTCGCACCCACTGAATGAAAACTATGCCGGTCCGTCTTCCACACAATGTATTCTGACATTCCCTGTATTATCTGAAAAAGATTCTGACCAGAGAATGTTAAGGTGTGATTCTCACATAAACCTTGATGGCAATGAAATAACTAACACCAGGACCAGAATAGACATTTGACACTCAAGCCTTTTCTGTCGTTGAGTTACAAACAAATGGTAGCAACGTTTCAACATAAACTGTCATAAATCGATTTAAATTTTCATCGTGCTGTTCAACTCTGATTCTGAAATTAGATTAAAGCTTTTCAAGAAATGCTGAGCCATCATCGTTCTGTTTACACCGTGTTTCAGACAGTACACGGAAGAGATTAGATGTCATGACGAAACATGAGAGAAAAACAGGATTACTTTTTAACCCCACCACCATTGTTGTAGAAGAGTTACTTCCATGAGGTGGTGACTTTTTGTTGCTTAACTGGTTGCTTTTGTAGAATATGTTCCAAATACATAAATACATAAATTGTTTATTTGCAAGATAAAGTACCAATGACCTTGGATTTTGAGCTATATAACTTACTTAACATCAGATTATTCTATATAGTTCGGCATGGTTTCTAAATGGGAATGTTTGGAGTTTACAGCATTCAGATATGTATATGAATAAGCAAGGATGAGAGGGATAAGGGCCAAACATGGATAAATGGGTCTAACTTATGTGGAACTTCTTGGTCACTCAATGACTCTTAAGGAAGAAATGTCAGAACAGGATGAATAGACTGAGAACAGGAATAGGTGACGTTTCGGTTCGGAATCCTTCTTCAGACCTGACCTGAAATGTCACCCATTCTTTTTCTCTGGAGATGCTGCCTGGCCCGTTGAGTTACTCTGGCATTGTGAGTCTATCTTCAGTATAAACCAGCATCTGCAGTTCTTTCCCTCACATGAGCCGACGGAATCCTTTTTTATTGGAAGGTGTCCCGATAGAGTTTTTCAAGTTCTGAACGTTTTTGATACAGAGGATATGCTGAGAATATTTCCACTTGTGGGGAGGATCCATGTAAGATAAACACCAAGAAATCAAACAAGCAATTAAAAATGAACATATTTACCCAACAAATGGTGAAAATGTGTAACCTTATACTGCAGGTGGTTGAAGAGAATAGAGCAGATACATTTAAGGGAGAAAATTACCCAAAATGCTTTAATGGGGCAGGCAACATCTCCGAAGAACATGTATAGGTGATATATTGGTTCTGGATCCTTCGTCAGACTAATTGTATTGGGGATGGGGGAAAGAAAGCTAGGGGAGAGGAAAGGCATGACAAAGCATGGCAGGTAATAGCTGGAACTGCAGATGCTGTTATATACCAAAGATAGACACAAAGTGCTGGAGTAACTCAGTGGGTCAAACAGCATTTCTAGAGAAAAAGGATGAATGACAATTCAGGTCAGGACCCTTCTTCAGACACAGGCAAGGGGGACTTTTGATGGGCAGACAGTTGGGGAAAAGCCAGGGATTAAAACAGCAGGTATGAGAGATGGAATGATGTGTTGCAAATTGTGAAACAAGAGGAAGGAAAGTAGAAGGAGTACCGTCCCCAACCCAACAATCCCCAACACTCCTGTCCCCATGATCAGTCTGAAGAAGGGTCCCAACCCGAAATGTCAACTATCCCATGTTCTCCAGAGATGTTGCCTGACCCTCTACTCCACCAGTGTAAACCAGCAATGCAGTTCCAATGCAGTCCACACTAAAGGAAGACTGGATATTAATGTGAGGGCAAAGGTAGTAGAGGGTTATAATAATAGATTTAGCTTCAGAAAAATAGGAGACTACAGTAGAACATAAATACCTATGTGCTGGAAGCAACTGCTGGTTTAAATTGAAGGTGGACACAAAATGCTGGAGTAACTCAGCGGGACAGGCAGAATCACAAATGCCTATGTATAGTGGTGGAGCCAAATTGCCTGTTCATGTGCCACATCATCATCCACAACTTATGCAAAACTGCACAACAACGGCTTTTCAGTAATTAATTTAGATTGCAGTGGTCATTTCATCAGACAATGGCACTTTTGTTGATTTTGGTCTTAGAGTTTCCTTGCATAGCGGTGCATTGGGACTTTTGGGATATGTTTAAATTTTAACTGCTTGGTAAGCTGGATCCGTTGGAGGTTATTACATAGGATCTCTAATACCCTTGAAGTCCTGGCTGATATTCATCCACTTAATGATCATGACCAATACCAAGATTATCCAGGAGTTATCACATTGCTTTTGGGGTACTTGCTGTGTGCAGATTGGCCCCAAGTTTCCCCACTGAGAGCACTTCAAAAGTACTTCACTGTGGATGACCTGAAACATAGAAACATAGAAACATAGAAATTAGGTGCAGGAGTAGGCCATTCGGCCCTTCGAGCCTGCACCGTCATTCAATATGATCATGGCTGATCATCCAACTCAGTATCCCGTACCTGCCTTCTCTCCATACCCCCTGATCCCCTTAGCCACAAGGGCCACATCTAACTCCCTCTTAAATATAGCCAATGAACTGGCCTCAACTACCCTCTGTGGCAGAGAGTTCCAGAGATTCACCACGTTGAAGAGATGTTGTTTCTTACTTTTCAGGTCTTTTTCAATTAATTTTGTAGTTCATAGCATGGAATGATTGCAATTATGGCTATAATTCATACTGTACCTCAACTCTTCCAGATATTTGTTGACACCAATAATTATTTAGCTTGATGTGGTAGCACTCCCTAATGATTGAATCAACTGTGGAGAATGAAACAATGTAGTTCCAAGCTATCCATATTCATTATGATTTACTGCTGCATTGATGCTGAATTTTATTTTATAACATGTTATAATGAAATAGCATTCCATAATTAGTTTAGTTTAGTTTAGTTTAGAGATACAGCGCGCAAACAGGCCCTTCGGCCCACCGAGTCCGCACAAACTAGTGTTCCACGCACATTTGCACTATCCTATATACATTAGGGACAATTTACATATACACCAAGCCAATTAACCTACATACCTGTACATCTTTGGAGTGTGGGAGGAAACCGAAGATCTCAGAGAAAACTCACGTTGTCACGGGGAGAAGGTACAAACTCCATACAGACAGCTCCCGTAGTCGGGATCGAACCTGGATCTCCGGCGCTGAAGGCAGCAACTCTACTGCTGTGCCACTGTGCTGCGCATTTGATATGTGTGCAACTTCTGCGAGGCCAGTTTAAAAGTACTCTGTCATTACCATCCTGAGCTGGATAAGTATCCCCGGAGGTTGAAGTGAAATGCCCAGAAAATGTCAATCAGTATGAATCCAAAATGTACATATTCAGATGCCTTTCTGGACTGTCAACACTGCAATGAAACCATCATGGAAGATTGTACGCCACACTTAACTGTGTATTGATGCATTTAGGATTAACCATTGTATTATTATATGAATTCTTCTTGAAATATAATTAGTTATGCCAAACATATTTTCATAGTCCAATAATCAAAATGTCAAAATAATCAACATTTGATACATTTTGATTTGTTACACGTTGGTATCTATGTCCAGCAGCTCTTTAATAAACATTCACAATTTGAATATTATTCATTTGCAGAAAGAAAATGAAAAATGGTAGTGCACAATGTTAATTTCAGTATCAATGCTGTAAAGTTATAGCTTCCTGGAACCTTTTGGGAGCTTTTTTAGTGTCAAACCTCTTTTATAACTCCCTGGGGTAGTCTACTATATCCTCATCTATTAATCCATCCTTTCAGTAACAGTATACTCATAACATTTGGTCAATTCATAGTAATTATCCTTAAGGTAGTCCTATATTTCAATTTTATTGTGATCCTACATTTGAAAGCATAGTGAAGTGAACTGTATTAATTTAAGTTTTCTCTGCAGTGTGATTTCAAATTTTATTTGTTACCCCATTGACTAAAGGCATATGGGTCATTGGTTGGAAAGTGTAAGACTCTTGATCGGTGCTTAAGTAATCCCTTCCCTCAATAATTCCTTAGTTGTTATTATTTGTGTATCCAGATGCCATTTTGGATGATGCTTCAAAGATGGTCACTTGATGCTTGTATATGATACAGTCAAATATTGTTATTTCAAAATTGACTACAGCAAACCTGTACTGAATACCATGATGATTTATCTGGGACTGTATTTCATGTGCATGTAAATAATGAAAGGAACATCATCCATCTGTTTTATCACATTTCTCAGAAATTTACAATGACCTATTTTGAAATGTGGGCACACACGGTAGTTAGTTTGCGTAGAATAAGATCCCATAAAATAAGATCGATGATAGTTATTTGTTATTTTGATTCAGGATGCTTGTCAGAAAAGAAATGCAATCCAACACAAAATGGATAAACTTTCAATTAAATAAATGAATACTTTATTGTCACATGTGACAAGTCACAGTTAAAATCTTTGTTCTGCATACCCAAGGTATGCAAATAGTCGCCATATAAAGGGCACTGACAAAGTATCCCATGCCAGTTACAAAGTATCCCATGCCAGGTCTTCCTTTGTTCCCGCCTCCCCCTCACGGTGGTCCCCACACGCCAGGTCATCCTTTGTTCTTGCCCCTCCCCCCCTCATGGTGGTTCCTGAGTTGGTAACATTCTTGGACATTAGTTTAGTGTAGTTTAGAGATGCAGCATAGAAACAGGCCCTTTGGCCCACCGGGCTGAACAATGATCACCCCGTGCACTAGTTCAATCCTACACACTAGGGGCAATTTACAGATGCTAATTAACCTACAAACCTGTGCATTTTTGGAATGAGGGAGGAAACCGGGGCACCCGGAGAAAACCCACATGGTCACAGGGCGAACGTGGAAACTCCATACAGACAGTCGGGATCACATGTGGGTCTCTGGTGCTGTAAGACAGCAGCTCAGCTGCTGCAACACATTTTCCTTTTCCACTACTCCATTAGAAACACAAAATTATTTAAAACAAGCATTGATTTAAATAACAAACGCTGAAATATTCGCATCTGAGCACACTTATCATTAAGAGCAGTTTTAACAGTACATAAAAAAACAGAGGATGAAAATATTATTTGCAATTCCAAACAACTAGAGTTGACTTCTTTGGTTTTTGATGAACCTTACTGATTGCCTTCGGCTTAAGATTTGCAATCTATTGCATTCTTATTGTTTATTAATGTTGCTCTTCTCAAGTCCCTGAGGATTTTTGCTACTCTAATAGGAATGGTGCAGGGTCTCTCAGTACAATCAGATTTATGCAAATCTTCATGCATCAAGTGAAATGCTGAATAGCCATCCAATTAATGCATTCACACCAGGGAACATTCTCCTCATCTCAAAAATAAATGAAATAAACCATCACTTTGAGCAAAATCCTGGTATTTCCCAGAAAAGTTGTGTGTGTGCGCGCGTGCATGCTTAGCTGTGTGTGTGTGTATATGTATGCGTGTGTGCATGTGTGAGTATGTGTGTGTGTGCATTGTGTGCGTTTGTGTGTGTGCTACATGCAGTTTCATTTTAGTCACAGATACCTTTACTGGAGCAAGTGCTAAATTCGACACACATTTGTTAAAGATAGATACTATCTTTGACTTAAAGCCTTCCTATATGTCTCTCTCCACTGATCTTGCCTGACCTGTAGAGTGTTTTTTCTGTGTCTTTTCTCATTTCTGATTTATAACATATGCATTTTAAGTTGATAAACTAAACAAAATAAAGTCTGTAGAAGGCCCTGACCCAAAATGTTGCCTGATCATTCCCTCCCCAGACACTGGCTGATCCTCTGAGTTCCTCCAGCATGTTGTCTTTAGCTCATCATTCCAGCATCTGCAGTTTCTAGTGTCACTTTTCACCACGTGAGAAGCCAACAGTTTATTTGAATTGCTTTGTTTCAAATCCATATACAATCAGGGGAAAATTAAGTTGATGAGTTTGAGGTCAGTCATTTGACAGGAATCTTGATCTTGCAGTTAGTTGAATCTTCTCCTGTTGAATTGATTGCTTACGGCAGTTTATAACTTCACCTTCCCTTTGCCCCGTGTAGGCAGCCTCTGACTCCACCTTCCACCTTGCTTGTGGTCGGCACGGACTTGGTGGGCTGAAGAGCCTGTTTCCATGCTGTATCTCTAAACTAAGCTAAAATGTCGCCAGTGATAATTGTAGCCTTATACTTCAATTTTTTTTTAGTTTTTGTTTGAATTACATCTAAAAGGGGAAATAAATCAATATTAATCATTTCATTTGAAAGTGTTGTTTCAATATTATTCCCTTTTCTCTGCTATAATGGTGCATAAGCATACACTCAGTTCAGTTTGTATTCAAAATTCATATCCTCTTATTTAAATCCCTCTATCATTTGACCAGTCCACCATACTACGTCTTCCAACTCAAAGACTTTTTAAGGACCAGCACAGTGACACAATAGTTAGAGCTGTTATCAGGCAACTGAACCATCCTACCACAACTAGAGAGCAGTACTGAACTAACTAGAGAGCAGTACTGAACTGCTATCTACCTCATTGGGGACCCTCGGGCTATCTTTGATCGGACTTTACTGGCTTTACTTTGCACTAAACGTTATTCCCTTATCATCTGTCTGTACACTTTGAATGGCTCGATTGTAATCATGTGTTGTCTTTCTGCTGACTGGTTAGTATGCAACAAAAGCTGTTCACTGAACCCCAGTGCACATGACAATAAACTCAAATTGAAAACTGAAACTGGTTGCATGGAAGGATTTGGTGGATCAGGTAGATAGGGAGGATCAAACTAATGGAGATGTACATAGACACAAAGTGCTGGAGTAACTCAGCGCGTCACGCAGCAACTCTGGGGGAAAAAGGATGGGTGATGTTTCGGGTCAGAACCCTTCTTTGCATTGAAAGTAGGAAGCGGCAGGGGAGGGGTTAGGAAAAAGCAGGATCAAATCAGGGCTGGCAACAGATGACCAAGGACAGGTGGGGCCCATAATGGCCCATTGTTGGCTGGGGAAGAGGTGATAACAAAGGAATACAGGGATGTGCACAGTGGGACCAGTAGGATGTGGGAAGAGAGGGAATGCAGGAGTTACTTGAAATTAGAGAAATCTCTAAGATGTGGGATAATTTGGTGATAGTGCGGATTAGCCTTGGACACACACACACACACTCGCATGCATAGATACACATGTCCACACACTTGCATACACATAGACATACATTAATATGACATGCAGAATACAGATAGAAATGGCTGTAACATGAGGTGGCAATAGGTAACTGTGTGGTTTGCATGATAATTTAATAACTACCATTTAATGGTTGATGCGCATAAGCCAATGCATGTTGAATGGAGGAGGATAATGATGCCAATGTCTATAAGTCTGTGCTGTGCTTTGTTTGCCTAACTGGTCCATTGATATCTTTCTCCAATCTATCACTCTCAACTGTAGTCTACTTAATCATGGACTATAAATATATCCAAATGATTGGTATGAATCAAAGCCCCGTCACTTAAATGTGTGGAACCCGCTGCACGCAGTCCTCCAGTCACTAAGCTTCTCAAGCACCATTATGTGTTGCTTTATCTCATTGCAACAACTCTTAATCCAGTTTGCTACTATTTTTATTTCAGATCAGAAAGACTTTTGCTTTCCTGATTAATCTGTTGGATGCAATCTTTGGCAAACAGTTTACTGAATGAAATCCATGTAGATAGCATCAAATTTCCTATTCTCAGCGACCCCGTTTATTACCTCCGCAAAACACAAATCTAATCAGTCACTTATGGTCTTCCCTTAAATTTATGCTTGTT
Organism: Leucoraja erinaceus; assembly: GCF_028641065.1. Lineage (NCBI taxonomy): Eukaryota > Metazoa > Chordata > Chondrichthyes > Rajiformes > Rajidae > Leucoraja > Leucoraja erinaceus. The sequence continues at coordinate 42,070,125 of NC_073389.1, forward strand.
ATTCTTGGTTAGCCTGTGCATCTCCAAGTTTTAAATTATGCTGCCTCTCAGATTTATACTTTTGCCATTATTTGTTAAGCCTGCACTTGCTCAGTCTATTCCTATCTTCCTTTTCAAACAATGATACCGCACGAGCGGTCTTCAAATGTTCTGGCGGGTGGCATTTCTGAAGCCAAAGAAGAATGGAAAATGTTGGATCAGGCTTCTACTGTTCCCTCTACTTTTAGAACTTGAAATGGGTTTTTATGTGGATAAATGACGTTGTTTGGTTTTAAGCATTCCGTGTGGGATCTTGAAGGTCTCTCCTGGCACCCTCCAAAATTTTGTCGCAGCCACTAAATGAGTATCATTGCTCATCTGGCAATCCCGATGGCATCCTCGCTCTTCCAAAATATCTTGGTTGGAATACCAAAAAATGAAATCTCGGAGTTAACCTGGTGGGGGCCATGCTGGCATTGTTCAACCACCACCTGCTTTCCCTCTAACCATAAAACCCCTTCAAATAGTTGAAGTCGACCACTAACCTTGCCCCATGACATACTGACCATGAGAGTCATAGAGTTATAGTCATACAGTGTGGAAAATGGCCCAACTTGCCAACTCTGACTGGCACTAGTGTCACCTGCCTGTGTTTGGCCAATATCCCTCTGTCCTATCCATGAACCTATCTAAATGCTTCTTAAATGTTGCAATAGTGCCTGCTTCAACTATCTCCTCTGGCAGCTTGTTCCATACACCCACCACCCTCTGGGTGAAAAAGCTACCTCTCAGGTTCCTATTAAATCTTTCCCCCCATTACCTTAAACCTATGTCCTCTGGTTCTCGATTTCCCTACTCTGGGCAAGAGACTCTGTGTGTCTACAACTCTACATGATCTAATTCTCTCATGATTGTGTACATCTCTACAAGATTACTACTCATCCTCCTGCGCTCCAAGGAATAGAATCCTGGCCTGCTCAACCTCCCCTATATCTCAGATCCTTGTGTCCTGGCAACATCCCCCTAAATCCTCTCTGCACCCTTTCCAGCTTGACATCTTTCATGTAACACGGTACCCAGAACTGAACACAATACTATAATACAACCTCACCAACATCTTATATAACTGCAACATGACCTCCCAACTTCTACACTGAAGAAGGTTCTCTACCCGAAATGTCACCCATTCCTTCTCCCCAGAGAGGCTGCCTGACCCGCTTAGTTACTCCAGCATTTTGTGTCTATCTTCTAGATTCAATACTCTGACCGATGAAGGCCAATGTGCCAAAAGCCGAATCCTTTGAATAAAAAATTAGTCATTGCAATTATCTGTGAATCAAAAATTGCCATCTTATGTGTGGTGTATGTGGGAATCTTTATTTTAATGGTTTTGTCAATCTCACAGCTTTGCTGTTAATACAGTTCCCTTGCATCCATCTGTCTACACATTAGTATGGTAACGTTAAGTGTTACTGATTCCATTAGCACTTCAGTATCATAGTTAGTCCAGACTATTATATTAAACAGCAGTGGATGTAGAGAAATAAAAGACTCAAATTCAGGTTCAGCTTCTTCAGATTCCAAGAAACATTCAGTACCATCCTCCAGCAATGTGTGGCTGTTATTGGCAACTCAGGGAACACACTTTATCTTTCATGGAGAATTGTTTCTGAACATATAGGTTCTGCTAAAGAACAATTTAAATGAACATATGTCTTTCTGTTTCAGAAATCCTCAAATCACAGGCTGATAACTAGAAATGTGGAAAGTCCTTTCAACAGATGTTAAAATCTGTGATGGAGGTGCTGATTAACACTAGGTTTGATTTGAATAAGGGAGTGCTAAGGTGTCAGATTTTAATGAAAAAAATGCAGATTAATGTGGTAACGCTCTGGGGATTTCAGTGTGGTTGTTTTAAATGGGGTGGAAATGCCATGGGACATTGAAAATTATATCAAGCTTTCTCCGTCTACACTGAGTGAGAGTTACTGAGAGGAATATGCACAATACCAACAGAGAACCATCCTTATTCCACTCACAAACAAATTTGCATCCCTTTGTCTGAAATGCAAGTGAAGAGAGGTACCAAATATCATTTTGTTGTTCATTTCCATAGAAACCAAGAACTGCAGGTGCTGGTTTACAAAAAAAAAAAGACACAAAGTGCTGGAGTAACTCAGCAGCATAGGCAGCATCTCTGGAGAATAGGGATAGGTGATGTTTTGGGTCGAGACCCTTCTTCAGGCAAATGAGTGTATTATTTTCCCATGGATTCACTATCACTATTTCAAAGGTTCTCAATCTTCCCATGCACTAAGGTAGAGTGAAATTCTTTTTTTTACATACAGAACAGTAAAATTATTACCACAGATAAATACAATCCCAGATAAAGTACAGAATGTATAGAAACAGCCCACTGAGTCCATGTGCAAGAGTGCAAGAGTCGGCAGTTTTTGGCACCATTTTCAAAGTCCCAGCTAGACTAAGTGATAGGAGCAGAATTAGGCCATTTCGCCCATCAAGTCTCCGCCATTCAATCATGGCTGATCCATCTCTCCCTCCCAACCCCATTCTCCTGCCTCCTCCCCATGAACCCTAACCCATGGCAATAAAGCCACATTGCAGCCATCGCTTCCATCCAGATTGTCCAACAAACTGTCGTCCCTCTCCTCACCTGGCCACCTTCAGCCTTCGTACCCTGGAGGCACCTTCCACACTGACCTTGAGGGCGCAGAACATAAGACCCTATTTTTTCTTACCTTCTTGCCCTTTGTTCTAGCATCTGCTGCCGTCGCCGACTCCCCCCCCTCCATCCATCCTCCTCTCCAGTCCTCGAGGATGAGCAAAGGCCGGGATCGGCGGCTTCCCAAAGCCAAATCCATGCCCCTCTCTTTCCCAAAGGATTGTAACCCAATGATAGATGAAAACTCCGACATGCAGTCCTAACTGGCTCTTCGATGTGGAAATGAGTGAATGCTGCTATGTTGGAGCTGGTCCTTCAGATAAGACATAACTTAAATTTCTATCTGCCCACTAGAGAGTTTGGAAGAAGTGCAATAATTTCAGTTTGTTCATTTCTCGCCCATGACTCAGCATGTTTAGTTTAGAGATACGATGTGGGAACAGGTCCTTTGGCCTACTGAGTACGTGCCGATCCCAGCACACTGGCGCTATCCTACGCAATAGGGATAAATTACAATTTTTCAGAAGCCAATTAACCTACAAACTTGTAAGTCTTTGGAATGTGGGAGGAAACTGGAAACTGGAGCACCTGGAGAAAACCCACGCAGGTCACTGGGAGAACGTGTAAACTCTGTACAGACAGCACCCGTGGTCAGGATTGATCCCAGGCCTCTGGTCCTGTAAGGCAGCAACTCTACCGCTGCACCACTCTTGCGTGGTTGATATTTTTGTTATTTTGCTTCCAGTGCATCCAGTTAGACAGACTCAAGCCTGGTTTGAACTTGGATGGGATCCTGCTGGAAATACCAGGTGCAGAGACCTTTATACTGAAGGATAGGCGTGATCTATGTAGCGGACTGATCTCAGGTCCCTATAAGAAGCTTGTTACGATGCGATACAATACGATGCGATGCGATATGATGCGAGATGTTATGATAGAGGTTTATTTATCCCAGTAGGGATAAATCCCAGAAGGGTCTGCCAACAGTCATAGAACACAACAAGATACATGAAACATGAAATTAAAATGACGCGTGGAAAGGATTGGGGATGTGCAAAGATTCTGGAGGGGGGACGAAGGGGAGGATGGGTGGAGCGGGGGGGGGGGGGGGGGGGGGGGGGGGGGGAGGAGAGGAGGTGGTGAGGGGTTAGGGGAGTTAGTCTACCTACCCCACGACAGAAGGAGAAGGAGTTGTACAGTTTGATAGCCACAGAGAAAAAGGATCTCCTGTGGCGTTCTGTACTGCATCTTGGTGGAACCAGTCTGTTGCTGAGGATGCTCCTCAGGTTGACCAGATCACACACATCTTCCCACATGCAGCAGCAGCAGTCATTTATTTATTTGATGTTTGTCCCACCTTACTGATTGATTGGAGAAAGGCTAACTTTGATGCGATGCGAGATGATTTAAAAGGAGTGAACTGGGACATTTTGTTTTATGGGAAAGATGTAGAAGAGAAATGGAGGACATTTAAAGGGGAAATTTTAAGAGTACAGAATCTTTATGTTCCTGTTCGGTTGAAAGGAAACAGTAAAAATTGGAAAGAGCCCTGGTTTTCAAGGGAAATTGGACATCTTGTTCGGAAAAAGAGGGAGATCTACAATAATTATAGGCAGCATGAAGTAAATGAGGTGCTTGAGGAGTATAAGGAATGTAAAAAGAATCTTAAGAAAGAAATTAGAAAAGCTAAAAGAAGATATGAGGTTGGTTTGGTCCATTGGAGAGACAGAGTGGACAGCTATCTGCAGAGCCAAAAGAGATAGGGGAGATATTGAACAATTTTTTTTCTTCGGTATTCACCAAGGAGAAGGATATTGAATTATGTGAGGTAAGGGAAACTAGTAGAGTAGCTATGGATACTATGAGGTTCAAAGTAAAAGAAGTACTGACACTTTTGAAAAATATAAAAGTGGATAAGTCTCCAGGTCCTGACAGGATATTCCCTAGGACATTGAGGGAAGTTAGTGTAGAAATAGCAGGGGCTATGACAGAAATATTTCAAATGTCATTAGAAACGGGAATAGTCCCCGAGGATTGGCGTACTGCGCATGTTGTTCCATTGTTTAAAAAGGTTCTAAGAGTAAACCTAGCAATTATAGACCTGCTAGTTTGACTTCAGTGGTGGGCAAATTAATGGAAAAGATACTTAGAGATAATATATATAAGCATCTAGATAAACAGGGTCTGATTAGGAACGGTCAACATGGATTTGTGCCTGGAAGGTCATGTTTGACTAATCTTCTTGAATTTTTTGAAGAGGTTACTAGGGAAATTGACGAGGGTAAAGCAGTGGATGTTGTCTATATGGACTTTAGTAAGGCCTTTGACAAGGTTCCTCATGGAAGGTTGGTTAAGAAGGTTCAACTGTTGGGTATAAATGCAGGAATAGCAAGATGGATTCAACAGTGGCTGAATGGGAGAAGCCAGAGGGTAATGGTGGATGGCTGTTTATCGGGTTGGAGGCAGGTGACTAGTGGGGTGCCTCAGGGATCTGTGTTGGGTCCTTTGTTGTTTGTCATGTACATCAATGATCTGGATGAAGGTGTGGTAAATTGGATTAGTAAGTATGCAGATGATACCAAGATAGGGGGTGTTGTGGATAATGAAGAGGATTTCCAAAGTCTACAGAGTGATTTAGGCCATTTGGAAAAATGGGCTGAAAGATGGCAGATGGAGTTTAATGCTGATAAATGTGAGGTGCTACACCTTGGCAGGACAAATCAAAATAGGACGTACATGGTAAATGGTAGGGAATTGAAGAATACAGTTGAACAGAGGGATCTGGGTATAACCGTGCATAGTTCCTTGAAGGTGGAATCTCATATAGATAGGGTGGTAAAGAAAGCTTTTGGTATGCTAGCCTTTATAAATCAGAGCATTGAGTATAGAAGCTGGGATGTAATATTAAAATTGTACAAGGCATTGGTGAGACCAAATCTGGAATATGGTGTACAATTTTGGTCGCCCAATTATAGGAAGGATGTCAACAAAATAGAGAGAGTACAGAGGAGATGTACTAGAATGTTGCCTGGGTTTCAACAACTAAGTTACAGAGATAGGTTGAATAAGTTAGGTCTTTATTCTCTGGAGCGCAGAAGGTTAAGGGGGGACCTGATAGAGGTCTATAAAATGATGAGAGTGATAGACAGAGTTGATGTGGACAAGCTTTTCCCTTTGAGAATAGGGAAGATTCAAACAAGAGGACATGACTTCAGAATTAAGGGACAGAAGTTTAGGGGTAATATGAGGGGGAACTTCTTTACGCAGAGAGTGGTAGCGGTGTGGAATGAGCTCCCAGTGGAAGTGGTGGAGGCAGGTTCATTGGTATAATTTAAAAATAAATTGGATAGGCATATGGATGAGAAGGGAATGGAGGGTTATGGTATGAGTGCAGGCAGGTGGGACTAAGGGGAAAAAAAATTTGTTCGGCACGGACTTGTAGGGCCGAGATGGCCTGTTTCCGTGCTGTAATTGTTATATGGTTATATGGTTAACTGTGTTTGACTGTGTAACAAAACTGATAGGAACTCAAAAGTAATCACTTGATTGTAAAACAATATGGGATCATCAAAGAACTTGGTAAGATTTTAAATAATTCTTAATTCTGTTGTACTGCATAGTGTAACACTGGTGTGATACACAGCGAGAGTGCATTCTACTGAATTGCTATATAATTGGAAACATTATAAAATTATACTCCTGGATGCTTATTCAACATATTTTCAGGTGCCCGAGCATGTGCGGCTTATGATTAAGACCCTTAGTCTTGGGCAGATTGGGAATTATTTTGTTTAATTGGCACAATATGGTGCACTCATTGTGAATTAAGCACAGCATTTCATGATAGATTAGTTGTGTATTTATAAAGGATTCAACTGTAGTGCTTAATTTTAGACAATGTAACTATTAAAATATGATAAGCATGTTCAACAGTCAATTTAAGATTAGGGCAATTACATCTAAAGGAAATCCTGGCATACAGTAATGCTCAGTTAGCTTATGCTTGCTTTTTCATCTTGTACATTATCATTCTCTGGTGTACATGATGAAACCTCTCACAAAATCCGCCAATATTATTTACAATACATTTATATATTTTTTGACTGTATTCCGTGGATAGATTTACACTAGGTTTGGGACGTCAGTTAAATATTGATCCCACGGGAAAGAATCGGGTGGCTTGATACTTTGAGAATTCAGCGCTCAGTTTAGTTTAGTTCAGAGATATAGTCTGAAAACAGGCCCTTCAGCCCACTGAGACCACACCAATCAGCATTCCCTATACACTAGCTCTATCCTACACGCTGGGGATAATTTACAATTTTTATCTAAGCCAATTAACCTACAAACCTGTATGTCTTTGGATTGAGGGAGGAAACCGGAGCACCCGGAGAAAACCTACCCAGCCACAGGGAGAACGTACAAACTCCATGCAGACAGCACCCGTAGTCAGGTCGAACCCAGGTCTCTGGCGCTGTAACACAGCAACTCTACCGCTGCACAACCATGCCGCACCTAAGATCAGATGAAGATTCATTTGGATATTTATGTCTTTAATATCTCTCATGAACCAAACTTTTGAAGAAAGTGAATTCTGAGGAAATGTGAGGCTTTCTTGCTTATCGGCTGTTATTTGTTTCCACAGTTAATCTTCTGGATTCGAAAACAGTACAAGGCGAGCTAGGTTGGATATCCTATCCGATACATGGGGTAAGTTCAGAACAACTGTCTTCAAAATGCTTAAACGTAACTAATGATTTTAATTCCCACAACTCTAGTTCTCATCTTCACTTAATTATGGATTTAGTTTTGGGAGTTTGGGATTAATGTAATAGAAAAGAGATGTGAAAATTGTACTGTTTAGAACTGGTTTGTTAAGTCAACGCTTAATGACCTTGAATATTCATCCTTTAAAAATGAATTTCAAACTATTAGTAGCATGTCCACGTTGTCCTTGTTTGCAGCCCTGCCCTCCCTAACTTTGGACTGTTTTTTCTTCAATTTTTGCCGACACTTTATTCAATCATAAACCAAAGTTGCAGATCAGTTACCAGAATCATGAGGATTGCCAACAATCTCTGGTGAAATGAAGGTTTGCTGTTTGATCATTGATAAACAGGTCTTCCTATCAATAATCTAGAAGGAAGGAACTACAGATGCTGTTTTACACCGAAGATCGACACAAAATGCTGGAGTAACTCAACAGGTCAGGCAGCATCTCTGGAGGAAAGGAATCGGTGATGTTTTGGGTCGAGGCCCTTCTTCAGACAGAGAGTCAGGAGAGAGGGAAACCGACTCTCAGTCTGAAGAAGGGTCTCGACCCAAAACTTCACCTATTCCTTTTCTCCAGAGATGTTGTCTAACCCGCTGAGTTAATCCAGCATTTTGTGTCCATTTTCCTCTCAATAAACCTGAAGTTCAAGGAGGAACACAAAGTGCTGGAGTAACTCAGCATGTCAGGCAGCATCTCTGTAGAACATGGACTGGTGGCATTTCGGGTTGGGACCGTTCTTCAGACTGGTTACTATTTTTTCAGACTTCATTTCAGGGAGTTATTTAAAACACCGAGTAAGGCATAAAATGAGTAAAACAAAATGAGTGATACAGTGCATTTGACAGCAATTGAAGGAACATCAGAGAGAGAGTATTATAGCCAACTGACTGCTTTAGGACTGTTTTGCAATTTAGATAATAGTCTGAATTACCATCATAGAGCTTACAAATAATAGATAATTTTCTGAATTTTTCTACCTCTTTGGTAGGCCTGTCTGTCTTTCCACTGACTGGTTAGCATGTTACAAAAGCTTTTCACTATACCTCGGTACACATGGCAGTAAACTCAAACTCTGTTATCCCAGTTACTGCTCTTGCCCTCCTGTTTCTATCTCTCTTTTCCCTGTCTCCAAGATTAGCCTTCTATGCAATGTCAACAATGCTCACCAGCCCAATAAGCCAAGTCAGGTCGAGTTTCTCATCATATTCACAAGCACAGTGTGGTACAGGTACAAGGAAAATCTTGCTGGCAGCAGCATATAAGGCACATAGACACAAACAACACACAAAATAAAAAATGTACATAGATCACACATAAATTCTGCAATATAATAAAAATGAAAGAAAGTGTGCAAATAACGTCATTTGTGCAAAACAATTTTTGCACTAAGAACAAGTCCATGGTAGTGCAAGAGGTGGTCCATTGTGTTCCATTGTTGAGGTAGAGTTAGGGTTGTGAAGGTTGGTTCAAGAACTTGATAGTTCCAGGAAAAGGGTTGGTGTGGGACTTCAGGCTTCTGTGCCCTCTTCTTGCTGCTGCCATCAGGGCTGTAAGTCTTTGGAGTGTGTGAGGAAACCGGGGAGCGCACAGACAGCACCCGTAGTCAGGATCAAACCCGGGTCTCTGGCACTGTAAGGCAGCAACTCTACCGTTGCGCCATCGTGCCGCCCACGGTAAATCTCTTTAAACTTCAATGAAAGGAGAGGGACCCACATGACTTCTTCTTGATTACATCTGTGTGCAGGTTCTGAGATGTTAAGGCCCAGGAATTTGAAGCTGCTAACTGCACCACTGAGCCACAATGAAAAATGGTGCGTGGTTTCCTAACTTCTTCTTTCTGAAGCTAAGGATTAGTTCCTAGGTTTTGTTGATATTGAGTGAGAGGTTGTTTTTGCAGCATCCTTAACCAGGTGTTCTATCTAAAGTGCCATCATTTACAATGTTGACTGTTGGTATGTTTTTTGTGGGAGGTGGGGGGGAAGACTGGAGGAAACTTTTTCCAGTTACTTATCTCGACGGAGATGTGATTTTTCTCCGTCTCACATCTCCGTCTTCCCTGCGGCCCAACAACGTGGAGTTGGCGTTCTTTCCTGGAGACCGGCCCGGCACTTCAAACGCACGGCGCGGACTTTAACATCGGGAGCTGCGATCCTTTGCCAAGGATTGTGGAGAGCTCCAACCGCTGGGCCTGTGGACTTTAACACCGTGAAGCCTGCGGTCTCCAGTAAGAAGAGGCCGACTCGGGAGCTCCATGCCACGCAGTGTTCCATTCCATCCCGACGGCGGAGTTTCCAAAGAGAGCTTCGGACATCGGACCGTCGGCAGCGGCAAACTGCGGAGGGTTCAAAAGCCCCAAGCATGGGTGAACGAAGGAAGAAGATGATTGAACTTTATTACCTTCCATCACAGTGAGGAATGTGGATTCCTCTGTCGTCGATGTTTATGTTCAATTTTATTTTATGCGGCTATGTGTCTTGTTGCGTTTTACTTAGTATGGTTGTATGGTAACACAAATTTCACTGTACCTTAATTGGTATATGTGAATCTACTAAGTTTAACCCCGTAACTCATTTTACATAACAGTTCAGTCAGTTTATTCTGCATTTATTGGTAATCAGTTAATCTGTAGTTCAATTGCAGTAAAATAATGAAATCCTGTTGGTTTTAATCTTTATTTTTTTAGTTAGAGTACAGAAAACAGCCTCTTCGGTCCAACGAGCCTGTGCTGACCAGTGACCCCCATACAGTAGCACTATCCTACACACTAGGGATAAGCCAATTAACCTTCAAACCTGTAAGTCTTTGGAGTGCGGGAGGAAACCAGAGCACCAGGGAAAAACCCACGTGGTCACAAAGAGAACATACAAACTCCATACAGACAGCACCCGTAGTCAGGATGAAATCCAGGAAAGCTGCCCAATTATATTTTCTCTTACAGTGTTTCTTTTCACAATAATTTTACACATTCTTCTGATATCCCACTATGTTTGAAACCAATTGCATGCAACTTTTTCATGCACACCTTGATTTATCAATAAAGTGACGTTACAGTATTTTAGTAAAGTCTTTTCAAGCCTCACTTAAGATGAACAGCTTTCCAGGAAAATTATTTCCATTTAACAAATAGGGCTGTGGATATGATTTAAGTCTAGCTTTCTTGTGTCTTAGAGAGCATCTTATGGCACTTAAAATATGCTATCATTTACAAAGCAGACTGGTGCTCAGAGAAACCTCCTAATTCATTTTGCTTAACAACTTCGTCAGCTTACTCAGCACCGACTGATGCGCAGTTACTCTGGAGTCCAATAACGGAATGGTGCAGGCGTTAGGGTAGATTTCTAGGATCATTTATAATGCCACTGCTTTCACTTTCAGGCACTTGCCTTTCAGTTATGCTTTGAAGAATAATTTAAATCAAACCCTTGATTTGATCGCGCCTCCCAGTGGCGCAGTGGTGGAGTTGCTGCCTTATAGTGCCAGTGACCCGGGTTCGATCCTGACTCCAGGCGCTGTCGATACGGAGTTTGTACGTTCTCCCCGTGATAGCATGGACTTTGTCTGCATGCTCCAGTTTCTTCCCACACTCCAAAGGCGTGCAGGTTTGTAGGTTAATTCACTTCTGTAAATTGTCCCTAGTGTGTAGGATTGATCTAGTGTACAGTTGATAGCTGATTGGTGTGGACTCGGTGGGCTGAAGGGCATGTTTCCACACCATATCTCTAAAGTAAACTAAACTAAACTAAAGACCATTGTCTCATGATGATGAACATAGCTTGTGGTGGCACAGCCAGTTGTTTCAAGTGCCAAACACACACTTCCTATTTGAGTTTTTGCAATTCCTGCTGCCAGTTATAGTAAAAACAAATAATATCAATTGTCAAGAAGAATTGCATTATGTTTCAGAACATTGAGCCGTTAAATCAATGGACATGTTTTGGCATAGTAAATAGGTCACTAAGAAAAAACGGAATATATTCAGTGAATTTTACAACTTTAAAACCTTAAGAGCAATTGAAATTTAATGAAGAACTAGACTAAGTGGGACCCGGTGGGTCCCAGGTTCACACGGGAGGGCTGGTCCCCCAACGCAATATTCCACCTCTCCCCCAATTCCAATATTGGTGGCCAGAGTGGGGGGGGGGGGGGGGGGGGGGGGGGGGGAGCGCTAGCATGAGCGTTGTGGGTCAAGTCAAGTCAAGTACAGTGAGTGCAGGGCCAACAATCCATTTCAATTCATTTCATGTCATGTGAATCAAATTCTATTTCAAGTCAAGCCAAGCACAGGGCAGTGGGGGGTGGGGGGGCAGCCAACAATACAATCAATTTGCTTTTATTTCAGATGAGGTCAAGCAAAGCAAAGGCAAAGCAAAAACAAAAGCACAGAGCAGGCGGGCCCAGCCAACAATACAATAAATTTGCTTTCAATTCAAATGAGATCAAGCAAAGCAAAGGCAAAGTGAAAGTAAAAGCACAGGGCAGACGGGCCAGCCAACAACTAATACAACCCTTTTTTCTTTCATGTCAAGGTGAGGTCAGGCCAAACAAAGCAAAGGCAAAGGGCTAAAAGCACAGCGCAGGCCAAAAAAATAATAATCATTGCATTTCACATTGCTGGCTAACAAATCATTTATTTCAAGCACAGGGCAAAAATGCCAAATAATTCAATTTATTTCATTTCATGTACAGCAGAACAAAAAAATGCATTTTTAGCATTGCAAAAGGGAGCACATTAAGGCCCTGTTAAATTATTCAGGCATATGATAATCCATTGCCCAAGCACATTGCACTCCAAGCGGGATTTGAACCGGCAAATCGCCATTTAGCCCATTGTGCTATCTGCACCGTATTAAGGGTTAACAAATCATAATTTATTGCAAGCACATTGCTGGCTAACAAATCATGTATTGCAAACACAGTAAGGATTAGCAAATCATCATTAATTGCAAGCACATTGCTGGCACCACATAAAGCACATAATCGGTAGACTCACAGTTCAGTAGACTCACAGCAGAATCACAATTGTGGCCTCTCCCTCACGATCTTTCAGAGTGACTGACTCACGTCCAGGCATCCAGGGGTTTTATAGTCCTACCCCCCCCCCCCCCAGAAGGGGTGTTACCTTCATCATGGTGATTGACAGGCAAGAGGACCAGTCAGCTGATCTTAAGATTTTTTAAACTTTCAAAACGTTCTTATTTTTCATTGATCGAAAAAATCCTCGGGGCTGCCTCAGCAGAGGAGGTCTGTAAGATGGTCAAAATCTATAGCGATATATGGTGGCATTTTTTTCTAAAATCAATAGAAGACAAGTGGTCAATAGAAGAATAGTGGTCAAGATGAGACTTTTAGTTATATGGATGTGCAAAGTGTAGCAACTGTTCTACATTGGCAAATGAAGCTGAAAACGGGTTCACAAACAGCAATGACATCATGACTGGATGGTTTTGTGTTTACTCTGTTGGTTGAGAAATATATATTGGCCAGAGCATCTCTACTTTTCTAGACAGTGTTATGAGACTTTTTTAGATCTTGCTGGGAAGTTATTTCTCTAGAGCGTCAGTTTGAAGGGAGACTTGATAGAGGTAAATATAACAGGCATAGATAAGGTAGGCAATCAGAACCTGTATCCCAGGATGGAAATGGTGGTTAGATTTAGCAGTGGTTAGATTTAGCAGCTTCAAGTTCCTGGCTGTTAAAATCTTGGATGGCCTATCCTGGGCCCAACACATAGATGTATTAAGAAGGCCTGCCAACTCCTCTACATAGAGTTTAAAGAGAATCAACATGTCAACGAATAGGTTAGTTTCGAGATACTGGTCCAACACTAGTTAGGTTAGGCAGCATCTCTGGAGAACATAAATTGGTGTTGTTTCAAGTCAGGTCTCTTCGTGTAGGTCTCCCTGTGACCATGTTGTTTTGTCCTCATGGTGCTCCGGTTTCCTCCCACACTCCAAAGATGTACAGGGTTGTAGGCTAATTGGCTTCAATAACATTGTAAATAGTCCCTAGTTTGTAAGATAGTGCGTAATGTACGGCATTATCGCTGGTCGGCGCGGACTCAGTGGGCCGAAGGGCCTGTTTACACACTGTGCCTCTAAAGTCAAAAATCAGTACAACAGTTGCTGAAGGTGGTTGAAAGGTTAGTCAGATTCACTTAGCACCACATCCCTGCGGCACACCAGCTAGAAACTCAGCAACGTTTATGGATCGTTTTAAACTATTAGTGCAACAATTAAGACAGGCGAGCTAAATGGAGTATCGACTTTATTCAATTTGTTTCTCTGCTTTCCCTGTGGTGATAATGTGGTGAGCAAATATCTTCAAACTGTGTTCTCTTTATTGTCCCGCTTTATTTTACTGCATGCTAAAATACCAGGAGTGCTTATAGGATGTGAAGAGATATCTAAATTGTTTTAGTAATTAAACTGAAAGACTTGGGAGTTTTTAATTAGTAATATCTGGGAGTGAAGATGTTCTATGAATTTTTTATGTTCCTCTGTCTTTTTGAATTGCGGAACCAATTCAGCCAATTATGCACTGGATTGTATAATTATTGTGTGGGATAAAGGGCAATGAACATTGGGGTGGGGAGGTGGGATGAGGAGACTGCATTGCCACTTAGTTCACTGTTTCCCATGCATGAGAGCTGTCTACTTCAGTTAAAATGGACTGTGACAGCAGGGGGTGCTGTTATGGGATGTTGACAGCAATTGTCTCCTGGATATTCAGGGTAAATCAAAGGTGATGCTCATCCTATTGACATCTTTAATGAGGAACGTAGTCAGGGTCTGGGTCTTGGTCCCTGGGTGTACGCGTATTCAGCTGTATCCTGCATACGGTAACTTGATGACTGAAGTTGATGTGATCTTGGTTCTAGAGCAGAGGCAATGAAACTCAAAGTGTTTCCTGCATGGCCTGTGAATTAACCTCATCGTAGCGGGAAGCTTGTTGGAGGTGAGGTAAATTACTGTCGTGAGGAAGATTCACCACTCACTGTAGTCAGAGGGTGGTGAATCTGTGAAATTCATTGCCGCAGAGGACTGTGGAGGCCGTCAGTGGATATTTTTATAAGGTGGAGATTGATATATTCTTGATTGGTATGGGTGTCAGGGGCTATGGTCTTCTTCTACTTGTGTATGGTATGCACAGCCGAAAGTTGTAAGACAACTTGTTCGGTTTGATCTTGTTTGTGCACGCCAGGTTGATTGCATTCGTCGAAACTCGTCGTAGGGATTAACGGGTCCCTTTCAGAATGGCAGGCAGTAACTAGTGGGGTACCGCAAGGCTCGGTGCAGGGACCGCAGCTATTCACAATATACATCAATGATTTGGATGAAGGGATTCAAAGTAACATCTCAACCCCTTCCGTTAATTGCGCCTTTCCAATGGTTTGCATTTTTTCCAACTTTACCACTGAAATACCCAAGGTGGATTAGATGGTTGGGGTTTGGGCCTGGTATTGCTCAAAGCCAAACTCAAACATCGTTCTCACCTTGTCCAATGTTTCTAGTGTATACATGTTGACACGAGTGAAGAATGCTGCTTCTTGAGTGAGCTGAAAGGTCATGGTACATTAATACATCCAATGGGTCAGGGTGGAAGGGTGGAGCTCTAAACCCCATGAAGATTGTTTTTCTTCCAGTTTCTCTTTTCAGAAGAAAATGCACCCTCCCTGTCCAATGCAGTTTCATTGTTTTCCTTCTAATCTCCAATCTCAAGTTTGTATCTCTCCTCTTTGGTTCTCCCTCTAGATACTCTGCTAACCTCTCTCCAATCTCTAGCCGCTGGCTACATGTTTTCTCCTGGGATAAGATGTTCCGAACTTCCTTCCTCCCTCCTCCTCAATTGACAAAATTCTTGATGAAAGTCTTATCTGTCTGGATTTAGAGTATTGTGTTCATGTAGAAGATTGAGTTTATTTAGAGAATTTTTCAGTTTTGGTCACCATGTTTTAGGAAAGATGAAAGGGCTCAGATAAGATTTATCAGGATGTTGCCAGGGCTCGAGGGCCTGACCTGTAGGTGGAGGTTTACCAGGCTAGGCTTTAATCCTTGGAGTGCAGGAGGATGAGGGGCGATCTTATAGAGGCGTACAAAACCATGCGAAAAACAGATTGGGTAAACAAACAGAATCTTCTGCCCAGAGTAGGGGAATTGATAACCAGAGGACATAGGTTTAAGGTGAGGGGCGTAACATTTAATGGGAACTTGAGGAGTAACTTTTTCACGCAAAGGGTGGTGGGTGTATGGAACAAGCTGCCAGAAGAGGTAGTTGAGACTATGGCAACATTTACAAAACATTTAGACAGGTACATGGATAGGGTAGGGTTTAGAGGGACGTGGGCCAAAAACAGGCAGGTGGGACTAGTGTAGATGGGGCATGATGGTTGGCGTGGGAAAGTTGGACTGAAGGGCCTGTTTCCACGCTGTATGACTCTATGCCCACTGCTAACAGCTGTTGGGCCACAGTCGCATGTGTCGTGCAAGCAGATTAACGGATCCTAGTACACGTTTTGCCTGTTGACGTGGGCACATTCATCCTGCAGAGTGGGAACATCTCACTGAGCCTCTGCCATGTCTGAGCCACTCACTCACCAAATTTAACCTCCACGTGCTTTGTAAAGGTGGCGAATCTGTGGAATTCTTTGCCACAGAAGGCTGTGGAAGCCACATCAATGGATATTTTTAAGGCAGAGATAGATAGATTCTTGGTTAATATGAGTGTCAGGGATTATTCAATTCAATTCAATTCAATTCAATTTAATTGTCATTTGGACCCCTTGCGGTCCAAACAAAATGCCGTTTCTGCAGCCCCCCCCCCCCCCCCCCCCCCCCCCCCCCCCCCCCAAGGTCAGGTCAAATTGGGTTGATGGCGATTATGGGGAGAAGGCAGGAGAATTGGGTTGACAGGGAGAAGTAGATCAGCCAATGGCAGAGTAGATTTGATGTACCGAGTGGCCTAATTCTGCTCCTATCATTTATGAGCCAATGAAGTGTCACCGGCAGCCAGTAATGACACGCTTCACTTCAATTGGGATAAATGTGCTCTGCAATTGCTTAGGAGGCAGTGAGCTCAAAATGAAGGCCAACCTGTCAGAACCGGGCTCTGCCTCACCAGTATTCTCCTGGGAGCTTGGCAAAGCGCTCTTGGTGGCAAATGCCTGCTTTTAATTACCTCTTTTTTATGTGTTGCCATTGCCCCACGCTGCACTTGCCCGTAACCGCACATAATGAGACATTGCTGTGTTCTAAACCGCGCTGTTGAGGGCAGACTGTCAAACTGAGTCAGGAGTACACGCTGGGATAAGATGGCAGGTGGCGGCCAACTGGTTTGAGAAACACATGCAGTTTAACTTCGCTCACTGCCTTCCCTGACAAAAGAGGCACATGGTGAACTGGGGCCCATTATCTCAGTGGACAAAGAGGAAGCCCTTTATCACAATAATTACATCTCTTTTGCTCTGTGGTTAACCCTGTCCATTTGTTTAAGATTACCAGTAATTGCAAAGTGACACAGAAGGGTTGATGTGAGCTCTCGAAGGTACTCCCTGGGTGGTTCCTTTCTATGTTCCTGTTCGTCGCCGGGCCTTTACGAAAATGGTTTTGCTATAGCAACCGTTTGCAGAATGCTTGAAATGTTTCTCTATCGGGGAAGGCGTGTCACAGAGATCAAGAGTTTGACCAACAATATAACATATTCCCTCTTCCTCCCTCCCCCCCCCCCCCCCCCCCCCCCCCCCCCCCCCCCATATATCCCTCCCATACTTAAAAATGCCCTGCTTAGAAATCTCCTAATTTAATTAAGCAACAATATCATGAGAGGAATCAATTGGGTTGAAGCACAGTCTCTTGCCCAGGTTAGGGAAATCGAGAACCAGAGGACATGGGTTTAAGGCAAGGGGGGAAAGATTTAATAGGAACCTGAGGGGTAACGTTCTCACACAAACGATTGTTGGTGTATGGAACGAGCTACCGGAGGAAGTAGTTGAGGCAGGTACTATCGCAACGTTTAAGAAACATTTAGAAAGGTATGTGAATAGGGCAGGCTTAGAGGGATATGGAACAAATATAGGCATTTGGGACTAGTGTAGATGGGACTTGCATTTCGTTGTCTCTGTACTGTATATCTCTGTACTGTACACTGACAATGACAATTAAAATTGAATCTGAATCTGAATCTGACTTGTTGGCCTGTGTGGGAAAGATGAACTGAAGGGCCTGTTTCCATGCTGTAAGATTCTGACTATTTCCCATTCATTAATTTAACTCCAGAATATTGTTACAGTGAGTTTATTCAACGCCAGAGATCCGGGTTCGATCCTATGGGTGCTGTACGGAGTTTGTACGTTCTCCCCGTGAGCTGCTTGGGTTTTCTCTGGGAGCTCTGGTTTCCTCTCACGCTCCAAAGATGTACAGGTTTATAAGATGATTGGCTTTGGTAAAATTATAAATTGCCCATAGTGTGTGTAGGATAGTGTTAGTGTGCGGGGATCGCTGGTCGGCGCGGAATCGATGGGATGAAGGGCGTTTTTCCGCACTGTGTCTCTGAACTAAACTAAACTAAACCCCCATATTGGTGTGTGATGTTTTTTTTTTGGATCTTTGTGGGGTGGCAAGGGCTGTACAATTATGAACTGCAAGCTGCATCTAGCTTTCCTCTATACTCATTCTTGGGATGTGGACTACACAAGTGTGATTGACATCCCCAAATACCTCTGAAGAAGGGACTCGACCCAAAACGTCACCCATTCCTTCTTTCCAGAGATGCTGCCTGTTCCGCTGAGTTACTCCAGCATTTTGTGTTTAAACCTCATGACCTCAGTGCCTTGCTCAAAGCCTGGAGTCAAGTGTGGAGCAGATTGGGTTTGAAGGCTCATTAGCTTTCAGGAAAGGCATTAGTAAAGCAGATGGGTTTTTTTACGACAGTCTGGTAGTTTTGTGATAATCATTACTGATAATAGCTTTTTAATTTAATACTTATTTATTACTTGTATTTAAATCCCCCAGCCACCAAAGCAGGATTTGAACTTGTGTCATGAGATCAATAGTCCAATATAGTCAAGTAATTGAACCACATACTGTCAGGCCCTGGACATGTGACAGTAATGTTTAGGCATAGGTTTAAGTTATTTATTGTCACGTACACCGGGATGCAGTTCAAAGCATTTGTTTGTGTGCTATCCCATCAACATAGATAATGCAAAAGCGATAAATGCAAAGTGCAGGAGCAACTCAGTGGGTCAGGCAGCATCTCTGGAGAACAGGGACAGGTGACGTTTCAGGTTAGTCCCCTTCGTCAGGCTGATGGTGGTAGGGGGGGGGGGGGGGATTAGGCTGGAAAATATATATGGCTTTTTACACCTTCCTCCTCCCTACGAGAAATCCGACTGATGAAGTTTCCCAATCTGAAATGTGGCCTATTCATGTCCCCTGCAGAATTACTCTGGCACTTTCTGTTTTACTTAAGATTCCAGCATCCACAGTTCCTTTTTAACTGTACATGAATACAATCAAGCCAAACACAAGTGTAACAGATAGAGTGAAGAGAAGAATACCCAAGTGCAAAATATAGTTACTCAGCATTGTAGCAAAACAGTTACCAGAGAAAATGTCCAATGTCCACAATGAGGTTTGAAAAATGGGACTGTATCCTTGACTTTGAGTAGTGTTCTACAACAAGTCTGTATTATGATTTCGTATAATTCTAGCTTAAAACAAGTCAACAGAGGTTGTATTTGCATATTATACAACACAATAATAATAATAATAATAATAATAATAATAATAATAATAATAATACACTTTATTGTCATTGTAAATATATATAACGAAATTTCAGACGCACTGCCTGAGCCGAGCTCCAACGCATCAGATAAATAATAACGACAAATGTGCAATATGTTCAATATTGCACAGTAAAGTGCTATAGCAGTACAAAATATTGGCTAAGGGGGGGTGTGTATTCAGTTCAGAGTGGTGCTGGCCTTGGGGTAGAAACTGTTTGTTAATCTTGTGGTGTGTGATTTGATGGACCTGCAACACTTTCCTGAGGGCAGAAGGGCAAACAAGTGATGTCAGAGAAACACAGTGGGGGCCTCCTTTAATGGGCTCTGCTCTGGTGCCTACCTTCACCCCACATACACACCTGTTTGACATGAACACTGAGGGTCTACCCTGCTGAATCAAAGGGGCAACACTGCAGCGAAGGCAATGACAAGGGTTGGGTTGCAGCAGGGCTTCCAACACCATGCTGAAGAAGCTTTAGTCTGAAATGGCCACGGCAGCTTTGACAACCAGCAAAGACCCACCTGCAGTGTTACAGGCTGTCAAAACTATCTGGAGATTAAATATCTCTGAATGTATCTGACATTTAATGTCCTGGGATGATTTTGACAGCTGGCAAAGCTAGGGATTGAAAGCTCTGCCAGCTTTCAAAGCTCTCAGGGTCCACAAACCAATTCTCAGTAAATGGATTGGAGTTTGAGTCTCACTTATGCAGTCAATGTGATACGACACTCCTGTGGGGTTCTGAACGGCCAGCTGAAGAATATTTGGAGCTAGTAACTTTCAAAAATTGAATCAAAAGCTCCAAATAAATCTCTTCAAAAATAAGCTGAGTGGTGAAACTTTCACAGTGAGAACTCATCTTGGAAATTTGCTTTAACTTCAAGTAACCCTTGCTTTCACTCTCTCTCCTCCATCGCTCCCCCTTCCTAGTTCCCCGACCAGTCTGACTTCCCTGATTAAATTTTATCTTTGTATGCATCATTGTCCTCTGATTTCCTACATTTTCCTTGACCCTCAACCCCTTTGATGTCTCATTTTCTCACCCTGCACTTCCTTGTCTCTGTGAAACATCACCCAATCCTTCTATCCAGATGTGCGGCCTGCTCTGTTGCGTTACTCCAGCATTTTGTGCCTATGTTCATTGTAAACCAGCATCTGCAGTTCCTTCCTGCAACCTTTGTCCACAGGACAGGTTACTTCTTCAAAACAGCTTGTAACATTTTCCCTCTGACAAATGGTTAACTAACTGGCCTGTGTCACTACTGTCAGTTTCCAACCGCACTTGAAGAAAGAAGTTATCTTTGCTATTATCCACTTTAATTGAAACTTCCCTTCGTTCTCAGAGATGCGGCTTTCACAAACTGAACAGCAAATCAAAAAAGGCAAATAAAATGTCATCGCTTCTCCTGCTTTCTTTGCTTGTTTTTCAAGCTCACAGCAGAATGGGAAAGTCCAAAGTCCCCCGGCTTGATGCTTGAAAACAATGCTTGAGAAGAAAGAAAATGTGAGGAGAGGTGATGACGCTTGAGATTAACCAGTAGTGGCTTCTTATTCAATTCCAGCTGCAAAATAACTTGAAGTGATTTCCTATATTTACAGCACTTTGAGGTTGGCCATGCTTAGAAAATCTATCAACAGCAAAACCTTCCAAATAATTGATTTTATTTATCTTTGACATATTTACTGTTATCTTGACATGGAGGGAGGAGCCTAATGGGTTTCAGATCCCCTGGTTAATTGATCCATTTTACATTTCCTGATCCATTTTTTCCCCAGATATTCTGTGAGTTTCGTCAAATCCTGTTGCTTCCACATTCAGAAGGTCCAGCATGTTGTAAGGCTCCACCTGAAACTGTGGAGGCCAAGTCAATGGATATTTTTAAGGCGGAGATTGACAGATTCTTGATTACTATGGGATATGGGGAGAAGGCAGGAGAATGGGGTTGAGAGGGAAAGGTAGATCAACCATGATTGATGGCGGAGTAGACTTGATGGGCTGAGTGGCCTCATCCTGCTATAACTTATGAACTTGTGAAACATCACCTAATCCTTTTTTCCAGGGATGCCATCTGGCAAGCTGATTTACTCCAGCATTTTGTATCTATGGTACAAATCAGCATCCGCTGTTCCTTCCTACGCTGTGAGATTAGTGTGGGGAATAGCAAAATGCTAGGGCAGTTTGAGACCATGAAGGAGCTACTGGGACGCTTAAGGAGCATTAGGGTGGATGAATCCCCAGGGCCTGAGAGGATCTCTCGAGAGCGAGCAAGGAGATGAGGTTGCAGGGGCATTGACATAGAGCTTTGTATCTTTTCTAGCCAGAGGCAAGTCCCAGTGGATTGGTGAGTAGCCAATGTCGTTCCTTTATTTAAGAAGAGAAGTAGAGATAATCCAGAAAATTATAGGCCAGTGAGTCTCACATCCGTGGTTGGGAAGCTGTTGGAGAAGATTCTTTGGGAAAGGGCTTACTCTCATTTAGAAGAAAATGGGCTAAATATGAACAGTCAGCATGGCTTCGTCCACAGTAGCTCGTGTTACAAACTTGGTTGAGTTTATTCTGGAGTCGATGGAAGGTAGAGAGGATTGATGGAGGACAGTGGATGTTGTCAACATAGATTTTAGTAAGGCATTTGAAAAAGTCCATCATGGTAGACTAATCCAGAGGATTATGGTGCATGGCATCCATTGTGACGTTTGATTCAGAACCGGCTTACTTATGGATGATAGAGGGTTGTGATGGAAGGATGTTATTCTGTCTGGAGGCCTGTGACCAGTGGAGTTCCATAGGGAACCATGATGGGACCTTCGTTGTTTGTGATATATACATATACGTTGATCATTCTTTTTTATTTTGGATTTAAAATCATGTATTGTGATTTTTTTAACATATAATTTATGATGCTTTTATAAGTGATATACTAAAATTATATATATGTGTGTGTGTGTAAATGTATGAAGGAAACCTTCAAGTTCAGACTGGCAATTGCACAGCAGGATCGCACAAGTGCTTCTATTTCCTGACCACCGGATTCAGGCGTTTCGAGACTCACTGGGCGATAATGGTTTGAGTATGCCACCCCATTGCAATAACCCTAGGGAGCGGCATGGTGGCGCAGCGGTAGAGTTGCTGCCTTACAGCGCTTACAGGGCGGAGATGTGGGCTCGATCCTGAGTACGGGTGCTGTCTGTACAGAGTTTGTACGTTCTCCCAGTGACCGCATGGGTTTTTTTCGACATCTTCGGTTTCCTCCCACACTCCAAAGACGTACTGGTATGTAGGTAAATTGGCTTGGTAAATGTAAAAATTGTCCCTAGTGTGTGTCGAATAGTGGTAATGTGCGGGGATTGCGGGTCGGCGTGGACCCGGTGGGCCGAAGGGCCTGTTTCCATGTTGTATCTCCAAACTAAACTAATCTAAATTAACAGCTGGGTATAAGAAGATAGAATTTTGGATATAGTTTTCAGTGACCACAATAAATGTGATAACTCGAAGATATTAAATAAAATAAGGATAAAAATGATGTTAGCTGACTCACTGAAATAAAAAAATGGGAATTTGCTGTGTGAAGATGTCAGAAATATAATCAAGGGATAACTGGACTTGATCGTTTTGGTTTATGTGACAATCTGGGGGGGGGGTACACTCGGCCATAGAATACCGCCAGGATCTTATTAAGGATTTTTTCCTTCCAGTGCTATTTTTGAAGATTGTCAGAGAGTTTTGGAGACTGTTTTATTATTTCTGACCTAGTAAAGCTTATGAGATTACCTCCCAGGGTTTTCTGATACAAAGATGGGAGAAAGCTGTGTGGCCTGGTGCCTTCCTCCCCTGGAGTTAACCGTGGGAAACAACTTATGTCAATACAAGAATTCTCATAATAGTGAGAATACTTGGAAGACTCCCAGATGATTCAATTTACTAATCAAGTTCTTCTTGTAAGCTGGTTGAGTTATGTGAAGTACTGATGAATTGTATTTACAGTTAGTGTGGCATGATGGCGCAGTGGTAGAGTTGCTGCCTTACAGTGCCAAAGACCCGGGTCTGATCCTGACTATGGGTGCTGTCTTAACGGAGTTTGTACGCTGTCTCCATGGCCACATGGGTATTCTCCGGGATCTCCGGTTTCCTCTCACGCTCTGAAGCCGTACAGGTTTGTAGGTTAATTGGCTTGGTATACCTGAAAATTGTCCTTAGTGTGTGTCGGATAGTGTTAGTGTTTGGGGATCGCTGGTCTGCACGGACTCGGTGGGCTGAACGGCCTGCTTCCGCGTTGCTTGGGTTTTGTCTGGGTGTTCCGGTTTCCTCCAACATTCCAAAGACGTACGGGTTTGTAAATTAATTGGCTTTGGTAAAATAATTGTAAAATGTCCCTAGCGTGTAGGACAGTGTTAGTGTATGGGGATTGTTGGTCCTGTTTTTTCTTGCTGTATCTCCAAATGAAACTAAACTTGTATGAAAAAAGAGCTTGTATATTTGTAGTTTGAATGATGTAGGTACACACAACCAAATCAAAACCCAGAGCTGAGAAACCAAGAACATGTTTGTGTGCAGGTGACTGAGTGAGGTGGAAATTGTCTCGCTGTGCTCCGTTCAATGCAGTATTTTTAGCATTAGTAGCTAGCATCATTCCTTGAAGCCTGAGATTAAGTTATCATTGTCAGCAACTGAGAAGGTTCCTCCCCTCAAGCTAATTGGGCCTGAATCTGTTGCTGGTGGGATGGAGGGAGGCAATGTTAGCCAACAATAGCATTTAAGATTTTGTTTCAATTATTTATGAAATCCCTTTACATTTCTGTGAATGCCCCTCTTAGAAGGGTAAGGTTTGTGCAGGGAACTGGGATCTGGGAGCCGAAGGATAGGTTGCTCTGGCCGATCTCATTAAAAATGTCATTGTGCATGTTGTACAAGTAGGTTACATTCTTGGATCATGTTCAAAAGGAACACAGAATCATTATACCCGCTTATTTAAACCCTACCTATAACTGCTGACACCTGGAAGACCCTTTATTGAGCATTACTTTCAAATGCAACACAGGCTAAAAATTTTATTACCAGAAGATGAAAGTCAAGCTTGCTAAGTGATCCCCAGCTGAGGAAAATGCTCAAAGGACACCAGATAGGATGATGCAGAAAGTGATTACAACCACGATACTGCTGCAAACAGATTGTTTCTTTATTGACGCTTTAAATACTTTATTTCAATCAGACATCTTTTTCATGTTGATCTTGCTGAATACAGAATATATAATTTGTACGTAGTATACTCGCCTTGGTTGTTTGAGACTCCTGAGACAGTAGTAATTCAGATTTATTGATGGTATGTAACGTGACCTGAACAGCCATTATTTTGAAAATTGATATAACAGTAGGAAAATTGAAATGCTTACATGATAGAAAGATCCAAGAAGTATCTAAGGCTAGGAATTTGCCTCTTCTGCCTAACTCTAGGTCAACTTACAGCGATACAGGAATTAAGGTGGCTCAGTGGCGCAGCTGGCAGCTGCCAGAGACCCAGGTTCGATCCTGAGCGTGGGTGCGGTCTGTGTGTAGTTTTCACATTCTCCCTGTGACTGCGTGGGTTTCCTTCGGGTACTGCTGTTTCCTCCCATATACCTGAGACGTGCGGGCTTGCAGGTTAATTGGCCTCTGTAAATTGACCTCAGTGTGTGGGGAGTGGATGAGAAAGTAGGGTAACATTAAACTAGTATCAACGGGTGATCAATGATCGGCATGCACTCGATGGGCCGAAGGGCCAGTTTCTGTGCTGTGCCCCTAAACTATATATTTAAATTAAACAATCATAGTTTCATAGTAGACCAGGAACAAGTCCCTTCTATGGATGCAAGCCTTCCTAAACTCATGACCATGGGAAAGAAAGAGTTCAGAGAAACTAATCAACATCCCTGCCTTGTTTGTAGGAATAGTGCTAGTGTACGGGGGTGATTGCCGGTTGGTGTGGACTTTCTACACTGGATCTCTAAAGTCTGACGTGTAAAGATCTGTTTGAGTTTTTTCAGTGCAGTTGCCAGTTTAGCCAGCTTAGACAGCAGATTTCCACTGGCTGACAGAATAAAATGAATCTAAGGAAAGGAAATATTCACACCGCAAACATCATTAGATATGTGAGCAGTTATCGCTGAGAGGCTGACATTTTGCTGCTGCATGCAAAATCTAACCCATTGAGCAAAGTACTGCAGGTTATACATAGACTGAATATTTGTGGTTACAGGCAGGCAGAGGGCAGTGAAGTGATATTTCACGATCGTGAAGAAAGTGAGGGTGCTCTATGTCAGTGAGGGAAATGAAGTGTAATCTCTGTCAGTGAGTGGCGTGAAGGTGAATTCCCTTTCAAAAGGAGTGTGATGGTGCGATATCTTTCAGTGATCAGTGGACGCAGCCCAGACCATCACACTAACCAACCTCCCATCCATTGGCTCCATCTACACTGCACGTTGCCTCGGCAAGGCCACCAGCATAATCAAGGATGAGTCTCACTCCGGTCACCCCTTCTTCTCCCCTCTCCCATCAGGCAAGGGGTACAGAAGTGTGAAAATGCATAACTCCAGATTCAGGGATAGTTTCATCCCAGTTGTTATCAGACAACTAAACCATCCTACCAACAACTAGAGAGCAGTCCTGACATACCACTGAAGACCCTCAGACTATCTTTAATCAGAATTTACTGGACTTTATCTTGCACTAAACGTTCTTTCCTTTATTATGTATCTGTACACTGTGGACGGCTCAATTGTAATAATGTATAGTCTTTCTGCTGACTGGTTAGCACACAACAAAACCTTTTCACTGTACCTCGGTACACGTGACAATCTTCTTCTTCTTGCATATGGCGTGCACAGCCTAAAGTTGTAGGACAACTTGTTCTATTTGATCTTACTTGATTGTGCACGCCAGGTTGATTGCATTCGGCGAAACAGGGTGGACCACGTGAAGGTTGCAATCTTCCACCCCACATGACAATAAACGAAACTAAACCTAACTAAAAGGAATGAAGGCGTGCTCTTTGTAGTCGAGGCGACAAATGGTGTGCTCTATGTTGATAATGCTTTCTTGGTTATAGAAGGGAACTAAAATGCTGCTTGTAGATTCAAAGGAAAGGGCTGTGAATATCACTCTCAAACTGATATTGCTATGTCAGGGTTATGTGGAGCTGGGCTGTTACCATTGCCGGGGCTAAATCTGTTTGATTTATCCAATTTAACTCCAAAATCAGAAGCTTGCTTATTGTCATAGGCAAAATGATAAATGCAAATTTATACTGCAGTGGAGAAGCATCTGCTGCATAAGGACCCATTTGCCCATCATTTTATATCAAACAAAGTCAACATAAGGGATTTATTTCATGAATGAATCTAAAGCATACAATCAGTGACACAATATTATCACTGCACACATTGTGAGACTTTCTTCCAGATGACACAGCCACTTATGGTATAGAGCTCATTGCATTATTAAATGGTTTGGAAACTTCTATTGATTTCTACTTGGTAGTGACATTCCTGAACAGTTTTTTTTTACCAGGAGGATTCTGAAAATGAGATTCTTGTGATTGCATTCTCTTGGTGTTCCAATAGTTTAGTTTTGTTTAGAGATACAGAACGGAAACAGGCCCTTCGGCCCACTGAGGCCGCACGTCCCAGCGACCCCCATACACCAGCACTATCCTACACACTAGAAACGTAGAAACATAGAAAATAGGTGCAGGAGGAGGCCATTTGGCCCTTCGAGCCAGCACTGCCATTCATTGTGATCATGGTCGGCCCCAATCAATAACCCGTGCCTGCCTTCTCCCCATATCCCTTGATTCCAACAGCCCCTAGAGCTCTATCTAACTCTCTCTTAAATCCATCCAGTGATTTGGCCTCCACTGCCCTCTGTGTCAGGGAATTCCACAAATTCACAACCCTCTGGGTGAAAAAGATTTTTCTCACCTCAGTCCTAAATAGCCCCCCCCTTTATTCTAAGATTGTGGACCCTGGTTCTGGACTCGCCCAACATTGGGAACAATTTTCCTGCATCTAGCCTGTCCAGTCCTTTTATAATTTTATATGTTTCTATAAGATCCAATTACTACGGACAATTTACAAATTTTACCAAAGCCAATATACCTACAAGCCTGTATGTCGTTGGAGTGTGGGAGGAAACCAGGGCACCCGGGGAAACCCCACGCGGTCATGGGTTTAACGTACAAACTTCATGCAGCCAGCACCTGTCGGTGTTGTTGTTGGACTGCAGGGCCTGTTTCCCCGCTCTATAACTCTATGACTTTATGACTCTAATTATTATTTTACCACTGTTTTCCTTTCCTTTCAGTGGGAGGAGATCAGCGGCGTGGATGAGCACTACATACCAATTCGTACCTACCAGGTGTGCAATGTGATGGAAGCAACCCAGAACAATTGGCTGCGGACAAATTGGATTCCACGCAACTCTGCCCAGAAGGTCCACGTGGAACTTAAGTTCACTTTGAGAGACTGCAACAGCATCCCCTTGGTGCTGGGATCCTGTAAGGAAACATTCAATCTCTACTACATGGAGTCGGACGAAGATCATATTGTCAAGTTCAGAGAGAGCCAGTTTGTAAAGATTGACACAATTGCCGCAGACGAGAGTTTCACTCAGATGGACCTGGGAGACCGAATCCTCAAACTGAACACGGAGGTCCGTGAGGTCGGGCCTATATACAAGAAGGGATTTTACTTGGCCTTCCAAGATGTCGGTGCCTGCGTTGCTTTAGTGTCAGTTCGAGTCTTCTTCAAGAAGTGTCCTTTCATTTCTAGGAACTTGGCTATGTTCCCAGACACAGTGCCTGGGGTAGACTCTTTGTCTCTTGTGGAGGTGCGTGGTTCCTGCGTTAATCACTCCAAGGAAGAGGACCCACCCAGGATGTATTGCAGCACTGACGGAGAGTGGCTGGTGCCAATAGGGAAGTGCCTGTGCAGCGCTGGATATGAAGAAAGAGGAAGTACATGCCAAGGTAATAATTAGTTGGGTTATAATATTGAGGGGAGAAAAAACTCCCCCATCAGCAAATTGAAACGTTTTTGACCAGCTGTGTTATCAGTTTCAACACGTTTGTAGAATCCCTTTTGTTTTCAAAGCAGATTTAATGCACAGAAGCATTGGAGTCGTGGAGTATTCTGCTTCACCCTTCCTGTTTTGTAAAAACCCTCTTTGCTTTAGTGCCTCCAGCTACAATTTAGGTTGCATTTTTAAATCAGTTGTATGATTCCAGGAGTGGTGAGAGGAAACCAAAAATGAATTTTACAATAACATTATGGAGGTAGTTCCAGGTCACATCTGGCATTCTCAGAAAATTCCCATTATTCATGAATTGGCTTTGTGAGGTCCAAGATCCAGGAAGTCACAAATGCACTGGGTAGGAATGATAGGAGGGCTACTGACACTTGAGAATTGTATGAGTTGAGTCCTCAGAGTTTTAGTTTAGTTTAGAGATACGGCGTGGAAATGGGTCCTTCGGCTCACCGAGTCTGCACCAACCTGCGATCCCCGCACATTAACGCTATCCTACACACACTAAGAACATGTTTACATTTACACCAAGCCAATTAACCTACAAACCCGTGCATCTTTGGAGTATGGGAGGAAACCAAAGATCTCGGAGAAAACCCTCGCTGGTCATGGGGAGAACCTACAAACACCGTACAGACAGCACCCATAGTCAGGATCTAACCGAGGTCTCTGTAAGGCAGCAACTCTACCCATGGGACCTACAATGCTGCTTACCATTATATCCATATTAATCACCTCATATTACGTTATATTTTGACCTGGTTACAAGTTGGCTTCCATTATCCTGAGGTAATCTTTCTTAAAACATTTATGTAGTAACTTCTGAGTTGATTTGTCTTTGATATTTTATTATTTTTACCAATACCACATAATCATCAATTAAGTTTAAAGCAACTTATTGGGGTAAAACTTCACATCTATGGAGTGTGAAGTTTGATACATCACAGATCATGTCTGTCTGTGATGTATCAATCTACTGCACATGGTTAAGGTCTGTTTCGGTGGCTGAATTTCAGGAACAAAATTCAATACAGAACTATTATTATACACATACGCCAAAGGATAAATGTCTACTCTGAATCCCAGGTAAAATAACTAGCTCATTACCTATCCAAAGGGGAGAATAAAATATGTTAGGATAGGATTATTGCAACAATGGGTGCTTGGAGGTCAATATGGACTTGGGGGGCTGTCGGGCCTGTTTCCATGGCTGTGCCTCTTTATGACTGTGACAATGTATTGATACAATAATGTTGGAAAGGTATTTCAGCTAACAACCCACATATGGACCAGATTAACTCAAAGTGAGGCAAAGAATAACCATTTTGACACCCGGTCAATTTTACACGTGTTCCCATTCCTGATGAAATAGGTGTCACTTATTATAAATGTCCGTGGACAGATTTTTTGGAGAATTACACTGAAGAGTTACACTAAGGTCAATTTTATAATTGTGTTTGAAAGTGGAGGCAGCAAATCACACAACTACTGTGCTGGGTAATTATGCATTTTGCCACTCTCATCATTTTTGTTATTTGCGACAGTGGCTTTGTCAGAATATTTTAACCGTGTCTCATTTCTTCAGTTAGTTGAGGGAATCTGTATAAGTGATGTAGGAAGATTAATTGAGGCTGTTTACTCTATCCTTGTTAGCACGCTCATTGGAGTCCCTGTTGACTGGTTAATTTTGAAAACCCTATCTCGCAGTCTGTTCCAGACCAATTGTTACCATTGACGCAGTTGCTGAAAATCTGACGCACTCAGGAATTTTTTGTTGGATTATTCCTGTCCAGTATAAGTTCAACAAAAAAAAGTGAATGAAAAAGATAGTTTCAACAACTCCAGCAATATATTTATAGCTATTGCAATTCCTTTGACAAAGTCATTGTATCTTTGCAAACCTGCCATGTGCCTGATGCAGATTGTGTTACCTCACAGTGGTGGCACAGTGGTGCAATTGTAGAGTTGCTGCCTTACAGCACCATAGACCCAGGTTCGATCCTGACTATGAGTGCTGCCTGTACAGAGTTTGCACGTTCTCCCTGTGACAGTATTGGGAAGAATAGTACCTGTTAACAATCGGTAAAAACATAAATTGTTCCCAGTGTGTCGGATAGTGTTAGTTTACGGGATGATCGCTGGTTGGCGCGGACTTGGTGGACAGAAATTCTGCATTGGCTTTTTTCCGCGTTGCATCTCGAAAGTCTAAAGTAAAGTATAAAGTCTAAAGTACACCTGTAGAGGTGTATGAGAATGTTGCCCGTTCTTGAGTGCCTGAGCTATATGGAGAGGTTGGGCAGGCTAGGACAGTATACCTTGGCGGCTAGGATGATGAGAGGTGATTTTATAGAGGTGTACAAGATCATGAGGGGAATAGATGCACAGGGTGTTTTACCCAGAGAATGGGAATCAAGAACCAGAGGACATAGGTTTAAGGTGAGAGGAGAAAGATTTAATAGGAATTTGAGGGGCAACCTTTTCACGCTGAGGGTGGGGGGTGTATGAAATGAGCTGCTAGAGGAGGTAGTAAAGGAGAAACTATAATTACATTTAAAAGACATCTGGACAGGTACATGGATAGGAAAGGTTTAGAAGGATGTGGACTGCACGTGGGCATGTGGGACTAGTGTAGATATGGCGACTTGGTCGGCATGGGCGAGCTGGGCCGAAGGGCCTGTTTCCTTGCTATGTGACTCTATAACTCCAAGATCGATCCAGTACTTGGTGACATGCTGAATCTCCACAAACCTCTGAGGAAGTTCTGAACTAATCAATTGCTAAAAGATGCTGCACAAAAATTGCACTTGCTTTGATGCTGATTGGATTTATGGCTAAAAGATTGAAAAGCCAACAGTTGCAGGCAGCTGGAAGGACAGTGTCGGGGAATGTTGCTTCTTCCCAAGGGAGATGACAGAATGGCGTTGATTAAGAGGCCCTAAAGCAACATGTGGTGAAAGGCTGCTGTCTCTTCCCTCCATTTGCTGCAACATAAATTTTTATTTTCTATTATAAGTTCCTTAGCTGCCATTTAAAACACCACACACGTCAACATGGGTTAAAGCAGCACATTGTGCTCTTGAATCCTATCGTTACTTCAGGGGATGAGATGGTGCAGTGCCAGCTGTGCGGAAGACATGTGCCACTTATACCACAGGCTTCTTCCCTGAGTGTGTGTGAAGGACCCATTAATGTACTGCTTCTGGAGGGTGACTGATAGAAGTTACTAATAGCTCATCATATACAATGGCGACAGCTGAGACAGAAAACTCTAGTGTTTTCTCTGGTAATCTTTCAAGCAAGGCGTAGCGAGAGAGTGAAATTGAAAGTTTTAGTTTTAAACATACGGCGAGGAAACGGGCCCTTTGGCCCACCAGGTCCGCGCCGACCAGCGATCCCCGCACACTAACACTATCCTACACACACTAGGGACAAATTATAATTATACCAGGGGGACGTTGGAGACAAACTGGGCAATAGATCCCGGTACATGTGATTGTCCACCCTGCTGCTTGCCTCGCCCTTGCCGACATGTAGAAAGGAGGCTCAGATGCACTAGGAATGTGGCCCGCTACTTAATGCAAGGAGCATTATCAACCAAATGTGTCCCTGTATATATATACCTTCTTAGACACATTACATGTTCAACTTTTTTAAAACTATTTAAGTGTTTTATAACCTGTTATGGGAAGAGATTACCAAATGGACAGATATAAGATGCAAATTGACACAAAATGAAACATCCCCATTGACTCATGAGACTCCCTCCCTTACTCCAACTGAAAGTGGTGAAGAAGCATTTAGAATGGTATGGAGAACCCCAACTCCTGGCATCAGGAGATTATTAAAGGCCAGTGCAAATGGTGGAAGGAGTCAACTGTGGCACAAGCTACCCATGTCTCGGTGAAACTCGTTTTCAACTAGCCCAAAGCCAACAATGGCCTGATTCCTTTATCATTGTTACTTTTTCACATATCATTCATTCATTT
Source organism: Leucoraja erinaceus (assembly GCF_028641065.1). Classification (NCBI taxonomy): domain Eukaryota; kingdom Metazoa; phylum Chordata; class Chondrichthyes; order Rajiformes; family Rajidae; genus Leucoraja; species Leucoraja erinaceus. The sequence continues at coordinate 42,102,385 of NC_073389.1, forward strand.
GGTCCATATCTCTCTATAATCACTGTCTATATCCCTGGTTTCTCTTTCCCCTGACTCTCAGTGAAGAAGCATCTAGACCCGAAACCTCACATTCTTTTTCTCCAGAGATGCTGCCTGACCCGCTGATTTAGTATAGCTTTTTGTGTCTATCTTCGGTTTAAACCAGCATCTGCAGGTCCTTCCTACACATGTCTGCGTCCCATCAGGTACTCTTTGTCCCCTCTTTGGATATCTATAGGGTATGAAGAATTGGCCCCTTCAGCCTCTTGTATCCTGATAAAGTAAGTATGAACAGTGGGCTCTACTAGTCTACTGTTCAAAGTCTAAACTGAATAGGATCTTTCCAAATGTATCTCCTATTTGTGACAAATGTCTCCTTCAAGAAGCAACTATAAAACATTCCTTCGCCTCTTGCATAAAATTACAGACATTTTGGAGAGAAATTTTTAAAATTTTCTCAAAAACATTAAAAATAAAATTGGACCCCGACACGGAACTGATTATTCTAGGAATGTCAGAAGCCTGCTCTGAGCTATCAATATTTCAAAGACGTTTCCTCAATTATGGTCTGATAACGGCGAAAAAAATGAATACCCAAATTTTGGAAACATACATCTGCCCCTACTCTTAAAATGTGGATTACAAACATGTCTGAGATGCTACATCTTGAAAATATTAGACTTGTCTTAGCAGAAAAACTTTAGCGGTTCCTGCCCCCCCTCCATAGGTGCTGCTTGACCTGCTGAGTTCCTCCAGCAGATAGTTTCTTGCTATTTATTCATACTCTGTTTTCAATCCTTAATCCAACACAGTATATTGCCCTCATTCCATGGGCAATTTTATTAAATAATCTTGTACCACAGATCAAACATCTTCTGACGGTCCAATTTATCACAACCATTGTTTTTTCTGTATCTATTCCTCTTGTTATAGCCAAAGAAGAACTCTTGGGAGGGATTTGTCAAATAAGATTTTCTTTTCATATCTAATATTTGTGAAGATTCATTCACCGGATTACAGTTTGCTATAAACCGGCAAACATGAAAACCTGATTGTATTCTTAAATAAATCCTGACCTGGCATTTTCATTTTCACAAACTGAAGGTTGTGCTTCGCACCTGATTCCAAAAGATAGGAAGGGTGAGATAATCATAATTACATCATGAATAAATACGAAAAACTAATCAGAGCAACTCTTTATTGGAAAAATCCGTTGAAAATTGTAGTACCGAATTTGACAGTCTGATACATTTTTTAATTACCCTGTAAGGTTGTGATATACAATACAATACAATTTATTTGTGTAATTTGAACCTCATTGAGGTTCAAACAAAATTTGGTTTCTGCAGTCATACACACAAGAAAAAGAACCAAAGACACAACACAATTACACAAACATCCATTACAGTGAATCTCCTCCTCACTGTGATGGAAGGCAAAGTCTTATCCCTCCCCTGCACTCCTCATTCTCCTCCCGATGTCAGAGTCAAAGCCCCCGGCGGGCGATGGTAAGTGTCCCGCGGCCATTAAAGCTACGCCGGGTGATGCAAGGCCGCGCTCCGGGTCTTGGTGTTGGAGCCCCCGGCGTGCGCTAGCAAGTCCCGCAGCCATTTAAAGCCCCGTAGGGCGATGTAAGGCCCCGCTCCAGGTACTTTTCAACCACGCGACTCGGGCGGGAGAAGTCGCCATTGTGGAAGCCCCGAAAAGCGATCTCCCAACAGGGACCCGTGGGCTCCCGGTGTCACCGTCCACCAGACCTGCGGTTGGAGCCTCCGAATCCCCGGGGTTGGGTCGCAGCAGAGCGCCACCACAGCTCCTCCCGCTCCAAACTCGGCCAGCTCCACGATGGTGGGTAAGTCCGTAGCTCCGCGACTGGAGCCCCAGGTCGTTCCGGTTGGAGGCCGCTCCACGGTGCTGGGCCCCAATGACAACGGAGACCCGACAGGGAAAAGGTCGGGTTCTCCGTGCAGGGGAAAGATTTTAAAAGTTTCCCCCACCCCCTGACCCCCACACACATACGCAATTTTAAAAAAAAGCACTTTAAACTACATTCAAACATTCAAACGCGACAAAAATATTTTAAAAACGACAGACGGACTGCAGAGGCCGCTGCGACGTGAGTCGCGCCGCCCACCCACTCATTGTACAGCATTCTAAATATGCATAAACTGAATCACTTCCCTATTGGTATCGTGAGACCAATGCTTAGTCTGCCTTGGCCTACTCAATTTCTCGATTGCTAGGCATTTTAACTCCCCTTCCCATTCCTACACTGACCTTTCTGTCCTGGGCCTCCTCCACTGTCAGAGTGAGGCCACCTGGAAATTGGAGGAACAGCACCTCATATTTTGCTTGGGCAGCTTACAACCCAGTGGTTTGAATTTTGATTTCTCTAATTTCAGGTAGCCCCTGCATTCCCTCTCTCTCTGTCCCTCCCCTATCCTAGTCATCCTGCTGGTTTACTGCTTACCTCCATAGATCCCTTTGTTATCACCTCTTCCCCAGCCAACAATGGGCCATTGTGGGCTCCACTTTTCCTTGGTCATTGGTGCTGGCTCTGATTTATTCTGAATCTTTTCTTACCTCTTGTTTCTCTCTCCCTTGGCTCGCAGTCTGAAGAAGGGTCTCCATTTCTGCAGAGATGCTGCCCGACCCGCTGAGATACTCCAGCATTTTTTATCTGTCTCCCTTCCTAGTTACAGCTGTAATATAAGATGATGCAAACTGGTCATAAGAAAAATACCTGTATAATGTGATACTCCCACACACATGATGTTCATTTTGAATGAAAGATTAAATTGAGCAACAAAATATGTTTTCATATTCGTACTTAAATCAAAGCAGTCTTCAGTTGTTCTCACAACTGTTGTTTAGTTTAGTTAAGTTTAGAGATACAGTGCGGAAACAGGCCCTTCGGCCCACCGAGTCCGCACTGACTAGCGATCGCCGCATATTGACTACCTTACACACCAGGGACAATTTACATTTATACAACGCCAATCAACCTACAAACCCGTATGTCTTTGGAGTATGGGAGGAAACGGAAAATCTTGGAGAAATCCCATGCGGTCAACGTACAAACTCCATACAGACAGCACCTGTAGTCGGGATCGAACCTGGGTCTCTGGCGCTGAAATTGCTGTGAGGCAGCAACTCTACCACTGCGGCAACGTGACTCCACTGTTGCCAGCTTTATTCTCTCCGTTCCTTGCAAGCATCAGTGAGATTCCTTGCTTGCGTTTTTCCTTCATCCACTGTTGTTGTGCAGTAAAGAATTTAACTTGCGCTCCTCTTTTCAGCATAGTTTTCAGTTGGTGAGTTATTGACCGAGGACCCGGGGGCCAGTATGTGGTTTGCCAACTGACAGCAGGGTAAAGGCTTCTGAATTCAGATTCCCAGCCACAGAATCCCTTGGTGGATGTTGTTGTCTGCTGTTGCAGAGCCTTTGATATCTTGGAGGATTGGTGAGATATGTTCGGGAAAGATTTTGCAAGCTCACAAGTTACAGGAGTTGAATTAGGCCATTTGGCCCATTGAATCCACTCTGCCATTCAATTATGGCTGATCTCTGCCTCACAAATCCCATTTTCCTGCCTTATCCCCTTAATACTTGACACATATTCTAATCAAGAATTTGCCTATCTCTGCCATAAATATATACACTAACTTAGCATGCACTGCCCTCTGTGGCAATGAGTTCCACAGATTAACTACCCTCTGACTCAAGATGTTCCTCCTCACCTCCTTTCTAAAAGAGCACCCTTTAATTCTGAGGCTATGACTTCAGGTCCTAGACTACCCCACCAGTGGAAACATCCTTTCCACATCCACTCTGTCAATGCCTTTCATTGTTCTGTAAGTTTCAATGAGGTCCCCCCTCAACTTTCTAAACTCCAGCGAGTGGAGGCCCAGTGTTGTCAAACGCACATCATATGCTAACCCACTAATTCCAGGAATCATCCCACAAGAGACCGTCAGAAAAGTTAAAACAATTGGACCTTCAAAGCCTTTTTGTCTTTCCACTTTAGAAAAAATGGATAAAAAGCGATGTGCAGCTTAAAAAACGTCAAGAGAAACAGGGCGGCACGGCAGCGCAGCGGTAGAGTTGCTGCCTTACAGCACCAGATATCCAGGTTCAATCCTGACTATGGGTGCCGTCTGTAAGGAGTTTTTATGTTCTCCCCGTGACCGCGTGTGTTTTCTCCACGATTTATGGTTCCCTCCCACACTCTAAAGACGTACAGGTTTGTAGGTTAATTGACTTGGCATAATTGTGAATTGTCCCTAATGTGTGTGTGTGTGTTAATGTGCGGGGATCGCTGCTTGGCGCGGACTCGGTGGGCCGAAGGGCCTGATTCTGCGCTGTATCTCTAAACTAAACTAAATAAAGCAATGCTGCATGTGTTGGAACTGCTGTTTAAAAAAAATCTTGGCTAGTGGGCAAGCATTAATCCACTTGAAAGTGCAGCATTTAATTACAAGGATAAACCATTGGAATCACAAGTGAGCGGTTAAATCCAGTGAAGCTGCAATGGGCCATGTTGGAACTGGGACCACTGCCCGTTTCACAGATTTGTATTACTGGTGGTGGAGACATGATTAACCCATTGTGTTTAATTACTTTAAGCCAGTGGTAATTAAACTTTACTACCAGGGAGCACTTACTCTGTCAACCTAGGTGGCAAAAGGAACGCATGTTCTTGTGTGTGAGCATTCATCATTGTTTATTTCTGTCCCCTGCCCCACTGCTATCACAGTTAACTGGATTCTCTTTTCAGACTAAATCCCCGGTAATGACTCCGAGCTACAACATACTGTCAGCAATGTCATTGTGTAAGCATTTACTGCACTTTTTATCAAAATCTTCACTTCTTAATGGCGTGGGGAAGGTAATTTAATATGAACATGTTGAGCATTCGTGCAATAAAACTGACAATAATATTTTTCCAGGCTAACCTTGTCTCAGGTGGCACTTCTTGAAAACATTTTAAATTGATACCTAGGAAAACAGCCTTCTCTTTCTGGCTCAGAGCTGCTTAAATCATATCATCTGCTGACTCCGTTCTTGCTGTTAAATTGCAACGTTTCCATCTTGTTTGTAATTTTTATTTCAAAATATAAATAATAAACATGGCAGCTTTTGGCAGTAAAGTTAGAAACATAGAAGCTTAGAAAATAGGTGCAGGAGTACCATTCAGCCCTTCGAGCCAGCACTGCCATTCAATATGATCATGGCTGATCATCCTAAATCAGTACCCCGTTCCTGCTTTCTCCCCAAATCCCTTTATTCCATTAGCCCTAAGAGCTCTATCTAAAGGGCCTGTCCCACGAGCATGCGACCTGCATGCGGCAAGCGCGACCAAACCGGAAGCGGGGGCTGTGCGGAGGTCGAGTGATCCCCGTACAGGGCCGGTTCCACCAGCATGCACTTGCATGCGGCGAGCGCGACCAAACCGGAAACAGGGGCCGCGCGGAGGTCGAGTGAGTGACGTGAAGTTCGAGCTAAGTCCGCGGGAGGTTCGCGCGTGACATACGCCGTCAAAACGCTGCGTACAGCGTCGAGACGCTGCGCACGTCTGTCGAGGCGGTGCGTATGGCGTCGAGGCGGCTGTGGGCCGGCAGGCCGTTGCCGCGCGTAATTTTTGAACATGGTCAGTTTTTCGGAGCCCCGCGCGATGTCGGGAACAGCTCCGCACAACTCCATACGGCTCTGGCGATTGAAGTGGGACCGGCCCCGCGAGGTCGTATGGCTCAAGCGACCACGTTGGGTCGCGCTTGCCGCATGGAGTCGCATGCTCGTGGGACAGGCCCCTAACTCTCTCTTGAAAACATCCAGTGAATTGGCCTCCACTGCCTTCTGTGCCAGAGAATTCCACAGATTAACACCTCAGGTCCACAAGCATTTGGCAGTAAAGTTCAGATTTATCTGTGACGAACGTTGTGTCCTTCAAAAACACATACTCTATATTTTACCTACCTAAATTCAGAACAATTTGCGACCATTCTGAAGTTCAACCACTGTTTTGTTTTGATCAATTGCTCCCTGCCTGCATTATTGAATCCCAGCGCTATGTTTACAATTACTTAAATCACGATACTCGGAAATCCATGCAGGCAAAGTTGTTGCTTGCTAATCTGGATGTACCAATAAGGATGTATTGTGTCGCCCCATTTCAGGAGGGAAGACTGCAAATTGCTAATAGGTAAGGTCGCTGACCTCAAACACAAACAAGACGCTGGGGCCCATTAGCACGGTGTTACTGATTGGATTTGTGTTCTACTCACAGCTCGGACCACTCCACTCATTAGGGCAGTGGTTTGCAACAGCATCCAAAGCTGTGTGGGAAAGAATCTCATCCCTAGTGACTGGCAACTACGCTAGGACATGGATTATTATCGGTGCTCTGCTACCTGTATCTCAGTGGCAGATCTACCCCATCAGATGACTACACTGGTGCATTGGTCATCAGCAGTGCCCTGGGGTATCCTGAGGTCAGGCATGGGGCAGAAATACAGAAACTTGTTGTGGAAGAGGCAGGGAGAGACTGTGCCATGGAGAAATTAAAAAACAAGTAAGAGAACTTGAAAACTGACCTCATACCGTATCAGAAGACAAGGAGTGCAGGGCGAACACACATTTGTCTATTATGGAAAAAAAAAAAAAAAAATTACAGATGCTGGTTTATACCAAAGATAGACACAAAGTGCCGGAGTAATTCAGCAGGTCTGGTAGCATCTCTGAAGAAATAAGATCGGCCGGGACCCTAATTCGGATCCAACATGGAGAGGTGAAGTTTCAGGTCGGGGGCCCTTCTTCACACTGTATCATGTTGTGGGATGCGGAGCTTTGCAAATGCTCAGGTTGTTGCAGCCCAACCAGGAATGCACTGAGATAGACAACTCTCAAGGTAACTAAAGAGCTGAGGAAGCATTGAAACTGGATGATAATGTTGTTCCTTTGTTTAAGAAAAGAACTAGAGAGAGAAACAGTGGAATTATAGGCTGGTAAGCCTCATGTTAGTAGTTGGTGGGGGGTGGGGGGAGGTTACTGGACAGGATTCTTCAGGAAAGGATTCACTCCCATTTGGAAGAAACTAGGTTAATTAGGGATAGTCAGCTTGACTTTGTATGTGCTAATGTGTTGGAGTTGAATGCACCAGCACATGTGTAATTCTGATGTAGAAACAAGGAACTGTAGACCAGAACCTGTAACGCGTCCCTGCACCACCTTTCTCGTCTCCACAATTTGTAACTTTTCTAACCCCAAGCTTCACAATTCACTTTGGTAAACTAGCATTTGCAATTCCTTGTTATTACTATTATTGGTGTTGCTTTATTCCCAAAATACAATTAAAAACTTTGTTGTGTGTGTTAACCAGGCAATTCATACCATACCCCAAAGCATCAGGTGGTGAAAAAGAGAAAATAAATAGCATGCAGGCAATAGTGAAACAGCTACAGAGAAAGTGCAGATAAAAAGTGCAAGGGCCACAGTGAGTTAGATTGGAAGTTGGGAAATTCATCCCGACCACATGAGAGATCCATTCAGGAGTATGATAACAATGAGGAAGAAGCTGTTCTTGAATCTACTGGTACACTGTTTCAAACTTCTGTATCTTCTGCCCAACAGGAGAGAGGGAAAGAAAGAATGACCAGGGTGAGAGAGCAAGTAGGCTGATTTATGTGATGGACTGAATTATGTTCACAACTCACTGCAATTTCTTATGGTCTTCGGCAGAGCAATTGCCATACCAAGAAAGGACACAAAGTGCTGGAGCAAATAGGCGGGTCAGGCAGCATCTCAGGAGAACATGGATAGATGACATTTTGGATCGGCACTCGTGCATCCAGATAGGATGCTGTCCATGGTGCATCTCTAGAAATTGGAGTCTTTGGAGACATGTCAAAGTTTATTTCGCTTTCTGATGAAGCAGAGGTGTGCTTTCTTGGTCATAGTGTCAATGTGGTCCTTGTAGACTTGGTTGGCGGGAGAGAGAGAGTGGAGAAGGCTCTTATTGAATTTCAGAATTAAACTGGAATAAGGAACAGTTTTGGCTGAGACAAGTATAACCTTAATTGGATTTGGCTAGCATTTATTTGGAGAGGGCTAGAATACAAAAGCAAGGATGTAATGCTCAGGCATTACATGTAATGCATTACAAGGCAATGGTCAGACTGCATTTGGAATATTGTGAGCCATTTTTGCCCCATATTTGAGGACGGATCTGCTTGTGTTGGAGACAGTCAAGAGGAGGTTTACAAGAATGAGCCCAGGAATGATGGGGTTAACATATGATAAGCTGGGCCTGTACTCCCTGGAGTTTAAAAGGATGAAGGGAGACCTCATTGAAACTTATGGAATAATGCAAGGTCTGACTGAAAATGAATTGTCTAGTTTGAAGCAAAGTTTCATGTCAACTTTATCACGTTGCTGCAAAAACTTAATCTAAAAGCAAATGAAAATTGTCATTTTTTTTTCGCTCTCTTCAATTGCTGAACATTGGTTTGCTCAGTACTTACCATCCCCATGTGTCCTTCAGTGAAATGAATGACAGGTCTGCATCTAATTCAATTTGGTTGAAAGGATCTGAGCTGTGTTTTTCCAAACAAAATTGCTGGAGTTCTGACAAATTCTGTGGATTAGCAAGTAAGCTCAGCATAGGAATGTTGATTTCTCTCATTTCAAGTCACCCCTGCATTCCCTCTCACTCTGCCCCTTCCCCACCCTAGTTGTCCTGCAGTTCTGCTGTCTGCATCCAAATATCCCTTTGATATCACCTCTGCCACAGCCAACAATGGACCATTGTGAGCTCCACCTTTCCATGGTCATCGGTGGCAGCTCTGCTTTGTTCTGAACCTTTTTATACCTCTTGTTTCCCTCTCCCCTGACTATCATTCTAAAGAAGGGTTTCAACCCGAATCATCATCTCCAGAGATGCTGCCTGACCCATTGAGTTACTCCAGCATTTTGTGTCTATCTTCCGTATATGATATTTGGATATAACATGGCAGAGTGAATCCTTGAAGTTTTGCCAGCCCAGTAGTGTAAAGTCTTAAGAGCCAGATCTCCTGGTTGCTTCGCAAGTTAACCCCCCCCCCCCCCCGCCCATTCCCAATCTGACCTTTCTGTCCTGGACCTCCTCCCTTGTCAGAGTGAGGCCTAGCGCCAATTTGAGGAACAGCACCTTATATTTCACTTAGGCAGCTTACACCCCAGCGGTATGAACATTGACTTCTCTAAATTCAAATAGCCCTTGCTTTCTTTCTCTCTCCATCCCCTCCCCCTTCCCAGTTCTCCCACCAGTCTTATGCCCCTGTCCCACTTAAGAAACCTGAACGGAAACCTCTGGAGACTTTGCGCCCCACCCAAGGTTTCTGTGCGGTTCCCGGAGGTTTTTGTCAGTCTCCCAACCTACTTCCACTACCTGCAACCTCCAGCAACCACCTGCAACCTCCGGGAACCGCACGGAAACCTTGGGCGGGGCACAAAGTCTCCAGAGGTTTCCGTTCAGGTTTCTTAAGTGTAACAGGGGCATAACTGTCTCTGACTACATTCTATCACTGTCCCACCCACTCCCGTGACATCAGTCTGAAGAAGAATCTCGACCTGAACCGTCACTCATTCCTTCTCTCCAGAGATGCTGCCTGTCTCGTTGAGTTACTACAGCATATTGTGTCTAGCCAGATCACTTACTGTACATTGGTTTCAGGTAAAATTAATTTACATCACCTTTTATCAAGAACCAGAGGACATAGGTTTAAAGCGAGGGGAGAAAGATTTTAATAGGAACCATGAGGGGCAACTATTTTACAGAAAGGGTGGTGGGTATATGGAATGAGCTGCTGGAGGAGATAAGACATTTAAAAAACATTAGGACAGGTACATACATAGGATAGGTTTAGAGGAATATGAGCCAAACACAGGCAGGTGGAACTAGTATAGATGTAGCCTGGTGGTTGGCATGGGCAATTTGGGCCGAAGGGATGGTTTTCATACTGTATGACTTTATTGCAAATAGTATTTTTAATAAGGCTCTTTGTTCAATGAGATGGGTACCCGCTACAATGTAGTGCCAGAGTGGAAGGGAAACTAAAAATGATGTAACCACCACACTATAATCCAACCCTGACCTCCAGGGAGTGCCAATAGTCTGTCTATTAGTGTCCTTTTATAATGGAATGTCATTGCAAACATGCTGTTACCTGAACTTAGTGTCAATGTTGAAACAGTGTAGTTCTACATGGTCAGGAACGTCAGAATTCTCTGCTTTGTCATTCAAAAAAATCATCATTCTTGCTCTCTAATGGACATCTTGCATGCTGAAAAAGTACTACATTTTATTCAAAAATTGTAAAATGATTTGAGCAGTTCCAGTACAGAAAGGGGAACCGTAATACTACGTAAAGTGACAAGTCCACAGAGGCCTTCTCTCCAGTATTCTCAACATAATAAGAAAAATGTAGAGGCAGGTAGAATACTGTAACAGCATTTAAAAGATACTTGGATAGTTACATGGATCGGAAAGGTTGGGAGGGATTTGAGTTGGAAGGAACTGCAGATTCTGGTTTCTAATTAATTTACTAGCCCCTAGCAAATTGTTCATGGGGCAATTTGGCCGGCAAGGATGAGTTGGGTTGAAGGGCCTGTTAACTTGCTGTATGAGTCTTTGACTCCATGAGTCAACGAATTAGACAGGTATGAGGGAAATGTTGTCTCAAGGGATAAAATAGGCTAAAGGAAATGTCAGAGTAGTGGAAACACTGGCAGATGGAACTAGTATAGATGTAGCCTGGTAGTAGTGGAAACACTGAGGAAACTCAATGAAAAAGATGAACCAGTAGCAGTTAACAAAGATGTCAACAAATAGATTGAAATGAAGAGCACATATAAATGACAAAAGTTAGTGGAAGACCAGTGGAATTTTTCAGGAACTAACAAGGGCCGAGACGGGTAAACAAGGTAAAGAATTAATTACAGAAATAAACTTGCAAGTAATATCTAAACAAACGGCAAGTGGATTTATGAATAAACATAGGAAAAGTATAGCAAAGATAGGTTTTGGAACCTGGAGGGGAAGACTGGGGAATTAATAATAGGAAACAAGGAAATGCCAGTTAATTTAAACCAATACTTTGCATCAGAATGGTGGACTGAGAATATCCCAATGAGAGCAGATGGGTTATTTTCAAATAGGAGGCAAGAAGCTCTAATTATTCCTACTAAAAGGGACAAGGTATTGGACTAACTCATGGGACCAAAGGCAGACAGGCCACCTAGACCCAAAGGCCTGCATCCAAAAGCTTTAATTGCAGTGATGCTGATATAGTGGAGGTATGGATTGAAGTTTTTCAAAGCTCATTGTGTTTCAGGAGGGGTCCAGAGGATAAAACAAACTCCAAATCCATTGCCCTCGTTGAAGAAAGGAGGTAGACAGAAAATATGGAAAATTATGAGCCAATTAGCTTAATATCCAGCTTTTGAAAGATGCTGGAGTTTATAATCGAGGTATGAATAGTTAGAATGTAATTAAACCAAGTAAATATGGTTTTATCAGTTCAGTTCAGTTTACTGTCACTGGTACCGAGGTACAGTGGAAAGCTTTTGTTGTGTGCTATGCAAAAGCAAAAAGACAATACATGATTACAATTGAGCCATTTACAGTGTATAGATACATGATAAGGGACGTCATATTTGACAAACTGTGCTGGAGTTCAAGATTGAGGGTATTTAAAGTGGAGGTAGATCATTTTTTTAAAGAACCATAAAGGAGTAATTTTTTGGAATAGGCACGGATTAGAAGTTGATACCTAAGAAAGAACAGCCCTGCGGGGTGGCACGGTGGTGCAGCGTTAGAGTTGCTGCCTTACAACACCAGATACCTGGGTTCGATCCTGACTACGGGTGCTGACTGTACGGAGTTTTACGTTCTCCCTGTGACCGCGTGGGTTTTCTCCAGGTGCTCCGGTTTCCTCCCACACTTCAAATACATACAGCTTTGTGGGTTAATTGGCTTTGGTAAAAAATGTAAACTGTCTCTTGTGTGTAGGATAGTGGAAGTGTTCAAAGTGATCGCTGGTCAGTGCGGACTCGACGGGCCAAAGGGTCTGTTTCTGCGCTGTATCTCTAAAGTAAAGAAACAGTCATGAGCATAATGATAGCGGGCCTGACTTCAAGGGCCAGACAAGCTATCCCAAATCCTATTTTACACACAAAATGCTGGAGTAAGCCAGTGGGTCAGGCAGCATCTCTAGAAAAAAGGATTAGGTGACATTTCGGGTTGAGACCCTTCAGAAGAAATTTCCTTCTGTCTCAGTATTAAATAACTAAACCCATATCTTGAATCTTCATTTGTCTGATGAAGGGTCTTGACCTGAAACGTCACCTATTCCTTTTCTCCAAAGATGCTGACCCACCTGCTGACTTAAGGGTCTGTCCCACTTGGGCGTCATTTGCGCGCCATTCATGCAACATAATTTACGCGTCACAACGCATGACGCGCGCATGATATGCATTCCGCGCGCATGGTGCGTGGTGACGTAGGCAGTGATGCGCGGTCGCACGCGGTGCCTCAGGATTTGGGGATTCACAAAATCTTCGCGCCCCACCTGCGTGACGCGCAAATGACGCCCGAGTGGGACAGGCCCTTTACTCCAGCATTTTGTGTCTACCTTCGGTGTAAACCAGCATCTGCAATTCCTTATTACCCAAATCTTATCTATTTTCTTCTGTTCTTCCAGGTTCCTGCCTTTTTTATTTATTTTCAGCATTTGTTATGAATTTCAGCATTGAAAGGAATGATAGACTTTTATCTGAGGTAATTTCAATTGGTCTCTGCCTTTAAAATTCGGAATTGGGATTTCAGTGCATTTATTGAATAGTATTCTCATGCAATCTTACAACAGTCGTCTCGTGTGATTTGCTTATGTAAATTGTGATTTTGTCGACTGCTTTGCCAATAAGCCAGAAGAAAATCAAACCTCACTGTCACTAATGGTGTTAGCGCTTAATTCTGCATGCAGAAAGCTACTTGATGTGAATCAAAACCTTTCTCTGTGTTTAGCAGCATTTGTCAGAAGCAATAGAAGTAATTTAAGTGATATTTCAAAATAAGGTTGAGTTAATGTCTACGAGGAATAATTGCCTTTTGTTCGGCGGCAGAGGGACAGATTGCTTAAGCACAGCCTGTGATCTGGCATTTTCCACCTCAGACATTTAATATCTCCCCAAAAATTGAAGCGATCAGCTAACTTGATTTATAACTGTTGAGATAGCGCAAAATTAAAAATTAATTAATTTGAATGAATTTGTAATCAAGTGGACCGGACTGAGTTATAGTTATGCTAATAGGCCTATTCTGTGCACACTTCCAGCCAGCTGATGCCCAGAATATGTGACAGCTGTGACATGCGGAACTGACAAATGGAGCTCAGCACCGAGGAAGGGTCAGTGGTTTCTCTGTAGCTCTCCTGGGCCCCAACTTCAAGTGGGCTAAAGTCTCCCTGACTGCCTCGCGGCCGAAAGAGAGAGAGATTTTTTGACTCTTGACGTCCTGACAATCCAGTAGGTTGTTCAATCTGAAGGCAGACCAGGGCGGCGTGGTGGAGTTACTGCCGTACAGCGCCACGGACCCTGGTTCGATCCTGACCACGGGAGCTGTCTTTACGGCGTTTGTACCTTCTCTCCATGGCCTGTGTGCGTTTTCTCTGGGTGCTTCGGTTTCCTCCTGCACTCAAAAGAAGTACAGGTTTGTAGGTTAATTGGCTTAGTAAAATTGTAAATTGTCCCTAGTGGTGTATGGTGACTGCTGATCGGCGCAGACTCAGTGGGCTGAACGGCCTGTTTTCGTACTGTATCTCGAAAGCCTAAAGTAAAGACTAAAAGGTCATTGGATAGGATGGTTTTGTGGGCAAGCTGAAAGAATCGTATGGTGTCCTTATCCACCAGGAGCAGCCCCAGCTCATCACTGACTGCTGGTGCTGTTTATATTGTAGATTAACACAAAGTGCTGGAGTAACTCAGCGGGTCAGGCAGTATCTCTGGACATAAAGGATGGGTGACGTTTCGGGTTGGGATGCTTCTTCAGGACCTATCTTTGTGTCTATATTCGATATATACCAGCATCTGAAGTTCCTTTCTACCCACAGATTCTCGCAAAATCTCCCACAAAGGTGAAAACCCCTGACTGCCGACTTTATTTTCCCACCATTCTGCAGTCATCTTTATTAGTAGTCGGAAGTACTTTTGTTAAAGGGTTTGTTTTTGGTTGTTATGGGCACAGTGGCCTGAATAGCCTCCTTTCTGCACTATAAGGGCCTATGATTTCATATTTTGCCTTGGTCTGTTGAGGACATCCCATGAAAGCTGATGTCAGGGGTATAAAGGAGACTTGCACCATCTGGGGGGAGTAGCTTTGTTTAGTTTAGAGACACAGCATGGAAACTGGCCCTTCGGCCCACGAAGTCCATGCCGACCATCGATCACCCGCATAATAGTTCTATCCTAGAAACTAGGAACAATTTACAGAAGCCAATTAAGTTACACATTTGCACGTCTTTGGAATGTGGGAGGAAACTGGAGAAAACCCACAGGGTGAATGTACAAACTCTACACAGACAGCACTTATAGTCAGGATCAAACCTGGGCCTCTGGCACTGTGAGGCATCAATTCAGCTGCTGCGCCACAGTGCCGCCCCAGTACTGAGAAGTCATAAGATTGGTTCCTGATGTTAGAGGAAGGAGCTGGTTACATGGAAGGCAGAAATGTTCAACAGTTGTGCATCTTGCAGAGGAAATGGTTTGTAGCTGCATTATGAGATGGTGAAAAATGTGCACTTTGTTATGGAGCAGCAAGCCAATTAGCTGTCCCATTACTGCTATAACTGTTAATACGCTGGCCAGAATGCTTGGCATTGACCCAGCTACCAAATCTGGACCTGGCAAACACATGGAACTGGTGTTTGAATTGGGAGAGATGTCCCACGATAAGACCGACCCATCAGAAGTAGCGGTACGGCAATTCATAGACAGTGAAAGGCAAAATTATGTGTGTAGGAAGGAACTGCGGATGCTGGTTGATACCAAAGATAGGCACAAAGTGCTGGAGTAACTCAGCGGGTCAGGCAGTATCTCTGGAGAAAATGGATGGGTGACAATAGAGGTCTATTGACTTTGCACGGCGCGGTGGTGCAGCGTTAGAGTTGCTGCCTTACAGTGCAAAAGATCCGGGTTCGATCCTGACTATGAGTGCTGTCTGTACAGAGTTTGTACGTTCTCCCCGTGGCCTGCACGGGTTTTCTCCGAGATCTTTGGTTTCCTCCCACTCTCCAAAGACATACAGGTTTGTATGCTAATTGACTTAGTATAATTGTAAATTATCCCTGGTGTGCGTAGGATAGTGTTAACGTGCGGAGATTGCTGGTCGGCACGAACTCGGTGGGCGGAAGGGCCTGTTTCCGCACTGTATCTCTACACTAAACTAAACATGCAGCCCATTCATTTCTTTGACCACTGTGACACCAGCCATAGTGTACCCTGACTGCCATTCCTCAACTTGCCACTTCTACCACCAAGAAGGTCTAGGCATGGGAATATCAACACTTGCCCTCTCCTTCCCACACCCAAGACACTCACCCTACTGACATGGAAATATGGCAGCAGCCCTTCATTTTCATGGGATCTAAATCCTGTAGCTCATAACCAACAGAACCCAGGGAGCACCTTCACCAGATGGACACCAAGCAGACAGTAAGAAGGCAGCTCACCGCCATCTCAAGGACTGTCAGCAATGGGCAATGATTATTGGCCTTGAAAAACAAGATGGGTCTTTAGTTTAGTTTAGAGATTCAGTGCAGAAACAGGCCCTTCGGCCCATCGAGTCCGCAACGACCAACGATCCCCGCACATTAACACTATCCTACACACTCTAGGGACAATTTACAATCTTTACAGAAGCCAATTTATCTACAAACATGCATGTTTTTGGAGGAAACCGGAGCTGGCGGGGAAAACCCACGCAGGCCACGGGGAGAACGTACAAACTCCGTATAGACAGCACCCGTAGTCAGGATTGAACCCAGGTCTCTGGTCTTGGAAAACAAATTTTAGAAAATTTCTAACAGATTTTCAGGAGATGCTTTAAGCAAAATGATTTTTCAATAGCAAAATTAATCTGAGTAAGGCATGGGCCAAATATTTAGTGCAATATAACTGTTGATTTTGCCAGTTACTTGCACGTTTTATCTTTCCCTCAATTTGCACTTCAAATGGCGTGTACTGTATGCCTGGCGCCTCAATCAGTAGTGTCTATGATGACTTTCATTTATGTAAATACGTCTTCAACACCCGAAGAAGCTTCACGATGATGTAATTAGAGAAAAGCTGGCTCTGAGCAAGAAGATAACATCAAAACCTCTAAAAGACTTGCTTACAGGGTTGCTTTTTCTTTCAGGAGAGACTATTGGGGAAGCTAAGGGAGCAAATTCCAGAGTTTTGGTTTTAATTGATTGAAAGCATAGCTTAATAACATGAACAACCAGGACCAAAGAAGGTTGCTCCCTCAAAATAGCAGTCAGCATGATCAGAGACCCCCCACCACCCTGGCAACTCTCTCATTTCACTCTTGCCATTGGAAGAAGGAAGAAGGTACAGGAGCCTGAAAACTGAAATGTCCAGGTTCAGGAACAGCTTCTTTCCAACAACCATCCAGGCAGAAGGTATAGGATTCTGAAAACTGGTATGTTCAGGAACAGCTTCTTCCAAACAAACATCAGCCTCCAAAACACTACAAACCTCCAACTAAGCTCTGAACTACATAGACGTGGGGACATTGTTTTTGCCTTTGCACTATTATTTTTAGTTTTTTTTTTAAATATTAAACTTCTTTTATGTTGTTTGTTATGGTACTTTCAAAGTATTATGTTCACGTTGCACTGCCACAAGTAAGAACCTTGGTTCTTTTTTGGGACATTTGACAATAAAACACTCTTGACATGACTCTAAACCATGGAAATGAAGAATGAATAAGAGCTGAAGGATATTTGCAGGAACAATGTACGCTATCATGGGCAGACCTGCATATGTTTTAGTTAGTTTTTGTTTAGTTTATTGTCACCTGTACCGAGGTACTGTGAAAAGCTTTTGTGAAGTTCTAACCAGTCAGCAAATTGACTATACATAAGGTCATAAGGAATAGGAGTAGAATGAGGCCATCAAGTCTACTCCGCCATTCAATCATGACTGATCTGTATCTCCCTCCTAACCCCATTCTCCTGACTTCTCCCCATAACCTCTGACTTCTGTACTCATCAAGAAATATGATTACAATCGAGCCATCCTCAGTGTACAGTTCCAGAATAAAGTGAATGACATTTAGTGCAACGTAGTCTAAAAAAGTCCGATTGAAGATGGTCCGAGGGACTCCAATGTGGTAGATAGTAGGTCAGGATTGCTCTCTGGCTGTTTATAGGATGGTTTCGTTGCCTGATAAACGCTGATCAACCCTGTAAAAACAGCTGTTCAGCTAAACATAAATCTGTGACAATATTACAGTCCAATGAACCCAAAGTATGTTCGACTGAGTGCGATCCTGTTACTTGGCATGACTGCGGTTGAAAATACTTGTGGCAAAGAGTGTTATGCCAATAAATGTTGCAGCTAGGCTGGAACACTGAGCTGTTAATTGGTGCTGTAAACCAATAATGATCTAAATCGGAATTTAGTCACACTTAAATGGAAGAAAAACAACAAAAATGTTCTCATTCTCTAACGTGACCAGATTGCTTCAAGCCACTGAAAATGTCCCCGTAAAATTATTCAGTGGGTGTTGAACTGGTTATTAACTGTTCTGTTACGTTGCTAATCATGTGCAACCATGTGGAAGATACGTGGTTATAAGTGACAGAATGTTGGATGAAATACAGGGCAAGGGGCATCTACTTTTGTTTTGTCCTACAGCCTCCGTAAAAACATCCCTTTCCCCCACTCACTCCCACCACTCAACACCCAATATCCCTTGCCCACATTATCAAATTATTTTAGTTTAGAGATAGGTTGGAAACGGGCCCCTTGGCCCACCGAGTTCACGCAGACCAATGATCCCCGCGCACATTTTCCTACATACACTTGGGACAATTTACAATTATACAAAGCCAATTGACCTGCAAACCTGTAAATCTTTGGAGTGCGGGGGGAAACCGAGGATCCTGGAGAAAACCCACGCAGGTCATGGGGACAAGGTATAAACTACGTATAGACAGCACCCATAGTCAGGATCGAACCCGGGTCTCTGGCGCTGTAAGGCAGCAACTCTACTACCCACAAGTGCTTATTAGTGACACATGCATCATTGTTGTTAAGCAAATGAACAGGGTGACCTCAGTCACTAGCCCATGATAAGCTCAGTGATCACCGCTGTCGGTGGCGTTCATGTACAGCACTTCAATTAGTGTCAGGGTATTCATTTGAGGGGAAAGGAGTGGGTGATGACAGATTTCCACAACCTTGTTCCACACACATTCCCCTTGGTCATCCTAGCAAACCTCAGGCGGGTACTCGATAGGATCTGGCGTTGGACTACCAGTAGTCCACTGAGAATGTTTTGTTAGCTGTAGCTGAGATCGTGTGGCCTGGAGCAACCTGCAGGTTCTCAGGAGGCATGCAATCAGAGGCAATGGGGCAGAAAAATGGGATTAGGAGGCAGATATCTACCATGATTGAATGGCGGAGTAGACTCGATGGGTCGAATGGCCTAATTCGACACCTATAACTTGTGAGAAGAAAGAAGGTAAATGGGAAGGGATGAGCTGAGTAGCAGAGTTATTCTTGGCAGGAGAATTAGGGAAACAGAATGGTTCGGCTTGGAGGAGCTCCCCTTCCTTAGGTTAGTTAGCTTAGTTTAGTGTCACGTGTACCGAGGTACAGTGAAAAACTTTTGTTGTATTTAGTGCAAGGTAAAGTCAATAAAGTCTGATCAAAGATAGTCCGAGGGTCACCACTGAGGTAGATAGCAGTTCAGCAACTGCTCTCTAGTTGTGGTAGGATGATTCAGTAGCCTGATAACAGCTGGGAAGAAACTGTCCCCAAATATGGAGATGTCCATTTTCACACTTCTATACCTTTTGGCCAATGGGAGAGGGGAGGAGAGGGAATGGCCAGGGTGTGACTTGTCCTTGATCATGCTGCCGGTCTTGCTGAGGCAGCGTGAGGCATATAATGGGAAGGAGGTTGGTTTGTGTGATGGACGACTCTTCACCTACTGAGTCTGGGTCATCTGGGCTCTGTTTCAGTCCATCCACCAGCTGATGCAGAGGCAGGCTCCAGCCAGAACAATCAAACAGTGGGAATCAGTGACCTGTGTGTCTCTTAAGATCTCAACAAATGCTTGAGATGCCGAATAACATCTTTGCACTCTGCAGTTGGCCAGGCCACATTATCATCATCAGCCGCAGTAAAATGCCAATGAGTTGGTATCAACTCCTAGTGACCCCCTTTGAACTAATTCTTCTTTGTTCCCAATGATATTCCTAAAATGATACAGAGTGGTAGTGGTTTACTGTCATGGTTTGTTTTGTTTAGTTTAATTTAGTTTAGAAATACAGCGTGGAAACAGGACCTTAAACCCACCGAGTTTGCACCAACCAGCGATTCCCATACACTATCCTACCTACTAGGGACAATTTCCAGTGAACCTACAAACCTGTATTTCTTTGGCGTGTGGGAGGAAACTGGAACACCCGGGGAAAACCCACGCGGTCACGGGCAGAACGTACAAACTCCATACAGACAGCATCCATAGTCAAAATGGAACCGGGGTCTCTGGAGCTGTACAGCAACAACTCTACCTCTGCACCACCGTGTCGCGGTGTGCCGAGATACAGTGAAAAAATTTGTTCTGCATGATATTCAGGTTAAAAAAACGATACATTCATAATTGCAATTAAAACCGTACCTGAGTACAATAAAGAGAAATGAAACAGAATGCAGAATTTACAGTTAGAGCTACAGAGAAAGTGCAGATAGAAAAAGTGCATGGACTGCAATGAGGTAGATTGGGGGGTCCGGAATACACCCCTTAGCTCGTGAGAGGTCCGTTCAAGAGCCAGGTAACAGCAGGGAAGAAGTTGTCCTTCAATCTGGTGGTACATTAAGTCAGTTTTGGTTTTAATTTAAGAGATACAGTATGGAAACTGGCTCTTCGGCCCACAGAGTCTATACCGACCAACCATACACTTGTTCCATGATATCCATATCCTACACACTAGGGGAAATTTATAGAAGCGAATTAACCTACTAATCTGCACATCTTTGGAATGAGGGAGGAAACCCTTAGCAGCCGGTGAAAACACACACAGTCATAGGGAGAACATACAAACTCCATTCATATAGCACTGGATCGATCCCGGTCTCTGGCACAGTAAAGCAGCAACTGTAATGCTGCACCACTGTGCTACCCCTAAGCTTTCTATATCCACCCATGCGCCAAGTTTGCTCTCTTACTTTATGCCAATTGTCTTGTACTGCAGTTATTTACTCCTTCATTTTCACTCATCACATGCCCAGAATGTGTAAGTTTATGATTGAGGCCTGAATATTGAGTGTTATGGGAGGCAGCCATATATCCTGGCAGCCTGTCAGTTTCAGCCCCGTGCTAAAGGTTGGCATATTCATCCTTTGCAACATCGATCAGAAATTGTGGGCTGGCGTGGTGCAACAGCAGTGGAATTGCTGACTCACAGCACTAGAGACTCTGGTTCGATCTTCACCATGGGTGCTGTCTGTACAATGTTTATATGTTCTCCCCGTGAACTGCGTGGGTTTTCTCTGGGTGCTCCCACACTCCAAACACATACAGGTTTCTAGGTTACTTACCTTTGGTAAAAATTGTAAAATTGTGCGTGTAAGATAGCGTTTGTGTGCGGGGATCGCTGGTTGGCGGGGACTTGGTGGGCCGAAGGGCCTGTTTCTGCTCTGTATCTCTGAACTAAACTAAACTACTGATCCCTGTTTCACTAGTTCAGATCTGGACTGCCATGGAGCAAATGTTTATTAGAAAATAGGTGAATAAACAAACGGCAATTTCCAGCAATTATTCAAAATGTTAACCGTGTCTTTGGAACTCGGCACACATTTCTGCTTTTTATTTGAACTCATTAATAATTTACAATATCATTTAAAAAATTCAGCTCGGAGGAACAAGTGGTTGCCAGACACCCAATTAGAACGCATTGGTTTTACTGGGCCATCGGCTAACAAAGGTTTATTGATGGAGAGTGAGCTATTAATTAGGGGCTTACCTTGCGTTAACTCATGGGTCAGGTAGCACAAACACAACATTGCATTTGGTCATGGAGCCTTTGGGAAATAACAGCAGCTGAATGCTTCCCCTCAAAAGGCTTCAAGCGAGCATTATCTAACAGACTGTGAGCATTAGCATGAGAATGTATAAACAAACACGCTTTTGAGGACATTAGCTTTCCTTTGCAAGGCAACGAGAGGGAGAAAATTGTTGGTTTTTGCTTTCCCCTTCCGTCCATCGAATTCAATGCCGTGATGGATTTGGAGCAGCAATGGGCTGGATAAGCGGTCAGAGACCCCCACTGGAGTCGAAGGGCGAGCACTAGGATAGACAGCCTGTCTGTATCTCTGTGACAGGGGTGTGGGGAAATGCAGCTCTCACTGAACAAGAGATCAATAGGAAAACTACTGGGTATTGAAGAGTAAACTGGGGCACATTGTCATCTTGTCTTGCTGTCTGTTCAACAGTTCGTACAAATCAAAGTGACGACTGATGTTTCTATTCTAATCGACCAGGGATGACTGCATTATCTTATTCAATATTATTTTTCCTCAATTTGTCTAAAGGACTAGATTGACTGGGAAAATATGTTTTGCAAGTCATTTATAGGCAAAGGGAGAGTTAAAGGTAATATCTAAATGAATAATATATTGTGTTATTTTCTTAAATATTAGCCTGTTTAAAATAAAGTACAGTTGAGGAATGTTTTAAAATAATGAATAGAGCTAAATATGTTACACATTTCATTACTGCACTGTCAGCATCATGTCAAGGTTATCATGTTTCATTAAAACTATCTGCTGTTTCTTTCAAGTACAATACAAATTAATCAGTGAGGTAGATCCAGAGTAGAACTGACAGCTCAATTCCGGCCACTCATGAGTTTCAGCTGCAGAGTTCTTTCCTACCAAGATTTGTACCTTCTGATCAGGGAGATCCCACATTTTATCAATATCACCAAGTCAGAGAAAAAGGTCTGATCAATGAGTAGTCATAGAGTCATACAGCATGGAGACAAGCCATTCGACCCAACTTAATTACTGACCTAAGCAAAGACAGATTTAAACATAGAAACATAGCAAAGAGGACAGGAGTAGGCCATTTGTCCCTTCGAGCCAGCACCGCCATTCAATATGATCATGGCTGATATCCAAAATCAGTATCCCGTTCCTGCTTTCTCCCCCTGATGGAACTGAAAATAAATGATATCAGTTGATACTGCCATGGAACCACTAGGAGTTATAATTGATGTTGTTACTAGCAGGGCTACTACTTGAAGGGCTGAATGGCCTATTCTGCATCTATTGTCTATTGTCTATTATCTATTGAGTTCAAATATGTTATCAAGATTTAAAAAGTACCAGAGGAACTTGCAATATGCTTGAATAACTGCAACAGCATTTAGGATATTTTATTCAAAATTATGAAAATATCTGTTGTAATACTCATCTAAAAAACAAAACAAATAGTGCTGTAAATCCTTTTGATGGATAAATATGTACTAATGAGTCTAATACTGAATGTTATCAAATTCTGTCATGATTAATAAAACATGCATATTTCTGATAAAATTGAACTATAAACTCAATATTTTAATACAGCTGAAGTTGCAGGATAATTAAAAAATATATATACATTTTACCACAACAAATTATAACCAAAAGATAATTTCAAATTATGTCAAAATACCTACTCTTGCTGCCAAATAAATTAGCCATGAACTCAAATTTAACTGATTGGTCTTCTCATTCTAAACCTAATCAATAACTAACTGATTGACTAACTTGACAGTTTAGGATCAAAAATATTGCAATGTGGTGTTGCACAAGTGAAAATCTTTAGTTGGAATGAAGAAAATATGTAAGAAAATAATATAAAATTAATTGTGTTTCTTGCGAATTATGCGAATTATGCATTATTACTGTAAAAATTGAGTACATTTTTGGAATGAACGAGATAACATTTATGATTTAGCAATAATTTCACAAAAGAGTGTTAGATTAGGAATAAGCAGGTAATTTGGGGCTCGGAATGAGTCTGTATTTAGTGGGGTTCAGGGGTTAGGCGTTAGGGCTCTGTCCATTCTCAATCTGGATCAATGATCTAGTCAAAGGGACTGAGTGTAATGTATTGAAGTCTGTACATGTTACAAATGTGGTGTGGTGTGTGTGGAGGATGGTGGTGCGATGTGTGAGGAGGATGGAGAGAGGCTTCGCGGATATAGAGACAGCAAAAGTGAATGGGCGAGGATAGAGCAGATGGAATATAATGTGGAATATGTGAAGTGATTCATTTAAAGAGAAAAATAGAGTAACAGGTTTTTTGTGTACCTGGTGAAAGATTGAGAAGTGAAGGTGTTCAGATGGATGGAGGCCTTGAATATGTAAATACATTTATCGTGGACACTGTAAACATGGATCAATGGTATGTAAGTCTTTATTTAAAGAGGGTTTGAATACAAGAAAAAAGATGTCATTACAACTATATTGTACCTTGGTGAGACTGGTCTTGGAAGATTGTGAACCAATTTGTTGTCTCCACTAAAAAGGGGTATACTAGTCAGTGCAAGGAAGATTCAATCAACAGATTGAGTTCTGCAATGAAGAAATTGTTCTATGAAGTTAAATTATGCAGACAGGACTTCTACTATGTACAAAACATCACCCATTCCTTTTCTCCAGAGATACTAACTGGCCCACTAAGTTGCTCCACCATTTTATGTCTATCTTCAGAATAATTGGTCAACTGATTGCAGTGCCCAAAATCCCAATGAAGCCTGACAGAGTATGTCAGGGATGGTGTTTTTTTTAGCTGGGTGTCTGGAATAAGGACTCACGATCTCAAATTAAAAGGGTCTGAAATGAGAAAAGCCAAAAGTTAGTGCCTGTTTAGAAGGCGTAGAGGCTCAGTTGTGGAGAGTATTCAGGAGAGTGCGATAGAAATTTGGATATTAAGGGAGAGAGAGGATAAAGGATTTTGCAGCAAAGTCACAGTCTTATTGAGCAATGAAGCAGGCATACATCGTCAAAAGGTCCACCACTGTTTATGGTGAAACCTCTGCAGACACTAATCTTATTATTTAGTTAAAGTGTCGTTAACATTTATTTAGATATAAGCTAAAGACAACTGAGGTATTTGCCACATAGGAATGTTTTTCCAAGAAGAACTGTGTCACCAAAGTGCTGCTTCACAAGCGTTAATGCTATTTAAAGTGTAATTTCCCAACCTTGCCCTGCTGAAAGGAAACCATGTCCGCAATTTGGGATAGGAAGCAAAAATAAGCAAAAGTGCAGCGTAAAGCCAGTTTTACTCGACAATAAATATCAAATTCCTAGAGAAATTCATATTTCATACTTATCCTTGCATGAGTCCTTGATAGTGATCAAGTTGCAGTGCTTTTAGGCCAAATCAACTCCTCATTTATCAATTTCTAATTTCTAACTTACAACCTCACTACTACTTGTCTCCACAACTTTCAAGAACAGTGTCTTCCCACACTGACCACTACTGGTGGCTGCATTATCAATCTGCAGGGATCCATAGTCCTGAATAGCCTCCTTATATTCCTCTTCCTAAAAAGCTTCCATAAACCTTGTTTTTAATCAGGCTTTTTGACATCAGTCGTGGCATCTCAATCAGAAATTATGTCTTATAGTTTGGACAATTATGCAACGTGCAAACTCCACACAGACAGCCCTTGAGGTCAGCGTAAAGGGAAAAAACACTCAGCAGAAGATGAGGTTACTGGATATTAAATAATAAGGTGCACCAGGATGAACATGACAAATTAAGTGGAACATTGGTGTAGGGTGGAGGAGATGTTGAGGGGACAAGTTAGATACGAATGGGTTTGAGAATATCACCAAAATAAATGAAGATAAGGTCTTCCAATATTCAGGTAGGCCAATAGTTAAGTTGGATGATGAATGATAAATGTTTAGGACAGTTTTAATCTCTTTTGAAAATAGTGCCGTTTGATAAAGCACACACACCAAAATCCTATACTTCCAGCAGCGGACGTCTGCAGGAACTGGAGGACAGAGACGTGTGGTGCGTCCGTCACCCTTCCCGTTGGAAACCAGCACCACTGTGTCGCTAATGTTTTCAACGATGATGATGATTGAAAATAAAAGAATATATTAAGGGAATGCAACAATGTTTCATTAGACTGCTCCTTGGATAGCAAATTTTCAGTAAAAAGAGGAGTTAATTAAGATTTGTATTCTCTAGAGTTTAGTAAGTTTATTGAAACTTACAGAATTCGTACAGGGCTTGATCTGATTGAGTGGATTTAGGATTGATGAAAAGAGACATTTCTTTATTCTATCAACGATAATTCTTTGGAGTTCTTTACTCCATAGGGCGGTGGAATTTTTCTTACTGGGTTTATTCAAAATAGAGATTGATAGACTTTTGGATATTAAGGGATAGAGATACAGAAAATGGTGCAGGAAAATGGAGTTGGCGTACAAGATCAGCCATGATCTTGATGAATAGTGGAACAGGCTCAAAGGACTAGATGGCCTATTCCTGCTCATAATTTACATGTAATTATGTTTTGAACCTTATTTATTCTGTTAAATGTTTCAATTTAGCAAGATATTAATCATTTGGGGCTGAATACAGGGGCTATATTGCAGGATAAATCTCCCAAGGTTGTTCACGTGCATTATTTGAAGAAAACCGACCTAGTCTTAAATAAGCAAGGTGGTGCAGTGGTAGAGTTGCTGCCTTCACAGTGCCAGAGACCCCAGTTCAAACCTGATTTTAGGTGATGTCTGTATGGAGTTTGTACTGTATGGAGTTTGTACATGCTCCCTGACCCACTGATATCCTGCAGCACTTTGTTTTGTGCTCATGAATCCAGCATCTTTAGTCGCTTGTGTGTCCATTTCTAACATTTCTTGAACCAAAAAGTCCCCATCTCAGATCTTGCTTCTTGATGTTGAATCACAGCCGAAACTGCACTTCTGTGAGTTCATTGATAGGAGCTTCTAGTCATCCTCCCAAGCGATTGAGAAACAGTTCTTCATGTGAATGTACAGATAACTAATGCTAGCAGTGCAGACAGCTGCCAAATCATTGCCCATTCTATTTTTACCAAATATCCACAGGTATAATCACGTAATTGGATAGTAATTTGCTTAGAATAATTCTGCTACCCAGCAGTGGGGAAACTGAGGTCAATTTTAAAGAAATTCTTACTTAACATGACGGTAGGATGTCATTCATTTTATCAAATCCATATCAGCTCCCATTAGAGCGATCCCATTCTTCCTGTCCCTCTGTTCCTGTTCCCTTATGGTTCTGCAGCTGATTCTCGCTCACTCATCAACTCCTTTACTTACCCCCCCGCCCCCCAGTCTTTTGCCAGTTATCTGTACTAAGTGGTTATGCAGCAGGCAATTAACCTAACAGCACATCTTTGGGATGTGGGAAAGAAACCATAGCATCTGCCAGATGGCAAGGGCAGCCACCAGGGGAACATTCAAACTCCACGCAAATGACTCCCAAGGTCAGATTTGAAGAGCTATGGAGCAGCCAAACTATGTGCTTTACCATTGTACTACCATGGATGCTAGGCAGGAGATGAAATTGAAACCTTATCTGTTCAGGTCAATGCTACGTCAGGCATTTATTTGGTATTATTCAGATTTTATACGAACAGTGATTCAGTCAACAGTTGAGTAAATGTTGTGTGATTTTTTTTTTCTGATCTGCAATATAATTTGTTGCTGTGAACTTTTGTTGGGCATTGCAACCCGATAAAGAAAAGTCCTATTTTCCAATGTTCCAGAAAATATGTCACCATTTTCCATATTTTTTGCACATTTTAATGCATCCTAATGAAGCATAAGCAGCTGGTGTAACGTATTTGCATCCCAACCAACAGCCAAGATATGAACAGGGGCGCCTTTCAACAGTACATCTGTCACACGTACCGCATCCACACTTCCATTCACACCAGATCTGAAATAGCTTTGATGAAAGTGAAAAGGTACTAATGTGACGTTGCATGTGTAAAAATTGGCAGGGACAAGCATGCATATAAAATCGACTGCTGTGGTACCAATGGTGAAGGTATTCTGTGTATGTCTTAGAACACCAGCATCAGTCAGTGGAACAGCAGCAAAATTTAGACAGGGCACGTCATGAACCGAACTGTTGATCCAACCTCCATTTGCTTGCGTTACTGCTTTCCATTAGCTTATAGATACAGCGTGGAAAAAGGCCCTTCAACCCACTGAGTCCATGGCGGCCAGCGATCCCAGCATACTAACACTATCCTACACACACGAGGGACAATTTACATTTATTACACTCCAATTAGCCTATAAACCTGTACGTCTTTGGAGTGTGGGAGGAAACCAGAGCACCATAGAAAACCCACACAGGTGACGGGGAGAACGTACAAACTCCATACAGACAGCATTCGTAGTCAGAATCAGACCCGGGTCTCTGGTGCTGTAAGGTATTTGTTCAACTAACAAATTGATTTTGAAGTGTTTGCAAATTTATGTTGTCAGTTTGGTTCAATGAATAATGCACTCACATCTTAGTCTGAGGGATATCAATCTCAATCATAGCATATGAGGGAGTTTGTTGTGGGTGTTACATTGCTGCTTTGCAGAAGGTCTCATGTCTGTGATCAATGTTGATCAAAATAGCACTCAACATATTGAGCTAGTTTGAGATGTTCCTGCAAAGTATGATGTCTCACAATATAAATGCAATGATATCTTTTTGAAAATTCAGTGATATTGAAGAATATGTTGTAGAATACTTTTACGTCATAATGAACAAAACATGCTCAAATGAAGAAAGTTATGTAAATTAGAGAACATGAGTTTATTAAATGTTCTGATATCTTTATTTAGTTTAGTTTAGAGATACAGCGTGGAAACAGGCCCTTTGGCTCACCGAGTCCGCGCCGACCAGTGATCCCGGCACATTAACACTATCCTACGCACACTGGGGATATTTTACACTTTAACCAAGCCGATTAACCTACAAACTTGTACATCTTTGAAGTGTGGGAGGAAACCAAAGATCTCGGAGAAAACCCACATGGTCAGGGGAGAACGTACAAATTCCATACAGACAGCACCCATGGACGGGATTGAAGCAAGCACTGCAAGCACTGTAAGGCAGCAACTATACCACTGCACCACCATGCTGCCCCAAATGTTCCTGAATAAATCATATGAGATGTGTCAACATAATTATCCTTTTGGTGCACAGCTGCACAAGATTGTGGTTGACTGGATATTTGAGCTAAAAAATTCCCAAATGAAAACAGGTTGATTTCTATTAAATTGTAACATGTCTTTGAAAAATATCTCAAAACCTTGGATTACAATTAGTCTTGAAATATGATGGTTGTCATTATATAAGTAAGAAGAGGAATCAGTTTGGACCTTGTATGTAAGTTTAGTTTAGTTTATTATCGTGGGACAATGAAAAGCATTTTGTTGCGTGCTATCTAGTCAGCAAAAAGACTTTATGTAATACAATCAAGCCATCCATAGTATACAGATACAAGATGAAGGGTATATTGTTTTACGCAAGATAAAGTCCGATAAAGTCCAGTTAAAGATAGTTCTAAGGTCTTGATGGTGTTTGATGGTGTGAATGGGTGGTACGCATCACCTGCCATTTTCTTTGGGTTTCCCTGGGACAGCCCAGTGGCATAGCGGTAGAGTTGCTGCCTTACAGCGCCAGAGATCCGGGTTTGATCTTGACTGCGGGTGCTGTCAATACAGAGTTTATACGTTCTTCCTGTGACCAGGTAGTTTTTCTCCAGGTGCTCCAGTTTCCTCCCATGCTCTCAAGACGTACAGATTTGTAAGTTAAGTGGCTTCTGTAAATTGTAAAATGTCCCTCGTTTGTAGGATAGTGCTAGTGTACGGGGTGATCACTGGTCGCTGTATCTCTAAAGTCTAAAAGCCTGGTGTAACATAATGTACTAGCAAAGGGATGATGCTGTCGGTTTCCTTCTCAGTTGCACCTTCTCCACTTTCACAGGTCAAGGATTCCTGCTAGTCATTAAGGACCTTCTATATTTTTCAAGGAGGATTTGTGAATATTATTGGTGGGTTATTTTCTATTTTCCTCAGAATCTCTTGTCATGACAAAGTTGGGAAGAGTGTGTCTGTATTGGGAGTCTAGTATCAGAGAAGCAAATGATGGTCCATGTACTAGCTAAGTAATTTGAGCTTCAATGCAAGGGAATTGACCTCATGGGAATGCATGGTTGGTTAATGTTGGTCATTGTTTTTAACTGTAGAGCAATCAATGTCTTGTACAAGCTGTGGTGTCCACTTTTTCTCTATTGTTTAGAACATTGACTATGAACTT
This sequence comes from Leucoraja erinaceus, assembly GCF_028641065.1. Taxonomy (NCBI): domain Eukaryota; kingdom Metazoa; phylum Chordata; class Chondrichthyes; order Rajiformes; family Rajidae; genus Leucoraja; species Leucoraja erinaceus. Next base: position 42,132,036 of record NC_073389.1, read on the forward strand.
ATAGTGAGTAATGGACAATAATGCTAACATCTATTCCTTATCAATTCATTTCTTTTCAATTCTATTCCATACAAGGTGTAAAGCCAGGTAACTTTTCTTCCTCCTTCCCATATGTATGAAATGATATATGCAACTAAATGCCAGAGTTCTGTACATTTGGCTAACACATATATTTCTACATACAGAGATTAATTAGTTTTGTTTAGTTTAGAGATACTGCGCAGAAGCACGGCCTTCTGCCCACCAAATTTGCGCCGACCAGCAATCTCCCCGGACAATAGCACCGTCGTACACGCTACGGCCAATTTAGAATTTTTACCAAAGCCAATTAACCTACAGACCTGTATGTCTTTGTAGCGTGAGAGGAAAACGGAGCACCTGCAGAAAACCCTTGTGGTCACAGGGAGAATGTACAAACTCCGTACCGTTCAGACAGCACCCGGGACTCTGGCTCTGTAAGGCAGCACATCTCCTGCTGCGCCACCGTGACACCCTAATTCTTGTCCACAATCTGAACACTGTTCTCATTATTAACATTAAAATGGGCAGAGATTAAATGTATCAGTTCTCCATCTGACTTTTCCTAATCCATCCCTTAAAGTTAAGTAAACCCAGTGGGGAAATATCAGCTAAGGTTTCATTTGAAGGATTGGCAATAGAGTACTCCATTAACACTGTGCTTGAGCATTGAGCAGCTTAGGTAACCGATCAGGGAGTTGATCCACAATTCCGCTAAAACGGAGAGCTCTTAAAATGTAAAATTTAAAAGGAAATTAGCAGGGTGTCAGCATAAAAGATCAGGGTAAAAAAAAACAGAAGGTTATTCCCAAATTATTAACTGTCAACAGGCAGAGAGACAACAAAACAAACTGGCATGAAATAAATCTCAAATTAGCTCACCTTGCATAGGATACTGATAAATTATAACCCAAAGCTTTCCTGCTGGAATTTCTAGCCTTGAGTTAATTAACTCCCTCAGCTTTTAGCTCATGGTTTAATTAGATTTCTGTCCCCAATCTATAGTATGAACCTGTAAACTACCACATGCAAATTTTATTTTTAAAGCCAGCTTGAACACCATAATTAAACATGAATAGAGTTACGAAATCATGGAAACATACGGCACGGAAGGGTCACATTCAGCCGGTTCAGTTTATGCCAGCTTGTCCCAAATCTGAGGAAAGACATTCTTGCCGTAGAGGGAGTACAGAGAAGGTTCACCAGACTGATTCCTGGGATGTCAGGACTTTCATATGAAGAAAGACTGGATAGACTTGGCTTGTACTCACTAGAATTTAGAAGATTGAGGGGGGATCTCACAGAAACTTACAAAATTCTTAAGAGGTTGGACAGGCTAGATGCAGGAAGATTGTTTCCGATGTTGGGGAAGTCCATGACAAGGGGTCACAGTTTAAGGATAAAGGGGAAATCCTTTAGGACCGAGATGAGAAAAACATTTTTCATACAGAGAGTGGTGAATCTCTGGAACTCTCTGCCGCAGAAGGTAGTTGAGGCCAGTTCATTGGCTATATTTAAGAGGGAGTTAGATGTGTCCCTTGCGGCTAAAGGGATCAGGGGGTATGGAGAGAAGGCAGGTACGGGATACTGAGTTGGATGATCAGCCATGATCATATTGAATGGCGGTGCAGGCTCGAAGGGCCGAATGGCCTACTCCTGCACCTATTTTCTATGTTTCTTTGTTTCTATGTTTGAAGGACAATCCAAGAATTCTCGGTCCCCAGCACTTCCCACGTATCTCACAGGCACTAAGTTTGTAAACATGACTCTATCATTTCCTGGAAATTCTGTATTAAAATATATATTTTTAATCAAAGCCTAGGTGTCGTGTAAATGTCATTGCAGAGCAGCAGGGGCTCTTCATGGAATCGCTGTGAATGGTCCCAGATTGGGAAGGAAATAACTGAAATTGACAAAGTAAACTGAGAACATTGCCCAGGTGAACTCCCACAACAATATTCCACATGCACGATAACGCCAATGAACATCTCTACTTACTTTCTCCTTATTTCTGTCCGGAGTCAACTTGTGTTGGATCTCTGGGAAGCCATGTTTGTTTTTATGCTGCTGTGAAGTTAAGAGCGGCTAAGTTTACTTTAACTTCAGCTTCTGGTTCCTGCATCTGTGTCTAGCCTAAAGTTGTAATGTGTGGTATAGCCAAATGATTCTCGCTGGAGCTGAATACATTGCGTAATATTAGTGAGTCAGTGCCTCGAGAGGATACTTTTGATGCTTTCCTTCCAATTCTGAATTAGGATTACTGATGGATTATTATTTCTTATATGTGGACAGGACGGGACAATTTTCTACATTGGTTTGCAGTCCCTAAATGAATAATAGGTTATGGCTGAACCAATGTAAGGTTTTGTTCTCAAGGTTTTCACCTGAGTGTAGAAAGTTAATAAAGTCATAGAAACAGTGAATACTTTATATGTGGAACATTTTATTGCTGCACAGCAGTTTTTTTTAATTTATTTTGTTCCTGCTGTAATGAGATTGCATCTCAGTTGAAAGCTCCAATCTATGACTATTACTGCTTGAAGAGATTTGGGGCAATAAAGGCTGTTTGATCGACTGTCAAGAATCTACAATTAGGATATTTGGGGGAATATTTCTCAGCATTCAATGGTGCCAGCATGGCAGTAAGGTGCTTGGAGGTGGGTGGACACACGAGGAATGTCTTAGGCCTAGAAATGGCAACTGTAGTTTACGACTGCTCGAGAACCTAAGAAATGTAACTGTATTAAAGTTGATGAAGAAACAGCAGGCAGGTTCAGTACTCTTGGTGCACTGCAACATGCTAATTTTGCAGCATTTGTTTTGCCTGCCTTGCCTCAGTGTGAGAGGCTACATTCCTAAGAATGCTCCTCCATTGTCAACTGTAACTTAGCCTTCGGAGTCAGAGGATTATGTGTTCAAGTTCCACTCCAGAGGTTTAAGCAGAAGATACTCAAGAGCTTCATCCGAGTACTGCACAGGGCAAGTGCCATTTCTGATGAGACAGTAAATTGAGGCCTCTGCTGGATGTAAAGGATCCCATTACATTATTTTTAAAAAAACATTATGCAGACTTCTCCATACTTTGATCCACATGGGTCCCTCAATCAACATCGCTAAAGGAAATTACTTTATCATTATCTCATCGTTGTTTGTTAAACCTTTTAGTTTTAGAGATACAGCGTGGAAATAGGCCCTTCAGCCCACTGAGTCCACGCTAACCAGTGATCCCCACACACTAACAATATCTTACACACACTAAGGACAATTTCACATTTATACCAAGCCAATTAACTTACAAACCTGTACGTCTTTGGAGTGTGGAAGGAAACCAAAGATCTCTGAGAAAAAACCCACACAGTCAAGGGGAGAATGTACAAACTCCTTATAGACAGCACTCGTAGTTGGGATCGAACCCGGGTGCCGCTGCAAGGGTTGTAGGGCAGAAACTCTATCACTGCGCCATCATGCTGCCACCTTGTTATGCAACAGTTAGCAATCACGTTTCCTGCATTGTAGAATGAGACAAAAAATCAAAAAATATGTAACCAACTATAAAATGCCATTAGAACATGAAAGTCATCTTTGGTTCCACTTTATTGTATCAAAGGAGGGGAAGAAATTCAGGAGAATAAAAAGAAAAATCTTTGTGCAATATAATTTTTGGAAGTACATCTGCAGAAGTTTATATGCACTTCACTCCAGAAATGTGATTTAGTGTTTCTTTTAACTTGATGCGAACTTTGCGTGAGCATTGTGTATCCCAAAGTCCCGTTTAAGTCAGCACTGTGGTTAGGCGTTGTGAACTGACAGGACGTTAGAGCCATCACATCTGTCCCCCTTACTGCACACTGTCAGGGAGCCAGGGTCAGTCTGCAGGGGGTTAGGAATCCACAGCTGCAGCTCCTTAGGGTTTGCTCGGGTTAAATATAGGAGCGCTGGAAGCCGGATCAATGTGTCCATCTGCTTTTCAAGTTTGCTAAAACGAGAAAAAAAACTCCTTCACATTATGCGCCAGTTGACAGTGAAATGCGTTAATAGAGATATCTCTGGAGTCATCCTTCACTCAAATACTTCAACTATGCAAATGCATCATTTGAGCTCTCCAGCCATTAGTGTATCTTGTATCTGTCACAGGGGTGGTAGTCCGCTCTGTTAGATGTTCAAATGAGGTCGATATTGATTCACTTGCCAATTTTAGGCAAAGGATGTACAGTATACAGAAGTTATTCAAGTTATTCAAGTAAGTAGTGACATAAGTGCCTCACTTCAAACTATGAAAAGTTAATAGACTTATTGCGCAGAAACAGCCTCTTTAGCCCACCGAGTCCATGCCGACCAGCAATCAGCCTGTACACTACACACTAAGGATCATTTACTATTTTTACTGAAGCCAATTAACCTTCAAACCTGTGTAGGAAGGAACTGCAGATGGTGGTTTAAATTGAAGATAGACACATAATGCTGGAGTAACTCAATTGTCTATTGTCTATTGTGTCAGCGGGACAGGCAGCATCTCTGGGTAGAAGGAATGGGTGATGTTCCGGGTCGAGACCCTTCTTCAGACTGAGAGTCAGGGGAGAGGGAGACACAGAGGTAAAGAATGTCAGGTGTGAAAATTATACATCAAAGGGGACGAAGTTCAAGGAAAATGTAGGATAGATCGTTGTTCCCTCGGCGAAGGTGACAACGAAGCATACAAAGGTAAAAATGTAATCAAGGGGACAGTCAGAATGGTCAAATAACTAGGCTGGGGGAGGGATGGAGAGAGAGAGACCTACAAACCTGTACGCCTTTGGAGTGTGGGAGTACCTAGAGAAAATCCATGTGGTCACAGAGAGAATGTACAAACTCCATACTGACAGCACCCAAAGTCAGGATTTAACCTGGGTCTCTGGTGCTGCAAGACATCAGCTCTGCCACTGCACCACTGTCCTTGACTACATTCAGTTCCAGGTTGGTTAAACCCATCTGGACCGGTAGGATGTAGCAAATGATTTCAGTCCTTGGAGAAGGTTGTGGAGAAGGCAAGGCATCTGTGGTCATCACGTCCACAACAAGCAGCTCTCAAACATAGGTGCTTCTAGTTAGCCTTAATCCTGATGCCTTCCATGGTTGAACAACGCAAGATACAAAACACCAGTCCTCAGAATGACATGTCAGAAGGTTCACTATTGTCATGCAAATGCTTTTGGGCAGTGGCTCGGGAATGAAGGATTTCCTTGAATCAGAGTGAATTCCTGAGTGATTCAACAACAGACAGCTGAATCTGAGCAATCTGATCCATCTAATGGTAACACTGGTGTTAAGCTAACGTGACAGATGCACAAAATTGTTTCCAGTCTGTTCTCGATGGCAGAGACAGCAGGTTTTTTTTTTCTCTTCTGCTGCCTAACATTTTTGGAAGCTTTGGTGATTTATGTGATATTCGCATGCAGCTGATGTGATTTGTGAGAAGTTCTGCGTTCACAGCAAACTTTGTGCAAGTGCTCGGACATACTTGGAGCTGGTTCGACGAGGTGGTGGAATTCCAAGTTCAGGCGAGGCAGGTGGGGCTAAGGGTGAGAGTGGCCTCAGTTTTTAAGGGATATTTTCAAGGCAGAGATATATAGAATCTTAATTAGTACAGGTGTACAGGAGGTTAAGCAAAAGACTCTGCACACAACTTTGAGAAACACCAGTGTTGAGGGTCAGGATGGAGGAAATGTTAGGATGAATTCTCAGTGACTGAGGTCAGTTGGTCAGAAGCCAGTGCTAGAAGGAGATCCCATGGACCAGGTGTATTAGATTATTTGGTATTATGGTGCTGTTGTCAATTAGTAGCTTAGATGATGTTCTTATTGTCAAGGTTAACCAGGGATGAATGAAGTGCGAGAATGAAGGCCTATCTTTTCCGTACGCAAGTGGCAGGGGGTCCAGAAGACCGATGCTGATACATGCCATTACCAATCTTTCAAAGCACTTTATTGTGGTTGATTGTAGAGCTAGAAGGCAGTAGTTATTGAGACAAGTCGCTTTACTTTTCTTGGCGACGAGCTGCTCAGCCTTATTTTATATTAATGGATTGTAAATTTCCCAATGCAGGCAACACGCCTCAGAATGTGATATGCCACTGATTTGGATATTTGTTTTGCAAAGTATTTGTTTTCATAAAACTACTTGCTGGTTGAGTAAGTATTTGATCATGGCAGCATAGTTTTGTTTATCTCCGAATGTCTTTGATATTCCACTGCTCACTTCCCACCCCCTTTACTTCAATTTCCCACCATTATATTTGACAGACAGATGGACAAATGCCACATAAAATATTAGGGAGGTATAAAAGGAAGACTGTTGAATAAAGAATTATAGGGAGTGGATGGGTGTGCATCATGTGCAAGCGGATGACATTAGTGTATCTTGGCATCATGTTTGGCCGAAAGGTTAGTAAAGGGGCTGTCCCAGTTAGGCCACCTAATTGGCGAGTTTAGAAGAGTTTAGGATAGTTTGAAAAAATGTCATGTTGAAGACCTCCTTCGACTATGTTGAAGACTAGCTTCGACTAGCTTCGGGAAAATTGGACACCAAATACGAAAGCCTTTTTAAAAGGATTGGACAGAGCATGATAGGGCAAACGGCCTCCACTGGCTTTGATCAACAACATCCAGGGTCAGAGCCTGATCTCTACTCAGCATTGCTTTGAGAGGGATGTTAGTCCAGACTTTCATCTCAGTGTTTCACATCACAGCATGCCAGTCCACCAGCTCTTTGTACCCTGGAGCCAGTGATAATTAAAGTTTATTCAAAAGAACATCGGCAGACTAAATAGTGGGGTGAAGTTATTTTTATTCTCTGTTTTCTGGGACATCTCCCACAGCTTCCTCGACAAAAGCAACTCTTGGCAAATTGTTTTCCCTTTTGCTTCTCCTGCAGGGAATTATTTCAGATGGAGCAGCACTGTGTGAGGGTGCCATTTTGAAACGAGGAGATCTTAAACTGAGAGGAATTAAAACTATGAATGCATGTCTGCAAGTTTTGAAAACAAATTCTTCTAGAATAAGTCCCATATGCACATTCAAAGATCAGGAAGCTCTAATCTTTCACTACCTTGGGTCATTAGTTTAGTTTAGTTTAGAGATACAGTGCAGAAACAGGCCCTTCGGCCCACCGAGTCTGCACCGACCAGTGATCCCCGCATATTAACACTTTCCTGCACGCACTAAGGACAATTTACACTTATTTCAAGCCAATTAACTGTAAACCTGTACGTCTTTGGAGTGTGGGAGAAAACCCATGCGGTCACGGGGAGAATGTACAAACTCGGTACAGACAGCACCCGTAGTCGGGGTCTCCGGCGCTGCAAGCGCTGTAAGGCAGCAACTCTACCACTGTGCCACTGTGCCGCCCTTTAATTTAGTTGTTTAATATGGTTTAGTTTAGGGATAAAGTCATGGTTTAGGGATAGCGATATAGTTTAGACAGAACCTTACCAAACAAGTACCTCAACTGTCCGCAAAGTTAGAAATCATTGACACTAATAAATCACTGTTCATAATTGTAAATCTTCTACAAATCACATCATCGATGGCATTTGTAAGTAAAGATACGTTTTTTTATTCACGTTCCAATTAGGCCAAAGCACTAAAATATTAATGGCCGTCATTGGTGGGACGGGTTTGTAATGGAGACGTTGAAGCCAGCTACTTCTGGAGCTGAGCCCTTCCTGAAAATTCCCCAACTGAGTAACTCTGGCCTGTTCTGTAAATAATTTATTCAGAATCAATTGTTTTGGAGTCACTTTATTTAATAATCAATAACTACATGGTAATTTGCTTTTCCTGCTTTTGTTACAGCAGTGACTATTGTCTATCAGGAGATGCTCAGCAGAAAGTATTGTTTGTACTGAAGGTAAAAAGGATACACTGCCGGAAAGGCGATGCAGTGCATCAAATCCATTTGTCCAGCCTTCAGCTTTAGTTCCCTGATGTGATAGTTACAAGGGGGGAATATGATACAACTGGTGTTCTGAATTTTTTTAAGAGGATTAGGCACAGGCTTACAGTTCAACAATTTGCTACAGGACATAGATTCAAATGCAGTTGACCAGAAGGATTCATCTAGATTTCGAACAGAAAATGCTGGTGGGAAATAGACTTAATCTTTCAGATTCATAAATTAGTGACCATTCACTCTCTTTCTTTCTCCACAGAACTGCTGAATATGTCCAGCATTTTCAATTGCATTTCAGATTTCCAGCTGTTTTTTGGTTTATAATAATTATTGAACTGGACATGTCATAGCGTCATAGCATCATGCTGTGCCCACACTGGCCAATGTGTCCCATTTACACTAGTTCCATCTGCCTGCTTTTGGCCCATATCCCTCTAAACCTGTCCTATCCACATACCTGTCTAAATGTTTCTGAAACGTTGTGAAAGAACCTGCCACAACTATCTCATTCCATACACCCAGGTGAAAAAATAGGTGAAAGAATTGCCCCTATTAAATCCTTCCCCCCCACACCTTAAAGCTATGTCCTCTGGTTCTCGATTTCCCTCCTCTAGACACGAAACTCTATGCATTTCTAACTTCCATGTTGGTGAGCATAGTTGGGGCAGAGATGAGTGTATTTTGCTCTGAATTTTATCGTGTTGTATCTAAACTGTATGAACTTCTGTATGAACAGAAATTCCCTCCAATTAAGCCATGCAAAGACCAAGGCTCATGGCCTGGATGTTCCCGTGCAGACTATATTGCCTGACTCTCTATTTCCCAAAATCACCTTTGTCTTACCCAGACATTTGATCTTGCTGGCCTAGTGTTAACCAGTGAGACCTGAATAGTTGTAGGTTTTTCAACTAAAGCTCATCGTTGGATCAGAAACAAACTCCACCAACATAACACCTCTGGGAAACTTTGACAGAACTCAAAGCCTCTCCCCATCAAGTCTGCCACATGTCATTGTTGTCAAAATAACCTCAATGTTCCTGAATGCCTCTGCCATTTTGAAAAATAAGAAAATGATTACAATTCAAAAAATACAGTAAGAATAAACCACTTGTGGACAGCACAGTGGTGCAGCTGGTAAAACCTCTGCCTCACAACACCAGAGACTCGGGTTCGATCCTAACCTTGAGTGCTGTCTGTGTGGAGTTTGCACGTTCACCCTGTGACTGCATGGGTTTCCTCCAGGTGCTTCAGTTTCCTCCCACATCGCAAAGACATGCACATTTATAGCCTAATGGGCCTCTATAAAATTGCCCCTAATAGGTAGGGACTGAATGGGAAAGTGGCATAACATAGAACTAGTGTGAATGGGTGATCGATGGGCCGCATGGACTCAATGGGACGAAGGGCCTCTTTCCATCCTTTATCTCTAAACAAAACTAAACTAACGCATAAACTATTAAAATTACCTTAAAAATCATCTGAGTCTGAAAAGTAGATTTAAACAACTATAAAACTTCAAAGCACGAAAGAAAATTGACAGCTCTTCCCTTTGTTCATTGAGAGGGTTTGTGGATCCAGCACACATCTGTCCATGTACATACAGCAAGGTCCCCTTCCAGTGCTGCATTCAAGAGTGGAGCAGTGCAGCTTGAGAACTTGGCCAGTTGCTTTGGACACTGCATTCATACTTGAGTCTCAAAATGTACCAGCACTTAAGTGCAGAAATGCCTTACAGTTCTGTATGAAACTGCCAGCAAGCTTTGGTTTCACAATAAACTTTGGTCCCCAGTACTAATTATCTCCTCTGCTCCTTCCCAGATTTTCCCCTAATCCAGGCTCTTTACAAGCTTGGCAACCTACTTGACCCCGAGCTGAGCTATTGCCCCATATTCTTCCCGGTGCTAAGACCACCTACTGTAACTTCTGTGCTTCAGCCCATGCTGTTAACTCCTTCATGCATGCATATTTTGTAATCACTAGACCTGATTCTTTCCAATACTTTCACCAAAGCCCCCTTTCCAATACACTGGCTGGCTGTCCATTTGGCATCTCTCCATGAACCTGGAATAATCTGAAGCATACCCACTCCCTAACTACATCAGATCCCTTCATTCATTCCCCCTCACCTACATGCACACTATGACTATGTTTGGCAATCCTTCCATTTTTAATTCTTACGCTCTTCCGAACACTGTATGTTGATTAGAGTTCCCAAATCAGATCCAAGGCTCACAGTACGTTTCGTTAGACTTCATATCATGCGGTTGCTGATTGATACAATGCATATTTAGTCCAATCGATGTGGTGCATTGGTAGATGAAATTGTACAACACTTAAAACACAGAGGCGGCACTGTGGCTGTTGCCTTACAGCGTTTGCAGTGCCGGAGATCCGGGTTCGAATCCGACTACGGGTACTGTCTGTAAGGAGTTTGTACGTTCTCCCCATGACCGCGTGGGATTTCTCTGAGATCTTCAGTTTCCTCCCACACTCTAAAGACGTACAGGTATGTAGGTTAATTGGCTTGGTGTATGTGTAAATTGTCCCTGGGGTGTGTTGGATAGTGTTAATGTGCGGGGATCGCTGGTCGGTGCGGACTCGGTGGGCTGAAGGGCCTGTTTCCGTATTGTATCTCTAAACTAAACTAAACTTACAAACGAGTGCAGTTACACCCAGCAGTCTAATTCCTTACTCAGGCATTCACCCAGAGCTATTGTAATAGGTCATCTACTACTTGGTACCCAAACTGATGAGTAAATATGTAAGGAGGAACTGCAGATGCTGGTTTAAACCGAAGATAGAAACATAAAGCTGGAGTAACTCAGCGGGACAGGCAGCATCTCTGGAGAGAAGGAATGGGTGATGTTTCGGGTCGAGATCCTTCTTCAGACTGAATTCTTCAGAGTTACTCCAGCTTATTGTGTCTATCTCTGATGAGTATATACCCAGATGGGCAATTATTGTAAATCCAAAAACAAAATTGCTAAAATTCTGAAATGCAAACAAAAAATGCTGGAATTATTCACCTGGTCAAGCAACTTCTGTGGAGAGAGAAACAAGAGTTAACCTTCAACAGCCATATAGGGCAGCCTGTGGTGCAGAGGTAGAATTGCCGCCTCATAGTGCCAGAGACCTGGGTTCGATCCTGACTTTGGGTGCTGTCTGTTTCGAGTTTGCACATTTGCCCTGGGGTGTAAGCTGCTAGTGCGAAATATGAGGTGCTGTTCCTCCAATTTGCACTGGGCCTCTCTCTGGCAATGGAGGAGGCTCAGGACTGAAAGGTCAATGTGGGAATGGGAAGGGGAGTTGAAATGGTTGGCAACCAGACCGAGTTTAAGTGTTCGGCAAAAAGGAGGGTTGCTGTTGGACAGACATCAACAGCATTCATGTGTTTTATTCCCATATATGATTCCCAGAAGGCCAGTCTTGTTCCTCTTGAGAATGGAGCAGCTGGTACAAAGGACAAGAGTCCAAGAACTAGATTGAGCTACTGAGCTATTTGAAAACCATTTGAAAGGGATGAAAGACTTTAAGAGTCATTTCTGAAACACAGGAAAATAAATAGTTACATCAAACGAACACAAAAAAAACGTCCATCTGGTTCCACATTTACCAGCTCCAAATGCATAGCCCTGATTCTGGCTCTTTTAGTCAGTAGTGTAGGAGCCAGATTAGTTGTCAATGGGTTTTATGCATCAATACCTCATTTGCTTTGCAAGTTACAGATAGTGAAAGCAGGCATCTTTTGCATTTACTTCTAACGTATAAGATGAAGTTATTATGACTGTTGTGAGTGGTTTAAAAGGCTGTGAAACTTGATAACGGCCTTTCAGACTGTGAGATCCAAGTCCACCTCCCTCTGAATGATAAAGGTTTTCCTTAGCGCTTTACTAGATATTACGTTTAAACCATATCCCCTAGTTTTTGGCTGCTTTGGCAGGGGAATTTGGCATGGCCCATGTCCAGTGGGTGATTTTATACCATTCTATGGACACATCAATACATGTTCATATAAAACTCCTGAATGCACAGAATCTTTCACACAGGCTAGGGGAATCAAAAACAAGAGGACATATATTTATTTGGGAGCAACATTGAGTACAAACACGAGGAGTAACGTTTTCGCTCAGAGGCTGGCGGGGTAAATGGAATGAGTTGCCAGAAGAGGCAGATACCATAACAGCATTTAAAAGGCACTTGAGACAAGTACATGGACAGGAAAGATATGAAGGCATATGGTCCAAATGTAGACAAATGGGACTAGCTATGATGGGGCATCTTGGTCAGCATGGATGAGTAGGGCCAAAGAACCTGTTTCCACTTTGTATGGCTATGTCTCGACCACTGCTGCTACTTGGTCCCTGAGGAATGGTCAATAAAGGAACAAGAGAGTGAACAAAAAGATCTCCCACCCCAGAAATGTTACCATTCATCCGTCACATCAGGGGCAATATGCTAGTTAACCAACATAACCAATATTAACCAACAACACCTTGACTTTGTGATACAGGAGAAAACTAGAGCTTCCAGAGGAACTGTGATCACAGGCAGAATGTGTCGATTGATTGCGCCCAAGGTCAGGACTGAACCCTGGTCTCTGGCAGTGTGAGACAGCAGCTCTACTTGCTGAGCCACCCTCTTCTACAGTATCTTTATCTTTTATCGTTCTATGCCATTGGAATTAAAAGAAACATCATATGAATTTTAGCACTCGCAAATCTTTTCTCATTCCCAATTTGAATGATGTGTTTTCACAAAGCATGGACCTTTGTACAAGAAAAGGTTACTGCGCTGTGTCCCTTCACACTTGTCTCAACCAATTTTTGTTTGCTTAATTGTACTCTGAACTTGTTTGCTCAGAATCCTCTTCCGCACTATGAAAAAACAGGGTGAGAGGGTGGGATGGGTCCTTTAATTTCAGCTTGATCACAACCTGGTTCTGTACTTTGCCGACTGACCCTCTGGCAAATACTTACTGCATCGAGCCTGCACGGGGGAATTGGGTCTAAACAAAGCTGCCCTTGGAAATGTAAACCAAGTGGAAAATGCTGGCTGCAGGCCACAGGGTAAAAATCTATTAAGCGGAAAATGATTCCTCATATTGTCGTGACATTGTTCAGTGCCTGCCCTGAGTTGTGAGGTACAGCTGGCAGATAAGGCAGCCTCTCTTGGCTGTTGAATTCTCCGTGTTGGCTGGAATGCACAGCATCCCATCCTGAGACCTGGCTGCTGAGGACTAGAGCAGCTGCTGCTGGGGATGATACTCAGCTGTCTCTGGAGCAGCTGGAAAAGTCTTTCCAACCCAAAGGTGGAACGAAACTTCACCTCACAGTCGCACAGATTGAAAACAATTACGGCAACTAAAGTCACCAAGCAGGGTTTCATTTGGGCTGGTGGGGGGGAGAGAGGAGATTAGTTGTGACAAAGGTTCGGGCATTAGTGATGCTCATTAGATAGGTGGGAGTGTGGGTTTTATAAGGAAAGAAGGCTTTGTACTAAGGAGATTTATGCCGCGCTATATAACACTGGAGAAAAGCATGTAAATTATGCAAGGGTCATAAATTATTGATTAAGCCTCAACCAGGGTATAATGTGCACTTCTGGGCATTATACCTTTTGGAAGGCTGCTTGCCTTGGGAACGCCTACAGAAGAAGATTTATAATGCCAGAGATGAGGAACTTCTGCTTCGTGCAGTGGCCACAGGAGTCCAGTTTTGAGAGAACTCGAAGTGAAAAGAGACATTCTGTGTGACAATTATTTGGCAGTATCTTGGTTGCTGTTTCTTTATTTATGAAACTGATCAAAATCCGAATCATTTTTCATTTCTATAAAAGTTGCATCATGACAAACCCAGGGCATTCACTCCATCAGTGTTGCCCTTCAAGGAATGTTGGTTATAATAGGAATGTCATCAGGAGAGTCAAATACACTATTGATGCATTTATGTAAGAACTGCCAATAGCCGATCATTTAAAAATGATCATTTAAAAATCCAATATGCTTAGCCGTGTTTGGAACATCATGGTCGATTCAGTACTCTTTGGAGTGGGAGCAGATATCAATTTCATCCCATCATCCAAAATTCCACAAGGCAATGCATCGGAAGGGTTATTATAATCATATTATTATAATCATATTCATGAGGTAAACGTGCTGTTATTCAGGAGTGCTGTGCTACCTTCTAGCTTAGATGGAAAGTGTGGGAGTTCAGTGTGGGAGTTTTTTTAAGTTTATGCCAATCAGCGATCTCCCGCACACTAACATTATTCTACACACGAGGGACAATTTACAAACTATAGCGAAGCCAATTAAACTATAAACCTGTACTTCTTTGAAGTGTGGAGGGGGAAACCGGGGAACCCGGAGAAAACCCACGCCGTCGCAGGGAGACTTCAAGCACTTCAAACTCCAAGTGATTGCAATTATTTTTTGACAACAATTGAAGTGTTAAATGTTGGTTCAAGTATACAGTCCATGAGGAATATGTAAAAGATAAGCAACGGGAACTGAAATATCTCATAAGAAGGTATCATTTGATCAATGATTTATACGTGGATCTGAGATAGAGATTTATGATGGGGTTCTTTCCTTCGCGGTGAGCTAAGATTTTCAGTCCAACTGTAAGCATAATTTGGTTAGCTTTCTATTTCCCCAGAGAGTCAGGTGTTCAATTTTCAAGTCCTAGCTGTTAAAAGTAAATGGATTCTAAATGAATTAATTAGACTGGCAGAGTGTGTCATTGTTTCTCTGATGGGGGCTATTTCCTCTCAGAAGTAATCATTTGGACATCTTCATGACCATCCAGGGTTTAAATGACTTGGTATAAGAATGACAAAATCTGTATTTAGAACAGCATTTGAGCTTTTAGTTTCAGGCCTTGACAGTGATTGGTACGTAGTAGTTTGAGTCACTGCAAAACAGCAAATAATTACCTCTGGGAAGTGTTAACCAAAATGTAGTGCTCTTCCATTGATTAATGAAGTGGAGCGACACCAAATGTGATGTAGCCCAGAGTGACAAAGGATAATCCCAGCTCAATTCTTCAGTGAAACAAACCCAATTCATCTCATTCCGCAGTGAAGATGCTACAATGGGCTCAGCGTCAAAGTTAAGGAAGGGAAACAAATTCGATATGGTCCCAGCTGCTGATTTCAGTCATGACCCCCGCTGCATATCAGGTTGAGATACGAAGAATATTGCTATGATGTCCCGTTAAATTTTAGTTTAGTTTGGAGATACAGTGCCGAAACAGGCCCTTCGGCCCACCGAGTCCGTGCCGACCAGCCATCCCCGCACATTAACACTATCCTACACACACTAGGGACAATTTACACATACACCAAGGCAATTAATCTGCAAACCTGAATGTCTTTGGAGTGTGGGAAGAAACCGAAGATCTCGGAGAAAACACACGCAGTCACGGGGAGAATGTACAAACTCTGTACAGACAGCACCCGTAGTCGGGATCGAACCCGTGTCTCCGATGCTGCAAGTGGTGTAAGCCAGCAGTACGACCGCTGAGCACACGCAAAGAAGGTTGACCCTAGGTATAAGTGGGTTTCATACATCTTCCCAGAGACACTTGATGATAAAATTAATTAAAACAATGGATAAAGTGATAGAGGACTTGGGTGACCATTAACAATGTTTCAGTGCATAAAAAACAGCACTGAAGAATTTCAATCAGCCGGTTGGTTGGCATAGCTGGTACCAAATGGGAACTTTTAGTCAAGTGAGCCCCTTGTTAATATATGAAATTAAGGAAGCCGCACAGAATAGTTGAATAGCATCCGAGACCAAAATGATACAGAACAAGATATTTTAAATTGATTATGAATGCCCTTATTTCCTAACTAAAAGCAACTTTTAATTTTGGAACGGCAGAGGTGAAAGGGAGATTTAATGGAAGTATATTTTACCTGGAGTAGGGGAATTAAGAGAACATAAGTTTAAGATGAGGGGGGAAAGATTTACTAGGGACAACTTTTATTCACAAATGGTGGTGGGTGTATGGAACGAGCTGGCAGAAGAGGTAGTTGAGGCAGGTAGACCCAATGTTATTGAAAGATTTGGATGGCATATGCACACGATAGGTTCAGAAGGATATGGGCCAAATGCAGGCAGGTGGGACTAGTGTGGAGAGGCTATACTGTGTAGGTAAGTTGGGTTGAAGGGCCTGGTTCCACAACTTACGACTGTATGGCTCTATATAAAATTATAAGAAGCATAGATGGGGTAGACAGTGAGAACCTTTTTCCAAGGTGGAAATGTCCAACACTAGAGGGTATAGTTATAAAGTGAGAGGGGGGAAGTGGAGATGTATGGGGGCAAGTTTTTACACAGAGGTTGGTGGGGGCCTGGCACCCTGCCAAGGGTGGTGGTGGAAGCAGATATGATAGTGAAGAAGCTTTTAGATATACACGTGGATATCCAGGGAATGGAGGGATATGGTTTACTTGCAGACGGATGAGATCAGTTTATCTAGGCATTATGTTTGGCGTGAACATAGTGGGCCAAAGGGGGAGTCCTGTGCTGTACTGTTCTTTGTTCTATGAGTGGAGTCAGTGGAGTAAGCCTTGTTGTGAAGGCAAAGAGGAGGGCAGGGCAGAGAAGGATGAGAGGGAGGTTATGGAAGGAAATGTGTAGTAGGTGAGGGAGTCTGTTATCCCATCACCTTCTCTTAGGCTGCCTAACCGTAGAGAATGGTGTAATGTAATGTTGAGATGAATTATGGCTGAGCGAGGAGTGGAGGGATAACGAGGTTAAGCACCACTTTTTCTGTAATCTCCTTCATTCCTGCGTGCTTGCCTTACCCTACACCTGTAGACGTTCTCTCAACCTAGCCTGGCATTTTATCGACCTATCCATGCATACCCTCGAATTTCTCTCACCTCCTATGAGGTCAATGGAAATGAGGAGAGGATGGAAAATGGTATTAACAAAAGAAAGGTTAGGGGTCATGAGAGGAGTGAAGATATTGAAGATGCAACAGTGAAGTGAAGGGAAGCAACATGGCTTCAGTCCCCACCACAATAAACTGTTGGTGGCTCTTCCTCCTTTGAATTGGCATATCTGCCATTCAAAGGAAACGAGGAAAGGTGAAAAAAAAGAAAGAAGCAGAAACACATTTAAAGGAGAAGAGCAAAAAGAACGATAGTGAGAAAGACTGACTCCAGAGGGCGGCACAGTGGTGTAGCCGTACAGCATCAGAGGCCCGGGCTCGATCCAAACCACGGGTGCTGTACGTTCTCCCCGTGACCTCCATGAGTTTTCTCCGGGTGCTCTGGCTTCCCCCCACACTACAAAGACATACAGGCTTGTGGGTTAATTGGCTTCGGTAAACATAGTAAATTGTCCCAAGTGTGTGCAGAATAGCGTTAATGTGCAGGAGTCATTGGTTGGCGCGGACTTGTTTGGCCAAAGGACCTGTTTCCATGCTGTATCTCTAAACTAAACTAAAACTAAATCTGTGATAACAGGGAGGGATAATTTGAGGCATGGCGTTCTCCAATTTACCTCTGTAAATTTGCAAGCGGTAAACATATTTGCAGAGCTAAGTGAACTGAAGTCCGTGCTTATTTCCTGTCAAAATTTCCTAAGAAAATGATTGTGCATACATTTGCGACGGAGACTGCCTGCATAAACATGTCATGTAGTAATTGCAGCTTCCTGCCTGGATAGGCGCTGGGAGCAGACAATTAGGACAGAATGCATAACTTCAAACAGGAGACATGAATTTTATCCATGCCTGCTTGTCCAAAATTTCTTAGCAATCAAGTGTCCTTGATTCCTTCTGCAATATTATGGGAGGTCAACTAGCAGCTTTGGTTTTTTTTTTAAATGCGTCATTTTGGAGGTGGGGCATATGTATCCACACTGTTCTTTTACATGTTATTGCTTGCTGGGCTGGTGCAGAATAAATGCATTGAAATGCTTCATGCAATTTCAATACTGGGACACTAACTCACAAAGATATGCAGTGTTAATACCACAGCACATCAAGCACCATTCTGGTAGTATGCTGTGTGAAATGTTTTGACAAACGCATGAAAGACAGAATGAGGCATGGATTCGAAGACTGAATGTAAACGAGAAGATTATTTTAAAAAGTCTTCTATGTCAGCTAATGTTCACCCTGCCTGTGATTTTGCTGTTTTCGATGCATCCTTTACTGAGTAGTTGAGACGGTGCCATTGAAGTAGTTTGAAGGGACATGATTTGATGTATTGTTAGGACAGTCATCAAACTGGGTAAGCATACAGTTATTAAACTGTTCAGCCAAAGAATGCCTGCTATTCCCAGAGGGAGAGACAGAATACTCTAATGTGCTCATAATTTATATGCTTGCTGGCTATAGTCATTAAACAAAGGGGAGGAAACAAAAGCACTTCTAATAATTATCTGATATGCCATTTAGAAGATGAAATTTAATGAGGTGAAATGCAAAGTGTAACATTCTGATAAGAAGAATAGAGCACAAAATCTGAAGGGGGTGTGAGAAATCTGAGGGCATGTATGGATAGTTGGTTAAAATGGCAAGGAAGGTTGAGAAGAACTTCTAGGGGTATACCGTAAGGTGAACGCCCAGGAATGAACGAGATTACAAAATGTGGTGAACACTGCCCGGTCCATCACTTGTCATGACCTCCCCACCACTGTAGGAGTCTACAGGAGGCACTGCCTCAAAAAGGCAGCCAGCATCCTCAAGTCCACACACCACCATGGCCACGCTCTCATTTCACTCCTGCCATCGGGAAGAAGCTATAGGAGCCTGAAAGCTGTGATGCCCAGGTTCGGGAACAGCTACTTCCCAACAGCCATCAGGCTATCGAACACTACAAGCTCCAACTAATCTTCGAAGTACGAACTGTCTTGGTTGCACAAGAGACTCCAGGCTTTGTTTTGTTTCGCACTATATTGTTTTTTTATAATTAATTGAATTTATTTTGTTTGTTTGTTATGTTATCCATTGTGTATTGTGTTTACAAATCTGTTGTGCTGCTGCGAGTAACAATTTCATTGTTCCATGTTGGTACAAAAACAAGTTAAACACTGTTGACTCTTGAGCGGGTGACAAAGCATGTAGGATTCAGAGGCACTGAGTGCAAAAGCAAGAAAGTCATGTTGAATCATTACTAAACTGGAGTATTCTGTCCAGTCCTGGCCACCATGGTTCAATGGTGCTTTATTATCACATGTGCGAAGTGCAAACGCACAGTGAAATTCTTTTCATACAAACAGCCCTGTAGAGTTTCACCATACCACCCCTGATTAGCAATTGTGCAGAAACAGACTACTGGGTCCACTTGCAAAAGGTGCCATGTTTTGGTGCCATTTTGGATGTCCAGTCCATGCCCCAGTTGTTATGAGCAGTGCCCGATTCAGGCAAGCCCCTGGCTGCTAGAGACCTCCAACCATCACCTTCCCTTGGTCGACCAGCAGCCGACCTCCTCTCCTTGCCCGTCCACCTTTGTCCAAAACAACTAACTGGTTGCATTTTGGCCACCATTTATGTAGAAAGTGCTGTAAAGCAGACAAGAAACTTGACATTTTAGCACAGCAGCTATTGCAATCAGAGAAATGTCAAACCAAATTAACAAGGGCTGCTTAAATCATATTGAGTAGGCGCATTGCCATTCAAAAAGTCTCACCATATCTTTCTGGAAGATTCCTGCAGCTACAACTTTGTTTAGAACCATGGACAGTGCGTAATTAGTACCTGTGTAGGATGTGTTATTGGCATAGACTTTTAGTTTGATACACTGGTGTCGATTCTGTTCTTCAATGTTTTGTCTAATTTTAGCCTTCTTGTGTGGCTCTTTATTTAGTTCTGTTCTCAGTAGCAAAAAGGACAGGAGCCATAAAAACAGAAAATTGAGGGCGGCATAGTGGCGTTAACGGTAGAGCTACTTACTGCCTTAGAGGGCCAGAGACCCGGGTTTGAGCCCGACTACGGGTGCTGTCTGTACAGAGTTTGTACGTTGTCCCCGTGACCGCATGGGTTTTCTCCGAGATCTTCGGTTTCCTCCCGCACTCCAAAGGTTTGTAGGTTAATTGACGATACAATTGTAAATTGTCCCTGGTGTGTGTAGGGTAGTGCTAATTCGTGGGGATCGCTGGTCAGTGCAGACATGGAGGGCCGAAGGGCCTGTTTCTGTGCTGTATCTCTAAACTGAACTGAAGGGAAATCATGAGGAGCTCCATCAGTGACTGGAAGGAGAAGCAACAACTTAACATCAGAAACCACAGTTTGACAGATCCTGAAGAATTAAGAAACATATAGCAGAGAATGGCAATAGCAGAGGTTGGGGATAAATGGCAGGAATAGAATCCAGCTATGCAATGATTCAATGATTATTATCACGTCTACCGAGGTATAGTGAAATGCTTTGTTTTGCATACATCCCGGTAACATGTAGCAGACATTTTGATGCTGACAAAATTACAAAAGTTCACCAAACAGTCTGCCGCCACATGGGGCAGCAGCCCTCCCCACCCCCTCCCCCTGCCGGGCAAACTTTTCCTATTCATAAAGCTATCTAAATGTCTTTTAAATGTTTTTATAGTATCTGCCTTCACCACTTCCTCCGGCAACTTGTTCCAGACATGCATCGCCCTCGGCGAGGAACCAACAGCCCTTTCAAACCTTCCCCCTCTCACCTTATGCCCCTCATCATTCTGGACATCTCTGTGAGGTCATTCCCTTCAGCCTTCTATACTCCTGGGAAATTTCTAGGGTATATTTTACATGTAACCCACCTTAAAGATTCAGTGCATTTACCACAGCTATGCTGTGTGTGCCATCTACAAAATGCCCAGCTATTGCTCCTCAGGACTACTCCAACTGCACTTCTCAAACATCCAACCCCCCAGCACTAAAAAATATAAGATGAGCAGTTACATAGTAGCACCACCACCTGCAGATTACCTCCAAGTTGCATTATATCCTGACTATATCACCTTCATCGTTGCTGGTTCTCAATCCAGGAACTTGCTACCAAACATTGGACTAACTTCACCGGAAGGATTATACACACCACCTTCTCAAATGTAATTAGAAACTTATCCCACCCTGGTCATTCCTTCTTCTCCCTGCTCCCATACAGCAGAAGGTACAGAAGCTTGAAAGCACGCAGCACCATACTCAGGAACACACTCAGATAACACTCAGGCTTCTGACTGGTCCTTCCAAAAGCCAGTGTTCTGTTCAATGCACCTCTACCCATTGTGGACGTTGGACTTTGTCTATGGGACTGATGCGTTACAATGCTGAGAACTATATTCTGCACTCTGTATCTTTTATCTTCCCATTTGCTCTATCTATTGTACTTGGGTTTGTTTGGATTGTATTGTGTACGGCTGTGGTCGGCAACCTTGTTCTGCATGTCTGTGAGTGGATGGAGGGCCACATCTATCACATGTACACATGGATCCCACCCCCATTCCGCCCCGGAAATCAAATCACGTGCTCACTGAAGGTAGACAAAAATGCTGGAGGAACTCAGTGGGTGAGGCAGCCTCATGCAATCCTTGAGGCAACCTCATGCAATGCTGTCTCACCCTCTGAGTTTCTGCAGCATTTTTGTCCACCATCGATTTTTTCAGCATCTGCAGTTCTTTCTTAAACGTGATCACAGAAGATGAGCGTCCGTGCCGGCAGCTTTGCGCAGGAAGCGGTACAACCGGAGCTCGGCCGCTGCTCAGCGGGCCGGATGATTACGGGCAAAAGATACGCCAGCGGGCTGGATGATTTGGGGTTACAGGCTGCATTTGGCCCTGGGGCCAGAGATTGCTGACCCCTGATATGCGGTATGTCTGATCTGTTTGTGAAACAATAATAAACCTGAATCTAAACCTAAAGTAGATGGGCAATAACTGCTGACATTGTCAGCAATGGCCAGATCCCCCAAAATTAAATTAATATTACAAAAATAAGGGGATGGTAGAGGGTAAACTAGCCAGAAACGCACACCTTATCACAGCCCAGTTACTGATGCAGTCAAAATATGTTGGAATGAACTGGTTTACACCAAAGATAGACACAAAATCCTGGAGTAACTCAGGGGGTCAGGCAGCATCTCAGGGAAAAAGAAATAGGTAGCGTTTTGGGTCAAGACCCTTCTTCATATGTTCATCTAGATCTGGGAGATGATTAGATTAACTCGTTGAAAAGTCCATTGATATGATTGTGCCGTGTCTTAAAAATGGTCACTTGGGGAACTTTGACTCCGCCTTGTGTGAGGGAGGAGGGTAGAATTGGCTCCACATATCTCTCTGAAATAAACTGACTTATGGGCCTGTCCTACTTGGGTGATTTTTCAGGCGACTGTCAAGTCGTAGCAGGTCGCTGAAAAACCGGTGACTGGAACGGCGACTGGAACGGCCACTGTCAGATTGGAACACATACACACATCGTTTCCTTCACCAGCCAGTTATGCAGGCGGGGGATAGGGCAAGCGGGAGGAGCGCTAACTGAGTGTTATTCATGGTGCATAGCCAATGTGATACAGACACACACCACGAAGAACAGGAAGGTTGGCGCTGTATTAAGATGGTGAAAGCACAGTGTACAGGAAGGGTCACTTAAGTCCTTTAAAAGAGGGGGGCGTAGAAGTGGGAGACGGGGTGGGGAGAAGCAGTAGAGACGGCTGTGAAGCTCGGCGGACATTAACATTGCCGGTCGGATATCCTTGGTTCTGAAAACTACTGTTTACGTTTTTTTTCCCAATGAGCCAATGAAATTCACCAGTCAGCACCGGCGACAACCTGCAAGAACCTATGACCTCCTGGCGACCTGCACCTACGTCACGAGAATTTTCGCTACAATCCATGGCGTCAAAATTCGGGTCGCCGCTAATTTTTCAACATGTTGAAAAATTAGCGGCGACCAGAATGAAGCCGCGACTAGTTACGAGAATGCGGGAACCACTCACCACCATGCAGGCGGCACCCCGGCAACCTCCGGCGAACATGTGGCGACCTTGTGGCGACCTCATAGTCTCCTGTAGTCGCCTAAAAAGTCGCGGATGTGGGACAGGCCCATTAGAAGTGTGGGGAAAGAGTTTGAACCTTATCTCTGATCTCAGTTCACACAGTATATTTTACAAAGCCAGGCAGAAAGGAGAGATAATGTTGAGTCGCCTGGGAGGAATCTCCACAGGAGCATGGGTGATTTAGATTTTGACATAAATGTGCACAAAAATACTATGTGATTAGCAAACTTACCTGCAACGTAGGCACTTTAGCTGTAGTGCAACAGTAAACAGAAATTGTTGCTGAACAGCCCATTCAGCCATTTTCCTCTGAGATGCCCTTGTATATAAAACATTAAACATTTTGCCAATAAAAAAAATGGCCTGTTAACATTTCAAGGAATTTAGATTCCAAAAATTGAAAAGGACTATATTTGTCAAAAAGCACTATGGAATTGTGATGTTGTTAGCAGTGGATTCCTGCGGTGACACTTTGCTCCCCCACCGTGTTGTTAGATTATTTAAATATAGCTGAAAATAGGATGCTGCAGATCTGAATAACACAGCATATTACAAGCTTCAGTGATAAGAGACTACAGATGCTGTGGTCTTGAGAAAAGAACCAAGCGTTGGAGGAACTCAGCTGGTCAGGCAGCATCTGCGGAGGGAAAAGGACAGACCACATTTCTTGTTGGGAGGATTCTTCATCTGATGCGGCCTTGGTCTACTGAGTTCTTCCAGCAGATAGACATAAAAAGCTAGAGTAACTCAGCGGGTCAGGCAGCATCTCTGAAGAATAGGAATAGGTGACGTTTTGGGTCGAGACCCTCCTTTAGACTGAATCAGGGGATAGGGAAATGAGAGATATAGATGGTGATATAGAAAGATATAGAACAGATGAATGAAATATATGAAAAAAATAACAGGGATCAAGGAAATGTGGAGCCCACAATGGTCAATTGTTGGCTGTGGGGTAGGTGATAACGAGTTATAAAGACAGTGAAATT
The DNA here is from genome assembly GCF_028641065.1 of Leucoraja erinaceus. Classification (NCBI taxonomy): domain Eukaryota; kingdom Metazoa; phylum Chordata; class Chondrichthyes; order Rajiformes; family Rajidae; genus Leucoraja; species Leucoraja erinaceus. Next base: position 42,155,960 of record NC_073389.1, read on the forward strand.
CAACAGGGCGACAGTGAATCTAATACGACGACTAGGGTGGGGAGGGACGGAGAGAGAGGGGATGCAAGGGTTATTTGAAGTTAGAGAAATCCATATTCATACTGCTGGGTTGTAAACTGCCCAAGCGAAATATGAGGTGCTGTTCCTCCAATTTGCATTTGGTCTCATTCTTCCAGCACTTTTTTTACAGAGAAAATTGCCAGTTAGGCAAAGATTGTATATGTAAAGATTGTATATGGACTTGGGGATCTGAATTTAGCATTGTGATATCCATTTTCAAAAGCCCAAAACACACACATTGATAAAGGATTTAGCAGGTCACTAATGATGCCCAATTTGTGCAATTGTTTGGGCCACCTACACTGGTCAGAGTCTTCATCATTTCGGTAACTCGTGCTGCTGTCTAAAATAAATGCAGTCGATATTAACCATATAACCATATAACAATTACAGCACGGAAACAGGCCATCTCGACCCTTCTAGTCCGTGCCGAACACGTATTCTCCCCTAGTCCCATACACCTGCGTTCAGACCATAACCCTCCATACCTTTCCTGTCCATATAACTATCCAATTTATTTTTAAATGATAAAAACAAACCTGTTTCCACCACCTTCACTGGAAGCTCATTCCACACAGCCACCACTCTCTGAGTAAAGAAGTTCCCCCTCATGTTACCCCTTAATTCTCAAGTCATGTCCCCTTGTTTGAATCTTACCTACTCTCAGTGGGAAAAGCTTATCCACGTCAACTCTGTCTATCCCTCTCATCATTTTAAAGACCTCTATCAAGTCCCCCCTTATCCTTCTGCGCTCCAAAGAATAAAGCCCTAACTTGTTCAACCTGTAGTATTGTAGTATTGAAACGAGTCTCCTGCTTCCATTTAGTATCAGCATAGTTAATCTGTTTGGTTCAGTCAGATTGATCATAAAAATGTGTAGGAAGGAACTGCAGATGCTGGTGTAAACTGAAGATGGACACTAAATGCTGGAGTAACTCGTTGGGGCAGGCAACATCTCTGGAGAGAAGGAATGGGTGACGTTTTAGGTCGAGACCCATCTTCTGTTGTGCTGCTGCAAGTAAGAATTTTGTTGTTCGACCAGGGACATATGCTGCCTGTCCCACTGAGTTACTCCAGCATGTTGTGTCTATCTTTGATCCTACAATGACTGTGGAATGCAGTCAACCTGTGGAGTACAGACAGCTGCACGAACTGGCCTCACACCCCCTCCCAGATGAGCATGTAGTCCTTTGACTGGGGATATATTAATATGCCCCATACAGATGAACATCTTCCGAGATGGTGACCACCACTGTGTTTAAGAAGGAACTGCAGATGCTGGAAAATCGTAGGTACACAAAAATGCTGGAGAAACTCAGCGGGTGCAGCAGCATCTATGGAGCAAAGGAGATAGGCAACGTTTTGGCCCAAAACGTTGCCTATCTCCTTCGCTCCATAGATGCTGCTGCACCGACTGAGTTTCTCCAGCATTTTTGTGTACCTGGTGACCACCACTTTCAGCTCAGCTGGATTATGGTAAAATTGTGGATCAGTTTATTTCAGCTTCGACTTTTGCTCAGCCTTAAAGCCCACCAGGCTGTTGTTGGGGATAGACACAAAAAACTGGAGTAACTTAGTGGGTCAGGCAGCATCTCTGGAGAAAAGGAATAGGTAACGTTTCAGGTCGAGACCCTTTTTCTGTTGTGCTGCTGCAAGTAAGAATTTCATCGTTCTATCTGGAACAATATGACAATAAAACACTCTTGATTCTTGACTCTTCTTCCAACTTGAAGAAGGGTCTCGTTCCGAAACATCACCTATTTCTTTTCTCCAGAGATTCTGCTTAACTCACTGAGTTACTCCGACATTTCGCGTCTTATCTTCGGTGTAAACCAGCATCTGCCGTTCCTTCATATACATTTAGGCTGCTGTTCGACGTGTGCCTAGTGAGTGTGCAAACAAATGTTGGGTCCTTTTATTGCTTTCTGTGCTCGCAAAGGGAGTTCAACTGACATTTCTGTTAAGGTCGCTGTTAAGTGGTAAACAACGTGTTCATTTGACGTGAAGAAAAATGATTACCTCTCCTGCTCTATTGCACAGTGCAATAACACAGGAAGGAAATACATGTTACCATGCTACTGTTCCAATACTGTATGCAGCAATCCACACAATAGCAACATCCACTTCCATGCCATTGAAAATCTTGGAACATTGCCTCTCCACTCCTGTTCCATTCGTAATGTGAAGAATGGATTTCCTGTCGGAACTTGGAGCAATGCTACTCCCTTTTTTTAAAAATTCAACAGTTACATTGAGCCTGTGTGTAAACAGGGGGCAATAGGTCCAAAATAGAGTGGTCAAGAACTGATCCACTCCTTCATATTATTTTAGATTGTGAAAGCCTGAACAATCTTATTAGCATGTTTATTGTTACCGGATTGCAGACTGGGATATCAGGATTTAGTTTAAGGTTAAGATGTCAAACAAGTAAAAATTAACCCAGTAGAATCAGAGTATGTTTCTTTGTGATTTTGTAAATTAAATATTCAACAATATTATAAAATATAATGGATTGGATTTATTTGTATTTGTGTTTGATGGAGAACAGAAAATATATTGGACTCAACATACAGGTGGTGCAGTGGTAGAGTTGCTGCCTGACGCCAGGGACCCAGGTTCGATCCTGACTATGGGTGCTGTCTGTACAGTGTTTGTACGTTGTCCCTGTGGTTTTGCCCTGGTGCTCCGGTTTCCTCCCACATCCCAAAGATGTACAGGTTTGTAGGTTAATTGACTTTGATAAGGATTGTAAATTGTCCCTACTGTGTAGGACAGTGTTAGTGTACGGGGATCGCTGGTCAGTGCCGACACAGTGGAGCAAAAGGCCTGTTTCTGCGCCAAAGGGCCTGTGACTGCACTGTATCTCGAGACTAAAACAAAATTAATCAAGAATGATTGAAAACAGAATTCAGAAATAAGGAATTAGAGTCATAAAGTGATCCAGCATGGAAACAGGCCCTTTGGCCCAACTTGCCCACAGTGGCCAACATGTCCCAGCTACACGTCCCACCTGCCTGCGCTTGGTCCATATCCCTCCAAACCTGTCCAATCCATTTACCTGTCTAACGGTTTATTAAACATCGGGATAATCCCAGCCTCAACTACATGCTCTGGCAGCTTGTTCCATACACTCACCACCCTTTGTGTGAAAAAGTTACCCCTCAAATTCCTATTCATTTTTTTCCCCTTCATCTTGAACCTATGTCTTCTGGCCCTCGAGATTTTAAAGAATTAAAGATTCTAAAATATAAAATAATTTTAAAAATAGTGAAGCCAACCAATATTGCACAGTACTGGTCATGATAATTAGAATGACATGTTACCTTATTAGTACAGAGATTATTCACGACAACAACTTGCATTTCTATTGTACAATAAAGATTGTAAAATGTCCAATGGCTCTTTATGTAGGCAAGCCATGTGGTAAGATATAATATCGTAGATCAATTTTCGGGAGCATTTTATAACAGGGAAGAGAGTAAGAGATAATTAGAAAGATATAGGGAAGAAACTCCAGAGTTTAGGGCATCAGCTGAGCAGGGATTAGACCCGCACAAAGAGTAGCCAGAAATGCAGGAAAACAAGGATCAACAGAATTCCTAGTTGGAAAAATAAGTACATTTCTAATCTGGTAACTTTATCCCAACTAATGTGTAAAGAGATGTCCGTAGTGAGTAATAATTCAGATACAACATGGAGTTAATCTAATCTAAGTGTTGAATTTAATGTATCTGCAACTGTTTTTTGAACTCTTCGTTCTGTTATTTCTGTACAAATGAGAATTTACATGAACAAATTAACTGGTGCATCAAGAACTGGGAAAATGATGTTAAACACAATGAGACCCCTTTTCACTATTTGCCTTTTTCATATTTATCAGTGCTTTGCAATTTATTTTTAATAGTGAAGACCCATTTTTACGTTTCCATAGCCATGCAGGGTGAAGCTACCTAACTACAAAAGCTAGGATTTGCATATTACACCTTCGCAATATGAAAGTTGTGATATCCCAAAGACCAGTCTGTTTCCCCAATTAATGATTAAGAAGAGTCTGCAACAACATTTTGTGACAACAAATGGCTCTGATTTGGCTTGTATTTCTCAGTGCTATAAATTGTATTGTACTTAAAAATAAACATCCAAGACCCTTCACAGCAAATGTAGTTATGGAGTCATGCAGCATGGAATCAGGTCATTCGGTCAAACTTGTCCATGCCAACTAAGTTGTCATTCTGGTCTAGTTTCAATTGCCAGTATTTGGTCCATATACATGCAAATCCTTCCCTGCAATAGCTGGACACATCTTCACAAGCAATCTTCACAATCCCAGCCTGTCCCCACCTGATCCATTTAACATTCATTTAACAAGAAGGATCGCTGATGCAAGAGAAACTATAGTCCATTGCTTCTGTACCCATTTATAATGGACCAGCATTACAGAGCTGAGTTCTGCTACCTCAGCAATTTATTAACTGATTTCATTCATTTTGGTTCATATTTTAATTTATTTATAGACTCTTGTTACCAACTAAGAGTGACATTTAGGTATATGGGAGGAATATTGCCTGGTAAATCATTGCACACACACATTAATCAGCTTTGTTCACTGAGGAATAACATGGTGAGCCAGTGACATTGTGATGTTTTTGCAATACTAATAATGCCTGATGGCAATCCTATTTTGATACTTCCTGTTAAATCTGGGACCAAGGCAGAGTGCACAAACACTTCGACTGCCCACAAAATGCCACCATTTTATCAATTGAATGGAATTTGATAGAGACTAACTTCTTGCTGGCAAAGATGATCCCAAACTGTCTGAAGAAGAGTTTCGACCCGAAACGTTTCCTATTTCCTTCGCTCCATAGATGCTGCCTCACCCGTTGAGTTTCTCCAGCATTTTTGTCTACCATTCACACCCCAGTTTTGAGAAGGAGAGGAAAACAAACTTGTTCAACCACCTGCCTCAAACTGAATGCATCAAAAATCAATTTTAAGGTATTGGGCAGTACGGTGACGCAGAGGTAAAGCTGCTGCCTTACAGCGCCAGAGTCCCGGGTTCAATCCTGATCACGGGTGCTGTATGTGTGAAGTTTGTAAGTTCTCCCCATGACCTGGTTTTCAACTGGTGCTCCAGTTTCCTCGCACACTCTAAAGACGTAAAGACTAAATAGCTTGGTAAAATTGTACATTGTCTCGAGTGTGTGTCAGATAGTTTTCATGTTCGGGGATCGCCGGTGGGCCGAAGAGCCTGTTTCCACGTTGTATCTCGAAACTAAACTAAGCTAAAGTGAAAAAGAGTTTGTTGCTGTTTGTTTCGTTCCCAACATGGACAGACAGATCCAACGTCGAAGCTTCAGCGATCGGAAAACATGAATCTTACGTGTAGAACACAGCGGAGAGGGATTACATACTTTCAGCATCACTTAGAACTGCAACAGCTGAGGGAAGAGCTGAGTGTGAAGCCAATCACAAAGTCTCTCTCCAGGGAACACAGCAATCTGATCTCTTTATTCCTCTTTGGAATGCTTTCCGCTCTTCCCTTTACCCTCCCTCCCCCCCCCCCCCCCCCCCCCCCCCCCCCCCTCCCCTACCCCTCCTCTCCCTATAGTCTAGTCTCTCCTACCACCTGGCCTCTTGTCAGCTGCTGCCTTAGTCTCCGTGCTCAGGGTCTCCTGAGTATTGAAACTGATGTAAAACTAATTCTTCCCCTATATCTGGAGGGTTTTTGCTGTCATTTTAGAAGAATAACCCTCAGTTGCACCCCTATTTGTGTTTGCTCGTAGAAACAGGCTGCGATACTTTTGCGGAAGATAAAATATTCAGTACGGTTTTTTTATGGAGAGCAAGTCTTCATGCCGTGCCAACGATAAACCACTCTGAAAACACGGCTACGCATTGCAATAAGATTTCCTTTGGGCTTTATTTAAGGCAGAGATAGATAGATTCTTGATTAATACGAATGTCAAGGGTTATGGGGAGAAGGCAGGAGAATGGAGTTAGGAGGGAAAGATAGATCAGGCATGAATCTATGGCGCAGACTTGATGGGCCAAATGGCCTAATTCTGCTCCTATCACTTATGACCTTATGACTTATAAGACATAGGAGCAGAATAATGCCATTTGGCACATTGAGTCTACTCTGCCATAGTAAAATGGGAAAATAGATTGATTTAAATAAACTATGGCCAATTAATGGGGCGCTGCCAGGAAAGTAAACTTTGAACTGCCAGGAGTAATGCCAATCGACAATGAGTCAGAAATTGTGTGTGAGAAATGATTTATCGTTACCAGTGGAGGTGGAAGTTGTTTCATCCTTATATCATATCAAACAGTATTGTCACCTGGTTTATGTACGCTTTCTTTGTCACCTGATCAACATTGTTTGACAGTTTTGTTCCTAATTCTCCTTCTCTCAGAATAATAGTGGGATATTATTCCTATTCTCCAGCACTGGATGAAGAGAAGGTTAAAAATGACTATGAGACCACAAGACAAAGCAGCAGAATTAGGCAAAATGAGTCCTCCCCGCCAATCAATCGTGGCTGATCTATATTTCCCTCTCGACCCCATTCTCCTGCCATCTCCCCGTAGTCTTTGGCGTCCTTACTAATCATGAACCTATCAATCTCTGCTTTAAGAATACCCAATGCTGTGGCCGCCACAGCAATGAATTCCACAGATTCACCACCCTCTGGCTAAAAAAATTCCTCCTCATCTCCATTCTAGTTCTTTTGCACAAAAAGTATTTGAGTCAACTTTTGCAACTGCCTTATTTATGCCTTTATGAATAGACACAAATGTTGGAGTAACTCAGCAGGACAGGCAGCATCTCTGGAGACAAGGAATGGGTAATATTTCGGGTCGAGACCGTTCTTGGGGTTGGCTCAATAAGCATTGCCTATTCCTTCACTCCATAGATGCTACTGTACCTGTCCTGCTGAGTTACTCCAGCATGTTATGCCTAATCTTCAGTGTAAACCAGCATTTGCGGTTCCTTCCTGCACATGCCTTTATGTTGTGTGTCAGCAGCCATATGCCGAGCTCAGCGGCTCAGTTACCACGACAACACTCCATGTACCTACACCGCCGCAGGGCCCACAATGAGAGGCAGGCAGGTAGTGTTTTGCCACCTAATGTGTTGTGTCTGTTGCTGGCATGCCAGGGAGGCAGCAGGAGATTCCCCCATCTGTGCTCAATCGCTCCTTGGCTCTGTTTTTTGTATTTGAGATGAAGGGCAAAATAGTTGTTTTAACTATAAAGCCCAGGGTACCGATTCATCTTTAACCTTTCCAACTGCCAATTCTGGGAAGATTAATGCTTTCCACAAAACAGTTGCACTCAAGGTAGACGGATGCACCTTCGCAGGTCTGGCAGCATCTCTGGAGGAAAAGGATAGGTGACGTTTCTGGTCGGGACCCTTCTTCAGACTTAAAGTAGGGGGCTTACTGAAAATCAGGGTCCTGATTTTTCCTGTTTTTTCGCACCTCCAATTCTTCACCCCCCTCCTCCCAAACCCCTACCTTCAGCCTGAAGAAGGGTCCAAATCTGAAATGTCACCTCTCCTATTCCCCAAGAGATGCTGCCTGACCCGCTGTGTTACTCCAGCACGTTGTATCTCTCTTTTGTATAGACCGCCATCTGCAGTTCTTTGTTACTATATAGTTGCATTTATGCTGTTGGGTCAGGCACTTCCACATTGACCCACTTTCCAAAAACAAAATCTGTCAACTTGCTGTTAGATTTTTTATCTTGAACAATTTTTGGATTATGGTCAGTGTTGCAGAGTGTGGAGAGGACCAGCTTTAACCTAATCAAGCCATCACACAGTTCAGGGGATTATTCTACCCAATTATCAGTCCTGCAGATACGTCAGTGGTGTCCGCCATGGACCAGAGTCTATTAACAACACTGGCAGCCTGATGCCATTGACATTGGAGACATGGGCAATATGTTTTTAATTTAGTTTAGTTCAGAGATACAGTGCGGAAGCAGGCTCTTCGCCCTACCGAGTCCGCGCCGACCAGCGATTCCTGCACACTAACACCGCCCTTCCTACACACACTAGGGACAAAATTCACAAATTTACCAAGCCAATTAGCCTACAAACCTGCACGTATTTGGTGTGTCGGAGGAAACCAGAGCGCCCGGAGAAAACCCACGCAGGTCACAGGGAGAACGTACAAAGTTTGTATAGACAGCACCCATAGTCAGGATCAAACCCGGGTCTCTGGCATTGTAATGCAGCAACTCTACCAGATTCAGATTCAATTTTAATTGTCATTGTCAGTGTACAGTACAGAGACAACGAAATGCATTTAGCATCTCCCTGGAAGAGCGACATAGCAAACGATTTGAATAAATAATAATAAGTGTCCAGAGAGGGGGGGGGGGGGGGGGGTGATTGGCAGTCACCGAGGTACGTTGTTGAGTAGAGTGACAGCCGCTGGAAAGAAGCTGTTCCTCGACCTGCTGGTTCGGCAACGGAGAGACCTGTAGCGCCTCCCGGATGGTAGGAGGGTAAACAGTCCATGGTTGGGGTGAGAGTAGTCCTTGGCGATGCTGAGCGCCCTCCGCAGACAGCGCTTGCTTTGGACAGACTCAATGGAGGGGAGCGAGGAACCGGTGATGCGTTGGGCAATTTTCACCACCCTCTGCAATGCCTTCCGGTCGGAGACAGAGCAGTTGCCATACCATACTGTGATGCAGTTGGTAAGGATGCTCTCGATGGTGCAGCGGTAGAAGTTCACCAGGATCTGAGGGGACAGATGGACCTTCTTCAGTCTCCTCAGGAAGAAGAGACGCTGATGAGCCTTCTTGATCAGAGCAGGGTACCACTACGCCACCGTGCCACCCATGCATTAAACGTGTGGAATTGGGGGAGGCAGGCTTTGTTGCCACAATGTTTCAAGTGCACTGATCTTCACAGAGCTCTAGGGGTGGTGAGGAAAACTTTGAGGGTGTCTTTCATTCCACAAATCCCTTCTCACATCAATCTACCTGGTTAGTTTCCCCTTATGTATACACATAGGGGGCTGGGATAAGCTGCCAACCTTACTGTGAGTTGATGTACTCTCCAACCTAGCTCACAGCTTTAGGCAACCTTGCACTCTCTACCATCTGAAAGGCACTCATTGCCCAATTCTCTTCTACCTCCAAACTATAGTCAAGAGTAAAATAGTAAT